>NC_134864.1:2124062-2427500 GCF_049852395.1 Peromyscus maniculatus bairdii
ATGGTATCCACAGCTTATCTTCTCCTGTAGAAACAAAAGCAAAACCTCGTCCCCAACGTAATACATACCCTGGCTTCCATTCTGAGGTCAGCACATCCTTAAAGTATATAGGCTGATTTAATTCTGTAGTTTTTTCTATTACCCAATGTCTCTCTGCAGCTGTTGTTCTTTTCTCATTGGCATTCAGAAAATTCAAAGTTAATAGAGCATTATGCAGTCTATTTCTGGGGGTTTTTGTTACTCCTTTCTGTTTATTTAGCATATCCTTTAGAGTTCTGTTTGATCTTTCTATAACTGCTTGACCTGTAGGATTATGTGGTATACCTGTAATATGCTTTATTTTGTAATAATCAAAAAACTGTTTCATTTTAACAGAGACATATGATGGAGCATTGTCAGTTTTGATTTGTGCAGGTATACCCATGATGGCCATAACTTCTAGCAAATGAGTGATTACAGAATCAGCTTTTTCAGAACTCAAAGCAGTTGCCCATTGAAATCCTGAATAAGTATCAATGGTGTGGTGTACATATTTCAATTTTCCAAATTCTGCAAAGTGAAACACATCCATCTGCCAGATTTCATTCCTCTGAGTACCCTTTGGGTTACATCCTGCTGGTAATGGCATTTGATTATAGAAGGAACAAGTAGGACATTTCTTTACTATTTCTTTGGCTTGTTGCCAGGTTATGGAAAAATCTTTTTTTAAACCTTTACTATTAACATGATGTTTTTTATGAAATTCTGAGGCCTCCAGCACATTTCCTACCAATAATTTATCAATCTCGTCATTGCCTTGTGCTAAAGGGCCTGGCAGACCAGTATGAGATCGGATGTGAGTTATATATAAAGGATGACTCCTTTTCCTGATTGTATCTTGTAATTGAATAAATAGTGAAGTTAATTCTGAAGCATCAGGGATAAATTCTATAGTCTCAATATGTAATACCACTCTTTCCGCATACTGAGAGTCAGTTACTATGTTGAGAGGTTCTGAAAAATCCATTAATACCAACAGAATAGCATACAATTCTGATTTTTGCACTGAATTATACGGACTTTGAACCACTTTACTTAAATTTTCTGATTTGTAACCTGCCTTTCCTTGTTTGTTGGCATCTGTATAAAATGTACGAACTCCAGATATGGGTTTTTGCCGTACAATTCGAGGCAAGATCCAATCAGCTCTCTTTATAAAATCAATTCTGTTGCTTTTGGGATATTTGCTGTTAATTTCTCCCAAAAAATTACTGCAAGCTCTTTGCCAAGGTTCACTTTCTGTCCATAATTTTTCAATGTCCTCCTTAGTTAAAGGTACGACAATTTCTGCTGGGTCTATTCCTGCTAATTGACGAAGTCTCAATTTTCCTTTCCAAATCAAGTCAGAGATTTTTTCCCCACAAGTTTTTAATTTTTTATTTGGTTTATTTGGTAAAAATATCCATTCCAATATAATATCTTCCCTCTGCATTAATATTCCAGTAGGGGAATGCCTAGAAGGTAAAATAACCAAAATGCAATCCAGCTTTGGATCAATACGATCCACGTGCCCTTCATGTACTTTTTTTTCTACCAGGGCCAATTCTTTCTCAGCTTCAGGTGATAATTCTCTTGGACTATTTAAGTCCTTGTCACCTTCTAAGGTTTTGAACAAATTAGTCAGTTCATCATTTTTTACCCCAACAATAGTTCGTAGATGAGAAATATCTCCAAATAATCTTTGAAAGTCATTAAGAGTCTGTAGTCTATCTCTCCTAATTTGCACCTTTTGGGGTCTAATTTTTTGTAGCTCTATTTTATATCCTAAATAATTAATAGAATCTCCTCTTTGTATTTTTTCAGGAGCAATTTGTAATCCCCAGCAAGGCAAAATTTTCTTTACTTCTTCAAACATTCTTTCTAAAGTATCTGCATTTGAGTCAGCTAGTAAAATATCATCCATATAATGATAAATTATAGATTTAGGAAATTTTTTACGTATCACTTCCAATGGCTGTTGTACAGAATATTGACACAGAGTTGGGCTATTTAACATTCCCTGTGGGAGGACCCTCCATTGAAATCTTTTAACCGGTTGAGAATTATTATAAGTAGGCACTGTAAAAGCAAATCTTTCTTTGTCTTTTTCTTGTAAGGGTATTGAAAAGAAACAGTCTTTTAAATCAATAACTATGAGAGGCCATCCTTTTGGTAACAGAGTAAGCAAAGGAATTCCAGATTGTAGAGAGCCCATTGGCTGAATTACTTTGTTAATTGCTCTAAGGTCTGTTACCATTCTCCATTTACCAGATTTCTTTTTAATAACAAATACAGGAGAATTCCAAGGGCTGGTTGACTGTTCAATATGCTGAGCATTTAGCTGTTCTTCTACCAGCTCTTCTAAAGCCTGGAGTTTCTCTGTTGTTAAAGGCCATTGCTGAACCCATACAGGCTTGTCTGTTAACCATTTTAAAGGTAGAGCTGTTGGTATTTTTGGAAGATTATCAGTTGTTGTGCCCTGTTCCTGTATAATATGGATGGCTGGTGACCACTCAAAATAATGCCTTCTAATATTTCTCTCAGAAACATGTGCTAGTTTATGATTTGTTTCTGAGATTGGAGGGATTTTAATCTGAGTATTCCATTGTTGCAACAAGTCTCGACCCCACAGGTTCATAGCTATGTTAGCGACATATGGTTTTAATTTTCCTCTCTGTCCTTCTGGACCTATACATTCCAGCCATCTTGCACTCTGTTTCACTCCAGATAATGTCCCAATTCCTAACAGTTGAACGTTTACCTCCTGAAGAGGCCAAGCTGGATGCCAAAATTCTGGTGCAATTATGGTAATGTCCGCACCTGTGTCTACCAGACCATTTATTTTTATCGTTAATTTTGGTCTCTGTTCATTAATAGAAGTTTGCCAAGAAATTTTCTTTATGTTTTCTCCTGAATTTTCTATTCTCTCTTTTTCATCATCCTGACCAGCATGATTTATTCCAATAGTCATTTGGTTATTTAATCGCTCAGAGCAGGGATTTCCTCTACAGCTGCAGGAAAGGTTTGAACTGGTTTTGCTATGGGGGCCTGCATGAGGCCCCTCCTGGAGTTTCCCGAAAACTGAGGCAAAGGTTTACCCTGTCTGTCCTTTGTTGATCTACATTCGTTGGTCCAGTGTTTTCCCTTACCACACCTTCTGCATACTCCAGAAGGAAGGGGCCTTCTGTTGCCATTGTTCCTTGAAGAAACATTGCTTCTAGGAATGACCTGTTTACAGTCCCTTTTAAAATGTCCTTGCTTTCCACACCCAAAACATCTAACACTCCTCAAACCTTTTGAAATTACTTCTCCTACCCAGGTATCATCATGCTCATCAGCCTCAACATTAATTGTTTCTCTAATCCAATCTTCCAAAGGTGCAGATCTTGCCCTTAACGGCCTGATTATTCTTTTGCATGCTGCATTCGCATTCTCAAATGCCAAAGCTTCAATTATTGCCTTACTAGCTTCTGATCCTGAGACCATTCTGTTTACTGCTGAAGCCAGTCTTTCTAAAAAATCTGTGAAAGATTCTTTTTGGCCCTGCATAACCTTTGTGAATGACTCAGGTTTTTTTCCTGGTTCCTCAACTCTGTCCCATGCATTCAAGGCTGCCATTCGACATAAAATTACGGTTTGAACATCATATAAACATTGTGTTTGTATTGAAGCATATTGGCCTTCTCCAATAAGCTGATCCTGACAAACTTGTATTCCTTTATCCGTCCATTGTTTTTCTACGTTTCTAGCTTCATCCTTAAACCACGTTAGAAATTGAATTCTCTGGCTGGGTTCCAGAACAGCTTGTGCAAGGTCCCGCCAGTCCTGTGGTATAATCCTATTATATGTTGACCAAGAGTTTAACATTTGCTTTACATATGGGGAATGCATGCCATAAGATACTATTGTCTCCTTAAACCCTTTAAAATCCATCAGTTCAATTGGAGCCCAGATATTTTGTGTAGCCATTTGATCAGGCATCTGCTGTACGGTTACAGGATAAATTAAGGGTGACTGTGTGAAAACAGGCTTTCTTTCTGTAACCTTATGATCCAAACTTGAACCAACTTCACTGTTAATTTCTCCTGTCTGAATTTTTACAGGTTTAACAGGTTTTTCTAAAGCTGTTATCCTGGCACTTAAATCGACTATCTTTTTAAACAGTAAAATGAGAATAAGCATGGTGATAAACTGCATAATTCCCATAATACTAATCTTTTCATATAGTTGTTGCATTGTCAGACTGCCTAAAATTTCAAACAAAACCCAATTTTCTTCCAATGTACACAGGAAACCCATTTTTTTTTTAAATGTGGAAAAAATTTGTCTTTTAAATAGTTTCCTTTATGACTTACCAAATCTGCGTAGAACAGTAGAAATCCGAGCGAATTTCAAAACAGCCACCTAGAGTCCTAGGTGTAAATCCAGAGAGAGAGAGAGAGAGAGAGAGAGAGAGAGAGAGAGAGAGAGAGAGAGAGAGACAGAAACAGGGAGACAGAGAGAAAGCAAAAGCGAAAGCGAAAGTGAAAGTGAAAGTGAAGGGGTAGCCGGCTAAAGCTTAAAGCCAGCCACTTGTTCCCTCTTGAGCCGAGTCAAGGCTTGGCTTTACAGGCAGGGGCCCTGTTTAGCAGGGCAGGCCTGAGCTGTTTGTAGCACTGGCTTTAAGCAAGCAGCTCACAGTCCAGCCTGAGCCCAAGCAGATCTGGGCCGGGGCTAGGGAGCCGGCTGCTCCGGCTAGGGAGCCGGCCCCAAGCAGTTTTTAATGGATTCTTGTCACGTTGGGCGCCAGATGTAGATGTAACCAATCATCTTATTAAAATAAGAAACACAGAGCCAAGGTAAAAGAGAAAGCCGAGAGGTCAGAGCTCAGAGATAAAATCTTACCTCCTGCAGTGCTCCTAGCTTCCCCGAGAGAGAGCTACTTCCTGTTTGTCCGTGTTTAAATATTCTTTCTGTTCTGCCTTCTCATTTGTTGTAAACCCAACCACATGACTGCCTCATCACTGCCTGTAAGTACCGCCCTCCAGGTCTTAAAGGCATATGTCTCCAATACTGGCTGTATCCCTGAACACACAGAAATCTACCTAGCTCTTCTAACCACCACGCTCTTGCTATGGCTCTAATAGCTCTGACCCCAGGGCAACTTTATTTATTAACATAAAATTAAAATAACATTTCAGTACAAATAAAATATCACCATAAGGGATTGCAAAGATAATGTCGGCCTTCCATAGTATCTGTAGTGATTATCTTGATTAGATTAATTGGTGTGGGAAGATTTAACCCAGAAGTCAGCAAGACCATCCCTTGGGGTTAGGTCATAAGCTGTATAAAAATGGAGAAATCAAACTGAGTAGAAGCACACATGCACTCCTCTCTCTCGTTGTTCTTGTACATCTTGTAGACCTAACTAGCTGCTGAAAGTTCCTGCCTTGACGTCCCTACAGTGCTAAATTATAACCTAAAATTGTAAGCCAAATAAGCTCTTTCTCTCTTAAGTTAATGTTGTCATACAAACAGCAAGGAAACTAGGATAATGTGCTCTGTAAGTTATCCTTTGTAAACTTAGTAAGTCTACATTCCTTTCTCACTTCACTCTTCAACCTCACTCCTTCTCCAGGATCTATGATGTTCATGAAAACTGGCTCCCTTCTAACCCTCCAATCTCATGCAAACTATTTTCTCTTTGACCAACTTAAATTCCTTCACACTTGTCCTTTCCTTCTACTGTAAATGCATGAGATTATTTCTGCACTTTGGTTTAGAATGTTTGTTAGCAATAAAATACGGGATGTTTTGCCAAAATTTGAACAGAATATGCATATGTCAGTAATGGTGATGGTAAGAATTCCTTCTGCTTCTGGTTAAACTATTGGTGACAAAGCTGGGTCACACCTTTCTGAAACACTATTTGCTATATGCTTGCTATAAAACAAGAATAGAGAGAAGATACTTAAGGAAGAGAAGTATGTTGGCTTCTGTGCAATCCTTGAAAGAAATTATCAAAATACATTTCCCTCAAATATGAAATCCAAGAAAGCTTCCTTTAAGAAATGGCAACATCAGAGCCAGCCTTAAGGTTAATAGTCTCTTGACTCACTAATTCATGCATCTACTGAGACAGTGTCCCTGCTCTATTATAAAAGACATTCCAGCAGAGGATAACAGATGTAAAATTAGAAACACATAATGAGAGTGTAATGAAAATGCATAGTGAGAGCTACAAAGGTACAGAGGAAAGAGGGGGAATCATTAACTCTAGTGAAAAGGAGGGGCTGTTTAGGGTCAAGATGAGGTTTAATCTTCTCAATTAGAGAATACATTAATATGCTTGACCATAATGGGTAGTCATGCATAGTTCAAAGGAAAAGGTCATCCCATGCATATGAAATGCATGGGCAAAAATATGGTGTGCTGAAGAAAAAGGAAGAGATAAGAGCCATGGTAAGGGGAAATAAAAGAATAAGAGAATTGGCATGCCTCCAGAGATATGTAAAAAGTGATTTGAGTTGAGCTATAGCAGGGAATAACTCAGCCTCCAGAGAAGCTATTGCCAGTTACAGCACGCCTGAGGAACATGTGGCCACATTGTTAAATGCACTTTTATGGGGTCCTCTTATGAACCCAGAGAAATCTGGTGGCATCTGAGAAACTGAATTTCTCAAGAGAGGCTGATGTGGCTTGTATAGGACCATCGAGAACATTGATCTACATCAAAGTTCTCTATAATATTTTTTTTCTAGCTAGTGAGTAAGACTTTCTAGTGACAGGTTGGGTGAAGCATATAATTGCATAGTAAGTGATTAGTCTGGAAATTCTTGTCAATGATCCATATAAAAGATGGTTATGATATCTGTTTCCATTCAATTTATTTCATTTGATTCAAACAGACCTGCGTTGGACCCATGTAACAGGGACTATGTTTTTGATACATGTAGGAAGGTATAAAGAGGAATAAGCTGTAGTGATCATATGGACAGGAAAATGGAAGAAGGGGTAAAGATTATTTAAAGCACTAGAAATAGAAATTGAAAGATAGAAAGAAAATGATGGTGATAGGCAGATAATAGAAGTTAGATATATGATATATTAATTAGATATAAAAGAGATGACTATAAAGGTAGGTAGATGTATAGGTAATATACACAGAGATATGGATAGATAAACAGATAGATGGTAGTTTGTGAACTCTGAATAGGTGAACAATGAACAAACACTATATATGATGGAAATAAAAGTAAATAAAGAATGTAGTTGTATATAAGTTGAGTGGTTTGAATATGGAACCTATAGATTAATCTTCATGTGACTATGAATCATGCCACTCCATCTATCTCAGATTTGGATATCAAATGACCAATTATGAATTATGTATGCTGTGAAAGTACAATGATCAATCTATAAAGTGCTGTCTGAGTTAGATAATTGGAATAATTCATATACTCTACTCTATTCATGGAATACAGTTTTCATCACCTCTGGTGAGCTAGAACACAGCCTTGAAATCTCCTCAAGTCAACCTCTCTGAAGCTTCCTTTGTTTAGAGCTGATAAATAAGTTAAAAATAATTTTCTAGCTTTGACCTTCAGCTAAACTCCATTTTTTCCATGAAATTATCCTCTGAATAGAGTCTTCAAGTAATTTTGCTACCCAATTGAGGACATTATAAAATTGACACTTAAGTGATGTGGGATGTTCTGTATGGCAAATGTGTTGATCTGATTGGTCAATAAATAAAACACTGATTGGCCAGTGGCTAGACAGAAAGTATAGGTGGGACTAACAGAGAGGAGAAAAGAAAGAACAGGAAGGCAGAAGGAGTCACTGCCAGCCGCCGCCAGGACAAGTAGAATGTGAAGATGCCGGTAAGCCACAAGCCACATGGCAAGGTATAGATTTATGGAAATGGGTTAATTTAAGCTATAAGAACAGTTAGCAAGAAGCCTGCCACGGCCATACAGTTTGTAAGCCATATAAGTCTCTGTGTTTACTTGGTTGGGTCTGAGCAGCTGTGGGACTGGCAGGTGACAAAGATTTGTCCTGACTGTGGGCAAGACAGGAAAACTCTAGCTACACTTAAGAATTTACTGGAGCAAGAAGAATAAATTAGGTCTCTACCAGGATAATCATAACACAAGAGCACTAAAAATGATTACAGTTGAGGTGATTATGAGAAATGTCCAACTGTGAAGTCCCTTTTTTGAATCATGTATTACTGATTGGTCCTTTCCCTCCACCCTTCAATTTATCACCACACACAGCTCTACAATGATTGTGGCACATAACCTATACATACATAGACTGCTGTAAAAAGTTAACAATTATGAAAAAAGCACTATATTTAATAGAAACATGCCCACAAAGAATGAGTTCTCTTACTACTGACCATTTGCTCACAAAGCACTTCAAAAGACACCTAGGCAAATGAGTGAAAGAGGAGAGTCTCATACTTTTCCATGTTGGTAATAGGATTGTAGGGAGGCAACATAGGGGCATTCACTTCATCTTCTGGGTGACACTGGACACAAGAGACTTAAGATCACCTCAGGAATCAAGAGGGCAGAGTATATAGACATGGAGATCTAACCACAGACAACTGATAATAAGTACAAACAAACAATGGAAACTTGTGTAGAAAGGAGAAGAGGGTGATCTGATCCCAGTTGCCAAAGGGCTAGGTCTGTCATGGTTCCTACAGACATCTGAACTGGTTATGGGTAAAGGGTTCAGCTGGAAGTTGATTATAATCCTAGACCATTTCACAGCTATGCAGAAAACCTTGAGAAATCAACTTTTTAAGGATGAGATGCAGGAGTGATTGGTCCTGTGAGGTATCACCCACAGGGGAGGCTGGTAGAAGTCTTGCTATATTCCAGAAGATCTGTATACCACACACATGTGAAAATCAAACTTCTCCTAGATCAAGCCAGAACATCTAAAGTAGGCTGAGCTATGGCAGACTCTAGAGAACTTGGGATGGACATGAGGGTGAAAGAGATACACAGGGGGAAAAAATCAGTACTTGTAATGTTTACCTGAGGTTATGCTCTAGAACATTTTCACATAGAGCAGTGGTTCTCAACCTTCCTAATGCTGTGAACCTTTAATACAGTTCTGCATGTTTTGGTGACCCCTAGCCATTTTCATTGCAACTCTAAACTGTAATTTTGCTACTGTAAACATAATGTAAATATTTTTTAGAGATAGAGGTTTGTTGAGGGGACCGTGACCCGCAGATTGAGAACCACTGTCATAGAGCACTAACTAATTGTCCATAAAAGAATTGAGTCTTAGAATCCTACCACATCTGACATGTGGCTCTGCAGTAGCATGACTTTCTGTCCTTCCCATTTGACCTTTTTGCTACTACTTCCTGCTGGAATCATTGTCACTTTTCCTCCTGAAAACATGACACTATACCTTTCTCATCTCTGATACCCACTGCAAATGTCTTCCCTGTATGAAGTTTTATTCAGTACTGTGTATTGAACCCGGGGCCTTCCTTGCCTCAGGCTAGCAAAGCATGTACTCCAGCACTGAGTTACATTCTCAATGCCTTTAGTTTTTTCTTGACATATTAAACAAACCAAATCCATGAGAGGAAGATGAACAAGAGTAGAAAACCTTCTCTGAAGCACATTTGTACATGAGTTGATTCCAACATCAGGATCCAGGTTCTATGCAGGCCAAGATTGATTTGACTGGTTGAGCTACATGGTGGATCTTTGTCTTTCTTCCTTGTTACATTCTTTATATATAAATGGGAGTGGGAAGAAGAGAAAGAAGAAAGGAGAAATGGAATCTTCCCAGCTGAAAATCATACCTCAGTTGGAGAAGTCATAAGTGGACTCATCTCATTGCTAGATCCTCTGAACTCTACAACATCTTGAGAACAAACATAATTTGGAGTTAGGATGAATCTTCTACATAAAGTACAGTTAAATTGGAACCTACTCAGATATTACAAGTTTGATTTTTTAGGACTATTAAGAAATACCCAAAGTGCCTATTACAATGACCATAAATGAATGCCTTCTCTGTAATCTGTAAATGAATCAAAATCACATCTTCATGATTCCCCAGCCAGATGACTCTTGCTGCAAGCCAAATGGCCTTAATAAAAGATGATTATAATTTAGTAAAAACATCTGATAATCTAAACAAGCTAAACAGCACCAGAAAGCACATGAGACCCAAGCACATGGTCCTTTTTCTTTTTCCAAA
The DNA here is from genome assembly GCF_049852395.1 of Peromyscus maniculatus bairdii. Lineage (NCBI taxonomy): Eukaryota > Metazoa > Chordata > Mammalia > Rodentia > Cricetidae > Peromyscus > Peromyscus maniculatus. Next base: position 2,134,305 of record NC_134864.1, read on the forward strand.
ACATCAGATTGAAAAAAATGATAAATATAAAAATACACAACACAAAACACTTCCTCATATAGCTCACAGATGTGTATCATACAACCCACATTTACTAATAGTCCACAGAAAACATTCTCTGCATTCTGGATTATTTAGAATGGTTTCAAAAAATAGATGAGAAAGGAATTCCAAACAGAGTCCAAATACCAATAGAATCCAGCTGTTCTCATTCTGATGGCTGGATCAGCAATGATGAATTTCAGAAGTTACATGTAGAGTTGTGAGTTTGTATTCCGGTTGTGGGTCAGGCCTTCCATGGATTTAGACCATCAATGTGGAGGTGTTAGTCTCTTATTGTGAATTTTCTTTTTTTTTAAACAAATTTATTTATTTTACATCATGGCTGCAGGTTCCCTCCCTCCTCTCCTCCCAGTCCTTCCCCCGAGTTCCCTTCTGTCCACCCCCCACCCATTCCTCCTCTATTTCTATTCAGGAAAGGCAGGCCTCCCATGGATATCAACACAACATGGCATATCAAGTTGCAGTAAAACTAAGCACCACCCCATGTATTAACTGGACAAGGCAACCCATTATGAGGATTAGGATCCCAAATGCAAGTAAAAGAGTCAGAGACAGCCCCCACTCTCACAGTTAGGAGTCCCACCAGAAGAGCAAGCTACACAACTGTCACATATATGCAGAGTGCCTTGATCAGTCCCATGCAGGATCCCTGGTTGTCAGTTCAATCATTGTGAGCCCCTATGAGCCCAGGTTAGTTGATTCTGTGAGTTTTCTTGTGGTGTCCTTGATCCCTCTGGCTCCTATAATGTGAATTTTCTTATTATTTCAATATTTTATCAGCATCTTGTCAATATTGAGATTACAAGGTTGCCTTTGAAAGCCCTGGAGACAAACCTTTATTCCTGTCTTTTTATTGAGTCTTTCACATACAGCTTTCAGTGGACATTTGTATCTAATAAATCTTGGATTGTTATAACAGGAAGAGTGTTGATAGATAAGAGAATGCAGGGCAGGTGTGTCATAGATTGTATTTGTAATTCTCACACACAAAGCAAGCAGGATATTGATCACATACTCCAGGGCCAGAGACTTTAGTGAGCTCATGGTTCAGGTCTTTAGTGATCTCAAAAGGCTCATGTGCTGAAGTCTTGGTCTTGGTCGACAGCTTGTTACCCTGTTTGAGGCAGCAGAACCTTAGGAGGTGGAATTCAGTGGAAGGAAGTAGTGCCCTTGCCGAAGACAATAAAACCTTCAAGTTTTTTTCCCCCTATCAGTCTCTTTGCTTCCAGCTTTCATGAAATTAAGTACTTTCATTCCACAATGTACTTTCTGTCTTGATGTTCCACAGGGTCAAAAGCAACATTGCCAAGCAACTGTTGCTGGACACTCTGAAACCATGAGCCAGAACGGATATTTATTCCTCCTGTAATGTGATTATTTCAGGTATTTTGCCATAGCAACAGAGAACTCAGGAATACAGACCCTAAATGGGAAACCTGGTTTCCCAACACTTAGGAACCCATTTTCTTTTAATAAATCCTATGCCTCTTTGGATTGTCAGAGGATATATCGGAACTAATGTTGGGACTCCTGTTACATGTGTAGATGATGATGTTTATAAAGTCAGTTAGTGAATTCAGTCAAGATGAAACAAACACCTATTTTTTTATCATTTATTATGCTAGAATCTTAGGTAATTCAAGCTTACTTAACTTTGGTTTCTTTCCCTAAATACATCATATTTTTAGAAAGTAGCAATTAAAATGTGTTTAGCATTGTGGAATTATGTATGTCAAAATAAAACATGAAATCAATATGACAGAAGGCTAATCAGTCTCTGTTTTTTATCCTATACTACATTTGTTATTTTCTCTCCTTCTCTACACCATCATCTCTTCCCACCTCCATGACCGTATTACTCATTTTTTTAAATCATTACTGTAAACCTAAGAGAACAATTTAAAAGGTACATTACTACCCTGACTCTTAGTTTGGAATGTTCCCATCTATGGTGACAGTAGGGGTGAGTCACAGTCATCCATATCACAGTAGCAAAAAAATCACAAGTAAAATGGAATACAGAAAGGGGCCAGGAAAAGTATAACTCTCTAGGACTTGCCCTCTAATGACTTACTTTCTTCATACAGGCCTTACTTTAATCTATCACTGCTTCCCAATGGTGTCATCATGTTTTGAACCTTTGAGGCACTGATACACTTACCATGTCAGCATCCTCATGACCTGTCTCTTGAAATGGTATGCACACAGCTAGAAGTATGTTCTAACATTCTCCTAGACAATTTTTGGCCAATCAAGTTGACAACCAAGATCAACCCATCACAATGACTTGTCAATGTTTTTATCAAAATCTTTACCATCAATCAGACTCCACAGATGACACAAACACTCATTTAATAGCTGGTTTCCCATCAAACATCTGCTACATCCTATAATTTGTACCCCAGAATTGTCTTTCATGACCATCCTATTAATTCAATATTAGTTACTTTTGAGTTAACAGTCAGGTTGGGGGGGGGGGAGCCCAAGAACTCGGATCAAGAGGTCCCAGCGGAACAAACAGATGTGAATCAGCAGCCAGGGGGCAATCCAAGGAAGACTGTACAGGTAGAACAATGGACTCAAAGTGAAGGGATCAAGAAGACCCATGGGAATCCAGAGAGGGAGCTTAAAGTAAATGTGGATGGCCTCCATAATGAGGAAAAAGCCACAGGAGATCAAACTGAAAAATCTCTGAAGGTCAGAATGTAAGTACTACTTAATTTACTGCACTCATGAGCATGGTAGCCTTCCTCCTCCTAGTCTTTCACATGATTTAGGAAGCTCTAAAAATGATGGTGAAGAAGCATAAATCAGCAGACACCCTTTTCTTTGTAACTTTAATATATTTATTGAAGGCCTGCTGATAATCTCTTTATGCATGTCATGATTGTCAGAAGAGAGGATCCTGTCTGTGGACATGTCCAAAAGTCCTGTCAATAGGGATGGGACTCCAGGTGGGGTGTGCGGTGAAAACTACTACAGAGAAACTTCTGAGGCCTACAACAATACAGACAAACCTAAGCAGACCTTTCCTATTTCGTGGATACAGCCCCTGCTCTGATGATGTGAGAAATCTCTGTGCTTCTGTCCTTCTTTCTTTGTCATTAAGAACAAAGGGATAAAAACAAACAGAATGTTGAACTCTTTTTTTTGGAATGACTCTATGCCTGTGTTGTTAAAGTCTAGACACCCATGACTTCCTCTCTTATTAAAGACCATTTGTTACACCAGACTGCATGACATAGATCCCCTCCTAGCCCTAGATCCATGGGCCTTCCATCTCATAAAAAGCAGCTGACCCTCACATTACTGATAGTCTAAGAATACCTCATTTTGCAATGAGCTCATGCACATCCAAACATCTAAAGTGTTTGCTTCATTCTTTGTCTATCACTAGTTAATGCCTACTCTCCAGAGTCTAGGTTGGCAGTCACAGCCTGCTTCACAGCCTCTCACCAGAAGAAAACTGCAGAAAAACTCAGCTAAGTTATAAACCAAGTACACCTCCTGCTGATAATACAGATAACTGCTGACCAGTTTGAAGATATTGTTTTACATTTATATATAATCAAGTCACAACTTTATGCATGCTACATTTAATTCTCCAAAGAAACTTAGCTCTGATTATTTCATATGATTGTTCTGATATTTTTTTCAATGAACAATGAAAACTGGCACTTGCCAGAGTGTCCTATTTAAATAATTTCCAATAAGATGGCACCTATCTTCTTTTCAGAATAAATAAGTCTTGGACTCTCCTTGTTCTGACTTTCCCATTTGATCACTGGCTGTATGGAAGAGGTAAAGCTAAGGTTACATGAGGTAGTGAGGAGACAGGTGGAAATGGACCTTGCCCCTCCTGCTCTTCTCTAAATCTTCAATGGCGGGTGCTACAGAACAGCTGATGTAATTGGTTCTCTGGAACTTTGAGAAACTGATCATAGCTAGTCTTGTATAACTTTATGTGTGGGGGATCATGAGCACCCCATAGTATGTATGTCTCACCTTCTACCTTGAGGAAGACAGAGTCTCTCTTCCTGTTCCACACTGCACAGGCCAGGGCAGCTGGCCTATAAGCTTCTAAGATTCTCCTTTCTCCGCCTCCTTTCATATCATGATGGGAGCTAGGATTCTAACTACAATTACTACTGTGTTCAGCTTTTATGTGATTCTAGGGACCAGAATTCATGTCTTCATGCTTGCATGGCAAGTGCTTTACTCTATCAGCCATCTTGGTTAGCTATTGAGATTGTTTAGATACCCAATGGCAAATTCTGCAGTCCTGGTCAACTTGTTTTCCATCTCTACCCACTGGGCTATTCTCTCTCTAACTCTGCATCTTCCCACTAGCACTTAGTAAACGTCAAGTCCACAGTTACCCTGAATAGAACTTGGAGAAGTCAGTTGACTACCTCTTGACACTAATCATGAAATAGTGCTGATCCTAGGAGGTGTTTATACCCTGCTTCTGTCCCTCTTCATACAATCCTCACAACCACCCTCTATTTAGCCTAACTGTCTCTGTTTGTTTTCTGTCTGATGGGCATTTCTACAGTAGACAGCATACAGTTCAGAGAATCACATGTTGCTGGGGAACATTTTAAGTACTTTAAGTTCAAATTGAAACCATACCACAGCACGTTTCTTCCCCAGGCCTATTTTGACATCTGTTACAATGGACTCCACTTCTGAAATTCACTGAGCGCATGATCTGGACACACATTTGTGAGAAAATCAGTCAACAGTTCTGTTATAAGGAATACTTTTTTTTTTTTTTTTTTTTTTTTTTGGTTTTTCGAGACAGGGTTTCTCTGTGTAGCTTTGCGCCTTTCCTGGAACTCGCTTTGAACACCAGGCTAGCCTCAAACTCACAGAGATTCGCCTGCCTCTGCCTCCCGAGTGCTGGGATTAAAGGCATGCGCCACCACTGCCCGGCATAAGGAATACTTTTTTATTTGCTTTAACTCATCCACAACAAGGATATATCAACAATGTTAATTCTAACTAAGACATAACATAGAAAGCATGCTTGATCATACATCTGTGATCCCAGCATTTAGGAAGCTGAATCAGGAGGATCTGAGACCAGCTTGGGCTTCATAGAGAAACATTGTATTAACTAGAACACAAAACCATCAAGCTGATCATGATCTTTAAATGTCACCCTTAATTTAATGTAGAACATGATCTTGGGTAGCATAAAATACAAGAAAAGTTTAGGAAGAAAAGATCTGATTACCTATTTCCTTTCCAGAAAAAAAGGAAGAAAGGAAGGAATATAAAATGTCATAAGACAGCAAACCAGTATAATCGGAGATGAAAAATGGTCACAGGTTAAACATTTATATTCCAAGACTTGTGATGGGAACTCTAACAGCCCAGTTGCTATGATTAAGGGCATTGCTGCAGCCAGTCACAGGCTAGGCATAAAAGTGTTTAAGCTGATATATACCATCTAACTACCATTGATTAGATGTATTCAATAATGAAGTTTCCAAGGAAAGTTCTGTGTCTACAGCTCTATAGACAGTTCTAACTCTGCGAACCCAACTCTGAAAGGTCTTTAATATACCCCCAGAGTTTTGATTATGTGTTAATTTCAAATACAACTGGCCCTCAAATAACTATCGACCTTTAAACTCAGTTTGAGCCCCTGATACTGTATTTCTCTCCCCGCCCCCCCACATACACACAAAATTAATCTTTTAAAACATGTTTCTAAAGATTTTATTTTTTAATTATGTGTATATGTATGTCTGTGTGTATGTACATGAGTGCAGGTGCCTGTGGAGGCCAGAAGAGGCGTTGGGTCCTCTGGAGCTGGAATTACGGGCAGATGTTAGCTGGCCTAAGCAAGTGCTGGAACCAAACTCATCTTCGAAAACAGCAAGCACTCTTCACCACTGAGCTCTCTCTCTAGCCCAGAATTTATCTTTCTTAAGAACCGTACTTTAATCTTCTTTTTTTAGTTTTCTCTAATAACTCTTTTTATCATTCCTTATTATCATATTTTTATTTTTTTACATAGTTTAATTTGCTCTTCTTTATCTAGCTACATGAATTAGAAACTCAGCTAATTATGTTTATAATACATGCACCCAAAGTCATAACCTTTCATTAAGAATTGATGTAACTATAACTAAAGAAAGAGCTTTAATGCATTTTTGTTTTCATCTGCTTAGAATATTATCTAATTTCTCTAAACATTTTTCCTTCAACCCATAAATTATTTACATTTGTTCAGTTCCTATCATTTTGGGTTTTTTCACTTACACTTTTGTTACTGGTTTCTATTTTAATTAATGGTGTCCCAGAATGCAAACAGGTATGGTTTCAATTCTTTAAAAAAAAAATACTCTAATGTCCTGTCTTACTTTGATGAATGAAAATATTGTTTTTGAGTGTGAAGTATTCATTCATATCAATTAGATCATTTACTTAAAGATATTGTTCCAAGAATGGAAGCACATACCTATAATCCCTGCCCAAAGTAAAAAGAGGCAAAAGGATCCCAAGTTTAAGACCACAATGGATTATGTACAGAGAACCAATACAAAACAGTGTTCAAGCCTGATCACTTGGTATTGGATAGCCAGTTAGGTCAATTCACCCTACGGAGGACTAATTTGATTAATTCTACCTCTCTCGGGTGTTGTTAGTTATCCATAATTCTGTGATTCTTTCTTTCTTTTTTTATTATTTTTCAATAATAAATGTTTCTCTGTGTAGCCCTGGCTGTCCTGGAACTCAGAGAACCACCTGCCTCAGCCTCCCAAGTGCTGGGACTAAAGGGGTGCACCACCGCTGCCACCATGCCCAGTGCCTGTTATTCTTTGTCTAGACATTACAGTGGTCAGCCCTGAAATCATATGTAACGGTAAATGGACTCAACAGGCGCTCTCTCCCTCTCCCTCTCCCTCTCCCTCCCCCTCTCCCTCCCCCTCTCCCTCCCCCTCTCTCTCCCCCTCTCTCCCTCTCCCTTCCCCTCTCCCCCCTCTCCTTCTCCCCCCCCCCCCGTCTCTCACACACACACAGAAACAGGCTATAAATTTGTGAGGGAGTAAGGGGGTCATGGGAAGGGTTGAAGGGAGAAGACAAAGTGAAAGTGGAAATGATGTAATTGTCTTTTTATTAAAACAAAAATGTAGGGGCTAGAGAGATGGCTCAGAGGTTAAGAGCACTGACTGCTCTTCCAGAGGTCTTGAGTTCAATTCCCAACAACCGCATGGTGGCTCACAACCATCTGCAATGAGATCTGGTGCCCTTTTCTGGCCTGCAGTCATACATGCTGTATACATAATAAATAAATAAGTAAGTAAGTAAATAAATAAATAAATAAATCTTTTTTTAAAATGTATTAAGGAAATGTTTAAATTTTTAAGTGTCTTTCCCTATCAACTACTAGTGTAAAAGTATTTCAAGCAGGTCTACGGATCTAAGCATTTCTCCTTCAGTTTGCTCAAGTATTGATTAGCGTTTTGTAAACATGTGCTATTAGGGACATATACATTAAAAATCTTATTACATGCCTAAGAGATGTCTCAGCAATTAAAAACACTTGCTGCTCTTCCAGAGGACCTGAAGAACTCAGTTCCTAGCACTCATATGGCATCTAGCAACCATCTGTAACTCCAGTTCCAGAACATTTGATGTCTTCTTTAGGCACCACACATACATGGTGGATAGATGTAGCAGTAAGGCCCGCATTACCAATACCCGTTCACCATGTCCGAGCGAAGGGCTGCGGATTAAAAAATAGAGACAAGAGACAGCGGGTCATTCGTACGACTGGATGTCGAATGCCGTTTATTGAAAGAGGGAAGAAACCTTAAATACAGGCTTACAACACAAATGGAGGATCCCCTGAGGGCAGAAGTTCGCTACCAATGGTCTATATTCTAGACCCAAAGTTCTGCATTCTTGCATCTAAGTTGTTTACACCAAATACAGGATGCACCTAAGTTGTTTACACCACAAGCAGGATGTAGGAACAAAGAACCTCCGGTAAGCTCTCCGATGATCCTGAGGTAAGAAGGACACCGGCAGGGAATCTGAATAGGGAGGACACCTGGTCAGCAAGCAAGGCTGCAGCCACTCACAGTCGGGGGTCAGGGCCCATGGCGCCCACAGGTCCCCCCTTTTTATTAAATGAGCTTCTGACTTAGGTTGCGTGGGACCAGCAGACCACCTTACCCGTCATAGAGACACCTACCCAGGCCACACAAGTGCTCTGTCTTAGGTTGATGGCAGCCCCCCAACTATTACCCGTCTCTGAATACTCATTATCATACAGACTCAACCACGTGAGCTGTAGAGTGACTGCTGCCAAAGATCTCAAAGTGGCACTGGGCTTGCAATCTGTGCGACACAGAAAAGACCAACAGAAGTCCTAACCCACCCATAGCCAGAAGGCTACAGGCAATTGAACCATTCCCTATTTAAACGAGCTTTATCGCAAATAGGAGTCCTGTGAGGTGGTATCCCGAGCAAATGGAACTTGAGTTTTAAATAATTTACAACTTACAAAGCCAATTATAATGTATAAAAGTGGAATTAAATTTATCATGCCCAATAAGAAGAAAGATTAACTAACTGTGGTAGCTACTTTTGCTGCCAGGGTCTCCATTGTGCTAGCTGTAGTAACCAATTATGAAATAGCAATCCCAGAAACAATAGCATCAATGGCAACAGCGATGTCAGAGTCTCTTCTGGAGCGTGTGAGCATCATCTGTGTCTAGCTGCCACGGTCCACTGGCATGGACACGGCTCCAGGAACACGAACCACCAAGGCCCATTTTTCTTGATCCCAGCACTACTTAGGCTGGCAGGTCTGCAAGAGAACAACTGAGAAACATAAGGAAAACAGAAAACAAAAACAGCAAACAAGGAGCAGAACTAATGGCCTCAATAATGGCTACATTCAGGCTCACAAATTTTGAGGTATCTTCAAAAAGGCTAGATGAATTTTAGGAGGCAAATAAATGTTGCACAGAGCCATTCCTGAAAAGTAGGTACTACACCAGCTTGAGGAGGGTTGCAAAATGCAAAAAGCTTAGCTGGCATGCTACTGTTATCAAATGAAGTTCATTGACTTTCAGAGTTATCCTTAATCTCCAAGGTGTGATACATTCTCAATGTTTTTTGAAAAAAGTTACCATACATTACCTTCTGAAGAATCCAACCACATGGCTACAGTTCCTAGGCTTACAATAATGTTTGCCAAGGCTGGCCGTATTGGGCTCTCAATCCCCATTGGCATCAGAAGGGGAGAGTTTTTTACAAAGGCCCAATAGGTCTCTGCCATGTTGGGATTCAGCAGCAGCCACAGGACGTACACAGCGTTCAGGAACCCACAGAGGAATTTCATTGTCCTGCGGAAAGACACAAACAGATCCCCGGGCCCACACCAACACCGGATCGGGTCCCCTCCAAGTGCCAGTAGAAAGATCTTTCCATCACACCAGAGGATGATTTGCAACAGGAGCCCTCCAGTGCTTATCTGAAGCAGATACTCCAGCAGAATCCACCGATAAAAAATTTAAAATATATAAAACAAGGGAAAGAATAGAATGTGGAGAGGAGAGATGAGCCCCTAACTTCCCCCTTTTTACTTTAGCAATATAAGTTTTTAAGGTACGATGGCAGCGTTCTACTATAGCCTGCCCTTGAGGATTATAAGGAATACCAGTCTTATTAACAATAGAAAAATCTTGGCAGAATTTTGAAAATCCCGTACTACTGTAGGCAGGACCATTATCAGTCTTTATGCATTTTGGCACTCCCATGTAAGCAAAAGCATGAAGACAATGATTCTTTACATCCTTAACCTTTTCCCCTGAATGGACAGAAGCAAAAATTAGAGAAGAATATGTATCAATAGACACATGGACATATTGTAATTTTCCAAAGGAAGGCATGTGTGTGACGTCCATCTGCCACACATGATTAGGTAAAAGTCCTCGAGGATTAACTCCCAAATGAGGAACAGGTAAAAATTCCACACAAGTAGGGCATGATTTAACTATCTGGATGGCTTGTTCCCGGGTTATGCCTGTATGATCACGGAGAGATCCAGCATTAAGATGATAACGGTGATGCAACTGAGTAGCCTTATCAAAGGCAGAACAGACTAATGTGACAGCTATACGAGTAATGGCGTCAGCCCTCTGATTACCTTCACTTAGAGGTCCAGGCAATTGAGTATGAGCTCTAATATGGCCCACATAAAGGTTATGTGAGCGGGACCATATAAGCCCTTGCACTTGCAATAAGTATTCATGAATGGAAGAAATGGATGGTATGTAGGCTGTTGTTTCCAAAGGCATAATGGCATGTGCCACATATTGACTATCGGTATAAATATTTACACTCTCATCAGAAAACATCTGTAAAGCAAGCAACAGCGCCTGTACCTCTGCCATCTGGGCAGAAGTGCCCTGGACTTTTATTCTCTTTACTGTGTTACCAGAAACCACCACAGCAAAACCACGTGAAGTGCCATCAGTAAATACCACATGGGCCTGAGGAATAGGAGTCATTTGTACTATCTTGGGAAATATAACAGGATGCAATTTAAAAAATTGACACACATCATTGGAGGGGTAGTGAGTATCAAACTGACCCTGCATGGAGCATGTCAATATGGCCCAATCATTATCATTAGCTTGCAACCATGCTACTTGAGACTGGGTGTATGGGGTCACCACAATATCTGGCTCCTTACCAAAAGTTTGAACACTGATCTTGATTCCCTTAAATATAATCTGAGCGACAGCCTGTGGATAAGGAGTGATGATTTTTGCTGGAGAAGCTGGGGAATGTACCCATAGACTAGGACCTGTTTGCCAAAACACTCCAGTAGGTGAATGAGTAAAACAAAATATCAAATACAATAAGGGAGAATTAAGATCTATATACTGTACGTGAGCCTGTTCCAGGGCCTCTTGCACACGTTGTAGGGCTACACGTCCTTCAGCTGTTAATTTACGGGGAGATGAAGGGTCAGGGTCGCCCTTTAAGACATCATACAAGGGGCGAAGCTGACCTGTTGGAATTTTTAAAGTGGGCCGAAGCCATTGAATATCTCCCAGAAAGGTTTGGAAATCATTAAGTGTGCGTAGCTGATCCATGCGCAGAGTAATCTTTTGTGGGCATATGCCCGTGCGTAACAATTCATGACCTAAATAATGATAGGGAAAAGATACCTGTACCTTTTCTGGGGCTATCTGTAAATTAGCCAAGCTAAGAACCTCTTGTAAATAAGAAAAGGCATCAAAAACAAGTTTTTTATCTTTAGCAGCCATTAATATATCATCCATATAGTGAATTATATAAATACCTGGAAAAGCTTTTCGAACTGGAGCTAGGGCCAAAGATACATAAATTTGACATATAGTAGGGCTATTGGCCATTCCTTGAGGCAATACCACCCACTGATATCTCTGATAAGGTTCCTTAAGATTTTCTGAAGGAACACTGAAAGCAAAGCGAGGACTGTCCTCTGGATGCAAAGGAATGGTGAAGAAACAATCCCTCAAGTCAACCACAATTAAATGCCAATGCTTAGGAATTGCCACAGGGGCAGGCAAGCCAGGCTGTGTTGCTCCCATGAGAAGCATGGTTTTATATACAGCTCTAAGATCCTGTAACAGCCTCCATTTTCCTGATTTCTTTTTAATAACAAATATAGGTGAGTTCCAAAGTGAAGTGGAAGGAATGATATGTCCAGCATCTAACTGCTCCTTAACCAATGCATACGCAGCCTCCAATTTTTCCTTAGCAAGGGGCCACTGCTCCACCCATACAGGGTCATCACTTTTCCAAGTGATTTTTATTGGTTGTATAATCGAAGGCTGTTGTGCAGTGACCTCTATGGAAAAGACCCTAATCCTCTAGTATCCCCAGGACCTCTAGTGACAGTTTTTGTCTGCCACAGGTTGTGGGCCTCCTTGCAACATTTTCCCTAAGCCTCTGTCCGGGCAGTAGCCCTGACTCTTCAGCATCTGTTGTACAGGCTGTGTAGTAAGCACTGTTCCAATAACGTCTAACACATCCCGTCCCCACAAGTTCACTGGAATGTCAGGTAGCACAAAGGGTTGAAAAGTTCCTGCATGACCTTCCTCATCCTTCCAATTTAAAAGTAGCCTGCTCTGCAATGGCATCTGAACTGTGCCAATACCTTTTGGTTAGAGGTAGAATTTTTAAGGGGCCAATTGGGATCTCAGGATTCTTGTGAAATTACAGATATATCCAGTACCAGAATCCAATAATCTTCCAATCTCAATCCCATATAATTTTGTTTTTAATTTAGGCTGTTTATCATTGATAACTGTTTGTCAAAACACCTTTTTCCCCTGTACTACCAAAGCCTCTAGTTCTATATATCGGCGCCATTTTGAATTTAAAATATGAAAGCAATAATAATTGAGCAATTCTATCACCAGCTTTTGTTTCCATGGTCCTTTTTATATATGCCAATTATAAAAGCATTAAATATAATCTCTATAGGATTTGAAAAGGTAAACTTTAGGTAATACTTTTCAGTAGTATTTTATAAAATCTTAAAAAGAGGATTCTTTTTTATAGATCCCAAATAACACATTAGCACAAATAGCCAATTATTAACAATGTGGACCAAACAATTTACCTGTATTTTATTTACTGGAAAATTAATTTTGTAACCTCTTTATCAGGGAGAGATTATCATTTATGGGTTTTCTTAGCAGCATTATTTAATAGGCTAATAACCCAATTCATTTCAGGTGTTATATTTTTATAGAATTAAACCAAGAATTTCTAGAAAGCAACTTAAATTGCAGAACCAAATTTTCAGTAATGATCAACAGACAAGACCATACCTAATATATAGTTCAAAATTATGAATCCTGTTCCTTTAGTTTATCTACCATGAGGATCAAACATTTATCCAAACATTTATCAAGACAATCAAAAGAACAGAACATCCTTTATTAAAACAGCATTGACTTAGCATTCAGTGTCCTGACCGAAACCATATTTCACCAGAAATTAGGCCCCGTTTAAACTTTTAGCGCTAGTCCCTTCCCAGGCTCAGCTCGCTGGCTCTGCCCAGTGCTCAGGCTTTATTGCCAGCACCTGCCTGGGCCGCATTCCATCACGGCTTTGTCTCCCATCGGCGCATACCTGTCTGCCCGCTGCTTCGGGCTATCTCGTGCATGCCTTTGTCCGCCACAGCCACTGGGCGTGCCCCGCACACACAAACTCACATTTAAACTTCCTACTCCCATGAAGGGACTACCTAATAACGAGTTATTCCCACCATAAGGGAAAAACAGAAAAACATTTCCCACAAAGGGATCCTAAATACTGAATTATTCCCACTCTGAGGGAAAAATAAAAAAACATTTGAACCAAAATTAAGCAAACAGACAGCAAAACTTTAAGCTCTGGGCTCGCTTGCTGTTCAGCCAGCAGCAGAGGCCTACCTGCTGATTCTTTGTAATTCAGATGCTGCCGCTCTGCACTGGCAGGGAGAAAAAACTCAAGAGTTTCCAGCTATCCTGAAAACTCTACAACTGGAAAAAGTCTTTACATCCTCCATTACCACTGGGAAGAGGCTTTTCTCTTTCCTTCATCCTTTCTCTACAGGGCCCAAATCTTTAGGCCTAGTTTCAAAAATTTTTCCCCTTTTTACCGGGAAAATCCTTTTTTCTTGATTAAAATTTTTTTACCCTTTTCTAACGGGAAATTTCCTTTCCTTCCCTCTTCTCTATTGGGAAGATTTCCTTTTTCATTTAAAATCTTTAGCTGTCTTGTCCTTTCTTAACTTTGGTGCCTTCCTGCTTCAACAGTCCAATTAACTGACTGTGAGCTAGCTGTACCCATTTCAATCCACTCTTACCTGTAAAATGCCGGCCGGCCTTCCAAGAGTGTCCGTCAGCTGGTCCTTCTTACTCAGATCTCGGTAGGAACCTCCATCTGTAGCAGTAATGCCCGCATTACCAATACCCGTTCACCATGTCCGAGCGAAGGGCTGCGGATTAAAAAATAGAGACAAGAGACAGCGAGTCATTCGTACGACTGGATGTCGAATGCCGTTTATTGAAAGAGGGAAGAAACCTTAAATACAGGCTTACAACACAAATGGAGGATCCCCTGAGGGCAGAAGTTCGCTACCAATGGTCTACATTCTAGACCCAAAGTTCTGCATTCTTGCATCTAAGTTGTTTACACCAAATACAGGATGCACCTAAGTTGTTTACACCACAAGCAGGATGTAGGAACAAAGAACCTCCGGTAAGCTCTCCGATGATCCTGAGGTGAGAAGGACACCGGCAGGGAATCTGAATAGGGAGGACACCTGGTCAGCAAGCAAGGCTGCAGCCACTCACAGTCGGGGGTCAGGGCCCATGGCGCCCACAGATAGACATGCATGAAGGTAAAACACCCATTTGCAATTGATGCCTGTTGGGAAATAGAAAATCAGTTTTCTCCGATGGAGTGTCACTGTGTATATCAGCCACACTTCAGGACAGGCCCCATACCCAGGAATAGTTGACCAATACAAAACATATTCTCTGTGTGTGTGTGTGTGTGTGTGTGTGTGTGTGTGTGTGTGCGTGTGCGCGCGCGCGCGCACTTACATTTTTTGTTTTGGTATGTTTTGTCATGTTTCTTTCCTTTTTATTGATTTACTTTGATAATTATTTTTAAGAAAGAGAAAGGGAGAATAACATGAAGTTGGGTGGGAGGGAGTCAGGGAGGGTCTTGGAGTTGGAGGACAGGAAAAGATATGATCAAAATACATTGTATGTAAAGAATTTTTAATAAAATGCATCAAAAAATTTAAAGAATCTTGGTACATTTTATTATATTATTATGAAAATTATATATTGAATTTCTAGGAAGCTGAATGACCCAGTACCTGACAATTTAAATACTTCTGGGTATATTTGTTTCCTATAAACAAGGACATTCACTATCATCAAAATCAGGAAATTAATATCCAGAAATAATTTCATTCAAGTTAAACTAATGTTCTCAGCAAACCCGTTCACGGTGAATGAGCCTTGTCCAGAGTAAGACTTCTCCATATCACTGTCATGAATCTGTAATAGTCCCTGACTTTTTCCTTATTTTTATGTCCTTGACATATCCATTGACTTTGTACAATTTTCTACAGTGTCTTTTACTTTGAGTTCATCTGGTACTTTATTGATACTAGAGTCAGTTTATACATCTCAGGCAATAGTGTTCTTTGTAGAATAAAGCAGAAAAAATGGTGTTCTTTTTTTTCTTGTTTCATCTTGTTCCTACTTCTACTGATGCTAATGCACATGAAAAAATATTTTCCCCTCTTGAAATTTCCATGAGAACTACATTTTTTTAAACTATGAAGGCAAGACAAATGGACTAGAGAGATAAGCACAGCTTCAGCTGCGTTCCATGTTCAGTATCTGATTTTTCAGATCCACGTAAACCCAATTCCCAACCAGCAAGGAAGAGCTGAGGATAGGGCTGCTATACACAGATGCCCTCAGCCTATGAGCACATGAGCAGCACTAATTTGATTCAGTAGGTTATCAATAACAATAAAAGGAGGACACAGAGTTGGGAGGGAGATGGGATGGGGCACTAGGGGATGTTGGAGAGAGGTAATGGTGGATGAATATGATTGATATACATTGTATAAGTGTATGAAACTTTCAAATAATGAGAATGCTATTTTTTTTAAAAAAAAGTTAATTTCATGTTTAAAGAGATAAAGGTGATATAAGGTGGGGTGATCCTTATTGCTGTAGATGATGGTTAATGTAGTTTTATAACCTTTCAAAGTTTTAAGAATAAATGACCATGAGTGCTTAGCCACAGAGAGGACAACTCTACCAACCCCCATCCCCAAGGCTCAGAAAACATTGCAGAAGAGGGGGTCAGAAAATTCATAAGAACTGAAGGATGGGGAGGAGGGCTATGAAATGCTGTCTTCTAGGTAGGAAGTGGGTGTTGCCCACATGAACTCACAGTAGCTGTAGTTACCAGCATAAGATTAAACCCATTTTAAAAATACCCAGCATGGAAGGGAGAAGGGGTCCTGAGTCACCCCTAGCTGAGGAGTGACTGGCAGTTGATAGTTGCAGTGGGGAGAATCATTTTTCTTTAGGTGTAACTATTGTTAAGTTGCCTATACCCTCCTGGGTAATTCCACACTAGTCAATATACTCATAGGCAGCACCATTTAGACTAAATGGCTTATAAATAAATAAATAAATAAATAAATAAATAAATAAATAAATAAATAAATAAATAAATAAATCAAAATAAAAATAAAAAAGAGGGCATGAAATTTGGAGGGAAACATGTTTAGTAGGGGTCCAAATGAAAGCTGAAGAGAAGAATTAAGGGGTGAATGTGATCAAGATATGTACATGTACAACATTTCAAAGAAATTTTTTAAAGAATAGAATGAAATAAAACAGGACATTTAGAGAAGTTGAAATTAATCTTAGAAATTGAAAACATGATAGTGGAACATTTCAAAGCCATGAACAGACACATCTGAAAATAAAATCACCCAGAATTCATACCAAAAGAGAAAAAGGGAAGAGAAAGACAATATATAGGAAAAGGAGGGTGACATGATCAAAACATGTTGTAGTAAATTATCAAAGGATTAATAAGAAACTACTGGATTAAATAAGTAAATAAATAGGTAAACTCTGTGATATGTCCAGATAAATTTGCTTTTAATACAAATATAAATAAATAAACAAGAAGATTAAAGAAACAATCCAGGAGAGCCAGTACCAAAATAACAGATTTCTAAGTAGAAAGGAAGATGTATACAAGAAAATAAAGGTGATGCTATGACCAGGAGAAAGCATAAACATTTATGAAAATATGCCATGCTAGGACTTGACATATCCAATGAAAATTATATAGAATGAAATTTATTCAACAGAGCATAAATGTGAATCTTGAAGTAGATAAATGTTGCAGTAGCGCCCACGCTACCACCACCCATTCACCATGTCCAAGTGAGGGGCTGTGGATTAAAAAATAAGAGACAAGAGACAGCGAGTCATTTGCCATAGCAGAATGCCAAACGCCCTTTATTGAAAGAGGGAAGAAACCTTAAATACAGGCTTACAGCACAATGGAGGATCCCCGGAGGGCAGAAGTTCGCTACCTAATGTTCTACATTCTTGCATCTAAGCTCTTTACACCAAATGCAGGATACACAAAGAACCTCTGGTGAGCATTCAGGAAGAAGGAAACCAGCAGGGAATCTGCATAGGGAGGACATCTGGTCAAGGTCGGCAAGCAGGCAACAGTTTACTCAATATTGGTAAGCCAGGGCCACACAGATAAAGACAAAGGGCTCTGAAGTCTTCTAGATGTGAAAATCAGAAGTTTCTATAAAGAATCATAAATCCCTGGAGGTATGGGCTCCTTGGAAGTAACAATGGTTAAGAAAATAATGTAAATACATCTGCACAATTCAGAAGAGAAGTTCACTGCAACTTTTCTCTGGCTTCTAGGATAAAATTTTCCCCAAAAACTTTCCCTTCCAATGCATCTTTTAGATAATGGCTTCTGCCTGAAAAGGGAAGTATCCAAGAAGGGATGATCAGTTTCAGACTGGAGGAGACTCCACACGGAAGGAATGTGATGATACTCTCTAAATTGATGTGGATGGAGACCCCAGGCAGACACGCCTCAGACAGAAGCATTCCCAGGAGTCTGAGGCAGGAAGCAAGCATGGGAGAGCCAGTCAGCCACATGTGATCAAAGATGCACCACCCAAATCCAGATCAAGTTACTGAAGCATATGTTCCCATCAGAATAAATAGGAAAGTATGACATATAAACCAGGAAATCCAAGTTGAGATTTTAAAAAAAAAACAAGGGTGGGGTGTTGTTCAGAAAGGTTCTTGGATGCCAGTGTGTCATAGACCTAGAGTGAAACCAGACCAAGAAAGAGCTGATAAGTGAGAAGAAATAAATCTTGACAAATGGACTAGCCTTACTGACCTCGTGGGAAACTGTCCTGGGAAAATCTTAGGAGGTGCAAGGAATTAAAGGACAGAACAAGAATAATGTCATAAAAGAGAAAGAAGATGAGCTTGATTTCAAGAATAACAAGAAACAAAGATGAAATCGCTATTTTCACTCACTAAAATAGTTAACTGCTCATAATATTTGTAAATGGGAAATGGAGGCACAAGCTTCTAGAGGCAGATGAAGGGGCCCCTCAATTCTCCTTAGGATATGGGGAGGTACTGTGTGTTATTAAAATATGGTTAAAACTCTAAATGGGACTGAAAAGATGATCTCACAAAATTTAGATCACAGCTCAAAATGGGCTTGCATGTACTTACTCATTAATGATCCAGGAGAATAAATCATTCACTGTAAAAAACCAATTTAAAATATCACGCATTAGGTACACAAAAAAATGGATGCTCTTTAAAACACCCCAGAAATCAACCTTCTTACTAAAAACCCATCCACCTTTGAAGCTGGTGCTAATGCTTTCTTTAATTATAGATTCTGATTCTGGAGGTAATTAGAATATCAAATATTTTTATATATCATTAAAACTTGCTTTAAATCACAGAGGAAAAATAGAGTCACCCATCAACATAATCACTACCTAAAAAATCCTGCTGCAGCACAGATGCCTGTGAATAAACAGAAAAACCACCATTTTAAAAATGGGCCAACGCCGGGCGTTGGTGGCGCACGCCTTTAATCCCAGCACTCGGGAGGCAGAGCCAGGCGGATCTCTGTGAGTTCGAGGCCAGCCTGGGCTACCAAGTGAGCTCCAGGAAAGGCGCAAAGCTACACAGAGAAACCCTGTCTCGAAAAACCAACCAAAAAAAAAAAAAAAAAAAAAATGGGCCAAGATGTTGTAAACACAGGCATTCATTTACAATAATGAGACCTGTAGAGAAAAATCTCCAGAGCTCCTCCTTTATGGGTAACTAATCATATAGCTTCTTCAGTAATTTTCATCATTTTGTCAAACCTGACTCATATATTCCCCCTCACCATACCAAACCTACAGCCCAGGAATATTTAGAAGAACAACGTATCTTATTGTTCAATTGAAAATGTTCTAGAAGCTCTCTGTAAAAAGATAAAGAACATTAATGTAGTGTCATATTTTTCACCTAAAACTACTACATAGAAGCTGATAACTTCCTCAAAAATCCCATCTGTTTCAAATATCTCACAAAAAGTCTATAAATATTGTCTATACTCTCTCTCTTTCTTTTTAAACTTGGATCTGATTCGAAAGTGCCACCCATGGTATTTGGTTACTAAGTCTCAAAAGTCTCTTCAAATGTTCCATTCACTATTCTTTTTCCTATTTGTAATTTAGTTGCTAAGAAAATATGTGTTTCCTGTGTTTGTTTCTTCTGAGAAAGCTATGTGATGGTATTTCACTATTTGATTCCATGTTGTATCTTTAAAAATGTATCTTCAGCCCTCATGTTACTCTGAGCCTGTAGTAGGATACTGTGCCCAAGCAAGTCAGATTGTATTTTCATATCTAGCCTTTTTCAGTATTAAGATTGACCCATGGATCAAGGTCGTATCATCTTGTTCGTCCATTATAAAAATTCCCGCCACTTTTGCACCTAATGATTTTGGCAGCTACTGCTGATCCATTGCCCCAGTAGAGAGAACAAAATGAAGGCATCCTAATTCTGTTATTGCTTCTTCGTTGGCTAGCTATGACTTTTCCTCATGATGGCTGTCCCAAAGACAGTTAATGGTAAAGCACAAATGTCTGATTCTCTAGTTTTCAGATTGAAGGTGATTTCTCTCTTCTTCCAGTGACTGTCCTAGAAAGCACTATGCTTTAACAGTGTGGTAAACTTATATATAGTTCAGCACAGTTATTGTGTTTCAACTTCTGCAGCTACCTGTATCTGTGACACTGTCCCATATTTTGCTAGGTATACCTGTTCTCAACTGTCTTGATAATGGTGTCCTCTTTTTCTGACATGAAGAGATATTCCTGGAGCATCTTGCTTGCTTCTTTTCACCAACCATTCCTGGAACCAACCATTTCTCCCAGGGGCTCTGACTTCAGAAGAAAATGATGCTTGCTGAGTACAAGTCTACCAGGCACTTAATATTACAAATTCATGTTTACTCTTGTGCTTTTCAGTGGACAAAACTAAAACAATTCATAAAAATATAGCTAGAAACATAACCTGAGTTCATACTGCTATTTTCAATTCCTCTTCAGTACTAACTGATATTAACTTGCTTTGTTGATCCTAGAGTACTTCTTGTTTGCATTGAATATTGTTCCAGATTGTTTTCTGTTTCTGTCATAAATCAAAGACCAAAAGCAAATTGAGAAGGAAAGAGTTTGTTTAATTTTATGTTACAGTCCACCATCAAGGAGAGTCAAAGCAAGAACTCAAGTTGCTTAAAGCAGCAACTGTGGAGGACTTCTGCTTCTTAAGAGGCCAGCTCCCACCTTTTACAGGATTCCTACAAGGAAGAAAGAGGCATGAGGAATTTGTAGATAGAAAGATAGTGGAGATGAGACAGACAGAAACACAGGATAGCTTTGGGGGGACCTGGATCAAAATCCACTGGTCCCTTGTGTCTCTTCAAAAGGGCTTTTCACAATAATGCCAAGGGGTGGGGCAAAAGATCTCTCTTTTGTTAGAACAAAGCATACCACACAGCCAAGTGCAGACCCTTATAAACACCTGGTAACCAACCACGCAGGTGGTCAAGTCATCCCCTTATGTAGCCCTGTTGAGTAAAGTAAGCTCAGATCTCACCAGGAAGCCTCTGTGGGCTCCCACATTGTTTACTGTCAGGCTGCTCAAGGAGGAACTTCTTAGCTCTTTTTCTTATGTAATCCAGGACCACTTGCCCAGGGGAGACACTAGGATAATGGGATAGACCCTCCTACATCGACCATCAATCAAGAAAATGACCCATTGACATGGTTTTAGACCAATCTGAATGGAAGCAATTCCTTCATTGAGGTTTCTCTTCTCAGTTGACTATCAAGTTGGTAAAAACTAAAAGAACACAAATATCCTAGTTCCAAATACAATTAACACATTTACTTGCTTTATCCCATATGTGTGCTTCAAATTGTTTTCAGGGTAAATTTATGCAGAAAATTTCCCATAAAATTTCCATTTCTTACTTTTTAGAGATTCCAGATAAGGGGCAGAAACTTCCCACAGAGAAGACACTTTATAGAAATCCTGTCAGTGCTATGAAAAAATGAAGAGCAGAAAATTAAACCACATCAAAGAGTTAGGTCTGTCTATCTAGATTCCCAGCTAGATAATTAAGATGGTTGTTTCTAGATCAGAGAAAGAAGCAACATGATCATAGACTATGCTGAGAAGTTCTGAACTAGATGAAGTAACAGAATGTGAGGATCAAAAAGAGAAAAGCTGACATTCTCATATTTATTTGTAATATAACTTACAGGATTTTATCATTTCTGGTGGAGGATGGAGAAGCAAAAGGTGGCAGGAGAGAAGGAAACCAAGGAAGTGGAAATCTAGAGTTGTTGGCTGGTTTTACACAAGTGTCTTCAAAATAGGCTATGATCATTTCAGGACTATATTGTAATGAGGAAGTAAATCATCACAGTTTTCATTGGCGACTATTAACATCCTTCAAGTATGCCTTTCCAGGCCATGTCTTACATTGTGTCATTGAGTAAATTCAGCATTCTTGGAAGGGATTGACTCAATAAATAAGCATTCTATTAAAGACTGGAATTGGCTGCTCCTTCCTCTCATCTTTACAGTGATTAAATCAGACTCCTCGGCACACCCATGGAACTCACATAGTTGGACCCTGCTCTTATATAGAACATTAACTTGGTTCCAGTTTTTACAATTGTAAAAATGTTAATCACTCTCCTGTATGATTCTGGGTATTTAGTCTATTAGAATTAGTTCCTAGAAATGGTGGGTCAAAAGCTACACATTTCAAATGCATAATAGCTAAATTGGGACATTTAATCTAGAATGCAATAGTTGTTGCCAAAATATCACCAGAAGTGCTAATTGGTTTTATTTTATTTTTTTGTCATCAAAGTTCTTACTGAATCATAAAGAAAAGTAATTAACACAGGAAGTACAGTGAAAGGAAGTTTGTTAGCACAACCACAGATGAACCACGTTTAAGGAACCCTATAGTAATGTATTGCTTTCTTAGTTTTAATTTTTAGTGGAATCTGTATTTTTTCCAGTATTTTCTTTAATACATTGACTTTGGAGGCTTAAACCAGTTTTAGTGGCTCTATTAAATGACTAGTTTGTCTCTCAAGAAGTCTGAGTCGGTAAGAGGCACACAAACTTTCCTTCCCAACATTCCTTTCTAGGCTTTGTGGAGCAAAGAGGAGATAAGCAAAAAACAAAAGAAAAAAAACCAAACAAACAAAAAACACCAGGCAAAACTTGTCTAACTCAAACCAGCTAACTCCTTTAGAGAAAGGAACAAAAGTAACCCCAGTTACTTCAACTATTTTATTTAAACTATTTCACTATTTATTAATAGTACTGCTTAATCATAGTCTATGTGATTTGATTTCAATTTATTCCTTCACTTTCTATACTAGGAAAAATCCAGAAGAAAATTTAACTGAGGAATGAATAATCGATGACACTCAACTTTAACATCAAGTTGGCTTCCAACTAATCATTAGAAATGGTATTTCCATGGAGAAACTATTCCACTAGCCCATGTACCAGTGTAATGGTATGTTCCTGTTTCCATAGTTAATTGGCATGCTCTCTTCTTCCAGACTGACAGTAAGTAGAGGAAATGACAGAAAACTGATCACACAAATTACACTGCCATGATTGTTAAGGCATATTGACTACAACATGGAATTTCTGTGGTTAATATCATAAATGGTGCCCAGAAAAGACATTGATAATTGGTGTTTTGACAGAATGGAGTCCTTCAGCTCTACATAGTGCCCCAATATTTTGTTCTGTTTTCGTTTTTTGTTTTTGTTTTAATTATTAGTAGTTTCATTCCTTTTCTTGTAATCTCATGAGGTTCTCCCTTCTCCTATGGAATTATCTTGGCTGGTGTCTCATCAGATGACATTTCCTCTAATTAGATTTCTTGGCTGTTATAAGTGATTAGGCAAGAAAACCTAATAAAAGGTATTAGAGTCCAGCCTCTAATAGTCTTCTTCCCAGGGTTTCCAGAAGAGATGCTACCAATGGCGAGAATAATCTGAGGGAATGAATCTAAGTATACCAAGCTGTTTAGTCCATTTACTTTATG
This sequence comes from Peromyscus maniculatus bairdii, assembly GCF_049852395.1. Classification (NCBI taxonomy): domain Eukaryota; kingdom Metazoa; phylum Chordata; class Mammalia; order Rodentia; family Cricetidae; genus Peromyscus; species Peromyscus maniculatus. The sequence continues at coordinate 2,157,648 of NC_134864.1, forward strand.
CTCCTAAGACAAAATTCTAGCTACACAGGTTCAATTCTGTTCTCATACTTAGCTCCTCTCTGTCCCGTCTCCTCCAGTCCTCTCATAGTTCTATCTAAGTTCTTTCTATCTCATTCTCATCTTTGTCTTCATTCCCATCTCCATCTTTGTTCCTTCCTCTCCTCTTCCAGTGACCCATCTTCCTACACCTACAATCAGCAATACTCTGGCCCTGCCACTTTCTGGGCAGGTAAGGTCAGTCTGCTTGGAGCTAGGAAACCTGCCTCATACCTCGACTGCACCTGATATGTAAAAACCCTTTTGTACTTAGTTAACTGCTGGAGGGGAAAAGTGGGGGTGCTACTAAGGCTGTGTAAGAAAGGAAGGTCTGAGCTTAATTTGCACAGGAAACAAGGCCAGCCATGTACCTAACAGTTAACCTGGCCTAGGCAGTGTCTCCATATGGTTATTTACTTTAATTCAAGAGACCAACAAGTGGTGAACTGGAATGCTATTTCTGTCTGTCATTTGTCCTTGGATGGAGCTAAGGGAAATATCTGATCCTAATGCTAAAAAAATCCTGGAAGCAGGAAGCCTTGCCTGTGTGGCTGTTACCCAAATACCTTGATGATATGTGCCCAAAGAATGATCAATCCACACTGTTTAGTTCTTAGGAGAAGAATTAATTGGGAAAGCTGCCATAGCTCACAAGAAAATCATTGCAGGAACCACCTAATATTCAAAAGCTAATATCACCAAGACTCCTTGACCCTTGGGATTTACCTCTGGAAGACCCTTGGCTTCTTCCAGGTATTAGCTTATCATAATCTGAATTCCTACTTCAATATTTCTGCAGCCTGCAGCAAAAACCCACAGTTCATCCTCCCAGCCCTCTTGTCTGTTACTTCTGGCCCATACCTGTGTTTTTATTTATGCAAAATGTGAGCCAGATGTTTATTATAAGTGAACTGATTTTCTTCAAGGAACCATTCACTGGGGCAGATGCAGACCCTCACAGTTTCAGGAAATTCCTGACATTCTTTCCTTACGTACTTCCCCTTCATTGTAAGTAGTAAATTCTAGATGATTCGTTTGAAAGAAATAGTATTCAAAGTATATGATATCATCTATTTCACATGAATGCTAGTAGAGATTACAAATTTTCACAACTATATTTTCAATTTATGCCAAGAACTAGAAACAAAACATTTTGTTGTCATTTCTATTACTTGAGACCGTCTTTCTCTATGCAGCATAGTCTAGCCTTAAAATTACAATTCTCCTGCCTCCACTTGAAGAAACATATTTTTCATGTCTGTAGATAATACATTACAGTTGACATGTATAAGCTTTTAACAAACAATTCAGGTGGAGTAGAGATGCTTTATCAAAGTAATTAAGTGTCTCCCAATAAAGTTGTTACTGGTTATTTAAGATACAATTAGATGACAATTAAAATCCATGATATTTAAACAAAGAAATATAATTTTAAAATACCACTTCAACACATGCATTTCCTTCTTGGGGTGGGTGGCATGAGTAGAGCCCAGAGGCAGCTTGAGGTAGTCAGTTCTTGCCTTTTAACATGTGAATTCTATAGATTGAACTCAGGTCTTTAGGCTTAGAAGCAAACACCTTTACCTCCTATGCAAATTACCAGCTCAGCTTTATATATTTTTAGATTAATACTTTTATGGGGGAATAAAGATTTTTTTAATGTAGTGAAATTCATTTTTATTCTAAAAATAAGTTTCTAAATCAGGCATGAAATCCTTAAGCTATAAAACATCACTCAAAACTATTGGAAATACATGTTAAAAAAATACCCAGAAAGCTTATTTCTCTACCTTCCTTTCTCACTGGTTTGGTTCTGTAGCTTAAGTCAACTGATCACCTGGAAGAGGTCAACACAAGGAACCTTCGGTGCTGGGGTCGACGCAGTGTTCCTTCTTTTCAATGTCACCTTGACTTTCATTTATGTTGCTTGTGCCAGTCATTCTCAACTGTGACAACACAGTTGATGTACGCAGTTTAAGGAGGGATTTCTTCTGCCTCACAGAATATAGTCCACTAGGGCAGGGGAAGCATGGTGACAAAATCATGAGGCAGCCAATGACGTTGAGGCCAAAGTCAAGAAGTAGAGAGAGTTGAATGCTTGCATCTCTCTTTTTTTTAGTTAGTCCATGGTGCTGGCCCATGGAATGGTGCCAACCATATTTAGGGTGGGACTTCCCTGTCAGGGACCAGCCTCAGCAGTTTTGGGGTCTGAAGCATGGGATACCTGGAAGGTGCAATAATGACTCAGAAACAATGTTCGTGTAAGCTGACAGGTCACTTCAGGCTTCTGGAGTTGCTAAGTTTCTTTTTCTTCCCTGGCTTCTCTTAGCTTTAGCTTCTGCTTTTGACCTGGTAACCTCAGTCTTTTATTATTATAAGAAAAGGGGGAACAGAAAAAAAAGGGAAATCACCCAATACAAAATGTTCTCATGATTCCAAAGGTTATTCTTAGAAAATCACCAATATATTCTTCATCATCTTTTACTAAACTCAGGAACTATCCCAGACTTAACACCAAAGCAAACATAATCTATTTTTATTATTAATGATTATACAATCTTTTGAGCACTTGACCCAAAGGGTAACAACATGCAATTTCACAAAGAAAGGTAAAAATAAGAACAGTTGTCAATGTACCAGACAGTCATTTCCCTCTCACACAGTCTGCTCCATCCTCAAGACCCCTGTGCCACCTAAGTTCTTCCTCAGCCCTCTGCAAACACTAAGCCCCATGACTGGTGGGCTACAATGACCTCAGACAAGAAATCTGTCCCTGCAAGTCAGCAATTTCTGTCCTTCTATATCCAACAATTCCAAGGAAGACCTAATCTCATTTTTTGGAGCTCCTATGAAAGGAAGCTAACCTTTTCTGGCAGCTCTTTTTAATCTAGGAACCCAATAAAGCTTGTAGCAATCACTCCATCAATTGTCACATTATCTCCATACTCCTTCAGGAGGAATAAAAAGTATCTGAATTAAAGTTGCCATCTCCCTTTCTTGGTTGAGGCCACTGTTTTCCTCCTATTCTAGGTTCCCACACTTTTAGTTTGTCATCCCATCTATGTGTTACTCCATCTATAGTCTTCAGCCAATACCCCTTAGGGTCTCAAGTTTTACACAATGTCCTTGGAATATCCTTAGAAACTGAATTATTCATCGTGGCCAATTTAAGTCCAGTGTGTTAATACACATCATACCATATGCTATAGTTGAACATACATTTGGTACATTGTATCCAAGCCTAAAAAGCTTCCCCAGGCTGCAGGTTCTTTCCCATGAACTGCATAACTGCCTTAATCCCAGCCTGAGCGATCATCTCTGTATAATTTCCTGTGAAATTTACTTCACTCCTTTCCTGCATCACAGAAGTCACCATTGGTCTAAGAATACAGAACATGAAGATCAGATAGAAGAAAAAGACTAGTATTACAAGTAATATTTATATGGAGGAGGACATGACATGCACGCCATAAAGCATGACCTTGGGACACGTAGACATTTCTGCCTTGGCCCTCTAGAAGCATGCTAAGCAGAAGATCCAGAGGGGAACACATGGAGGGTTGATGGTCCACGATCTCAGGTCCCCTTTTTTCCAATCTCTGCTGGCAGCACGTCAACCATCTTATATGCCTCAATTAACCCAGTCTAGAAACTCCCACGCAGACATACCCAAAGATTTGTTCTAGGTTATTCTAGGTCTTGTCATTTTGACAATTAATACTAGTTGTTCAAATGAAAATGTACTGGCAGCCCCAGGTACCACTGTTCTTCCCTACTACACAATGACTGGAAGCTGATAAATCAAATCTTTGACTTCATCAAGCTAGTTCTAGTGGTAACCATTTGTCTGTGGCACCACAAAGTCCTCGACACAGAACAAGCACCCTATTTTAAGAATGATCTGAGCCTCAGACATAGGGTGTGATCCCCAAAGAAGTAACCAAAGACTCAGAGAGCCCTGTATGGCTGAATAATCTTAATAAACAGAAAAAGATGCTTGTGCTTGGAGCAACAATGATCACATGTAATAATAATAATTTATTCAATTTTAGTCATATGAAATGCAAAGAAATTTACAAATTGGTATATTGCTGAACACTTCACTATGTACTGGCAGGTATTTTCTAAACTGGGACATTTTAGAATGTACTTCTTTCAAGGAATGGACAACTGACAGTTTTTATAAAAAACAAAACTAAACTAAAAAACCAAGAGTTTAGCATCTTAAAAAAAATAAGAATTACATAAAACATAGATGTTATTCAAGGAGTTAAAGATGCCATAGAGAACTCAGGATCACTTTCTTCCTCTGCACAATGCTGCCAGCAAGGGATGCTCCCACCGGCTTTGGTGCATGCTGACTCGCCACCTAAAGTAGACTTCCATCAATATCTACATAGCTTGCTTGTCACCACCGTACATCCCTGCTTTATTTCCCCATCATCTTTGTCATCCTGTGACACATCAGATTATGTATTTATTCTATTTCTTTTTTTTCTTTACCACCAACCCAAACTATAACTCGAACTGTATAAAGGCAGAAAATACCATCTGAAGTGGTTAGTTTATATTTAAATCCCTTAAAACAGCACCTGACATGCATCCAATGAGCAAATGTTAAGTGAATATCAACTAGGCCCTCTACTCATCAACATTATGAGTCAATCTATTAGGAAACACACAATGAAAACCTGAGTTTGTGTTCAGTGTGTGGTGTTTAGTACATAGCAGGCAAAAATAAGAAAATTACATTTCAGTTGTAGAATTTAAGAAGTATTTAAAACACAAATAACTAAATACAACACAGAAGGGTGATAAATAAAATAAGAATCACATTTATATATGTCACTGCCTTATTTCTGAGACAAGATTGAAAACACATTGCTTTGAAATCCATTTTTTAAGAAGTAAAATCCCAGGACTTCATTCTGTGGAAAATGCTATGGTAACAGACAGACTAAAATAAAAATAAATGTTCATTCAAATACTCATTTAAAAATATGTATGATAGGCATCATAGCTTGGGCTACTAAAATAAAACACTACAGACTGGATTACTTATAAACAACAGAAACTCATTTCTCACAGTGATGGAGACAGGAAGCATAAGATCAGGGTCCTAATATGACCAGGAAAGGATAAGGACCTTCCTCCTAACTGCAGAATGCTACCTTCTTATTGTGTTCTTCTGAACCCCAATCATAAGGACTCATAAACAAACCACTTCCTAATGGTCTCACTGCCTGATGCCATAGGAGTTGGGATTTTAACAGACACTTGTGGGAGAACATAGTCATACATTATATGATAATTCGCCTCTCCTATCCCTAGACCACCTCAAGGCTATAGAACCTGACTGTCCAGGTCTCTTGGGCTTAGAAATTCCATCATAAATTTTGGTTCTGACTGAGAGGATGATAGAAATTGCAAGTTCTTAATTTGTGATTTTATACTGGAGAAACATGGTTTCTCTATTATCTGGAGTTACATTCAAAACATATGTTTTCAGACATTTTAGTTCCATCAGAAAAAGGTCTGCAGGAATAGAAAAACCAGACAGCAGGCATTTGTGTTGTTTTTTATGAGAGTAAATTATTAATTAAATTAAATTTTATGAAAATTAAATATGTATATCCCAAATAATCTAGAGAGTTCAAATGAAAACAATCACACAATATCTTATGAGTGGTTGTTCACAGTAATTGTTAGTATACTCCAAACCCTAGAAGCAATCCAATACCTAGCAACAGTTCAATGGATAAATAATGATATTGAAAGGTTCACAACACACCCCCACGGTCGCATATACCAGACGGACACTTCCGCCTAGACAATTCCAAGTCAAGATAGCCATTTCTGGGTCAAGGCGTCTTGCGTAACCGGGATCCGTGACGTTTCATGGCCACGTAAGCACGCAACGTGACCATGTGATCTACGCACACACGTGGAGTAGTGATGTGACCTGGCCATGCCCCCAGCCGGTTTTAAAGCAGAGCGCCATGTTACCGGTTCTCTCTTCTTCTTCTCCACGCACGTGTCTCTCCCACAGGCCTGCACACTCTCTATCCCTTTATCTCTAATAAAACTCTTATAAGTGGATTCTGTCGTGTTTCGTGACATCTCCTTGCAGGGTAAGAACACAACGTGGCTAAATAACTAACAGATATACCCAAACAACTTGACTGGATCTTAAAATTGTTAGGTTACATGGAAAAAATATAGACACAAAATGAACTGTTGGGTACAAGGATGTAGTTGTATAGGAGAAATGCATTCCAAGGTTTCACAGTGCCATTGGGTAATTACCACTGACAAGAATTTGCATATTTCAGAGTAGTTAACAAAAGATTTATATGTATGATTAGTATATCAATTAAAAATACTTAAAGTTATTTAAGAAAGAAAGTTAATTTTAGGCTTTCAGCTATATAATTTCTAGAAAATATAAACCAGTCCTTAGAAATGAACTGTAGCTGGGCAGTGGTGGCACATGTCTTTAATCCCAGCACTCGGAAAGCAGAAGCAGGTGAATCTCTGTGAGTTCAAGGCCAGCCTGGTCTACAGAACTAGTTCCAGGACAGCTAGGGCTGTTACACAGAGAAACCCTGTCTTAAAACAACAACAAACAAACAAACAAAAAACAACCACAACCAGACTGTAGACCAGTCACTATAAAGAAACACAAGTGGGAAGAAAGGATAGATTTTAAAAGGAGGCCAAGGGAATCATTTTAGAGTGCTGGGTGTATTTCTTATGCTTGTTGTGATGATATTTTATAGTAGTATAAAATATATAAATATATGAAATATAAAGTATAGTAATAATAAAATATAACTTTCATATGTAGTTTATTGTACAAAAGATTATACTTCAATAAAGTTGTTTAAAAAAGAAGAGAAAATAAATGCTACATCTCACATTCATCAAAAGAAAATTTTGAGGGGTTGGAGAGATGGCTGAGCAGTTGAGAGTGCTTGCTGCTCCTCTAGAGGACACTTAATTCTCAGCCTTCACAGCAGGCAGCTCACAACTCCAACTGCAAGAGATCTGATACTCTGTTTTGGCTTTTACAGGTTCCTGTATTGAAGCGCGTGTGCACACGCATGTGCACACGCGCATACACACACATACACACACACACACACACACACACACACACACACACACACACTCACACACACCATACACACAAATAAAATGAAAACAAATCTTTTAAAAAGAAAGAGAATTTTGATGCCTGACCTATCCTCATGAAAACTCACTGGCACCAGGGTTAGAATATATTAGGTACCAAATGCATCCATGCCATTTTATGTGTTCACTTATAAATAATAAGCACATACACAATGCTTGCTATAAACAAATATCATCTGTTAATTTATTTAGTTCATTTTTTAAAACCCCAAGGGGGTCACATTTTATCAAACATTTAAAAAATAAGAAAACAAAGCCAGACAAATACCCTCTTCTCTAGGTTAAGATATTGAGGCCTAGAGAAGCAAAGACATTAAAGCTACTCATAGGATTGAAGTTTCTGTGTAAGCATGTGTCTGGGGAAAAGAGCTCCAATACACAACATATGGAAGGAGAGACTTTGGAAATTCAGAAAAGGCAGCCTGGGTTGTGTGCCTGGCAGTTAGAGATGTCTTTAGAAAAGAACAGGATGTTTGCTGAGCTTTGAAGGATAGAACACTTTGAAACTGAAGGAAGGTGCAGTGTTTCTCAGACAAAGATGACTGTCAGCATGACAAAGCCCAAGAAGGTATTACTCAGTCTTTGGTGAAATTCCTAAAAGGGTGAGTTAAACCAAAACCCACTGACACTTTGTCTAATAAATATTGCAGGCAGGATATAAATAGTTGATCCCTTGGGGGAAGGGATGAGGGAACTGTCTCCTCTGGCAGGCACCCATCGACAGGAAGTCCTTGTGGACCTAGAGCTGACTATTTAATGATTAATGAGGCAGTTCTTTTATTCAGTGTATCATACAACTGGGGAAACTGTTGGGACTTGGCAGCTTGCACTGATAGAGAAAAGGAAATACTGCTTTTACATGTGTCAGTGGCCAATGTTAAAACATAAAACCAGATCCCAGAATTACTAATTAGTACAACAAATACGTTGCTTTCATGATTTTTCCTTGGTGGTGAAGGTGACATAACCAGACATCGAGGAGTCAAAACTAATACTTCCTAAACTCACATATAAAGGAAAGAAGACATTCTTCCTACTAAAGAGCGAAACAAAGAGAGGGCATTCAGAGCTTGGAGATTCATATGGGGATACAGGATGAAGTCCAAGAGGCATCACATGCAGATACAGGAAACTTATAAAGCAACAGCAAAAATTCCCAGCTTGCAATAATGGAAATAGGAGGGCAGATTTGTGATGGAAGTCACCCTGAACCTCTGCTGACTCAAAGATAAAAGTAAAATGGTCCTGTAAGAGACAGGACATTGCTGGGCCAGCTGAAAGAAGCAGCCTGCAATAATGTGGAAGACTTGAATTACTTATGCAATTTTGCCACTGCAGATGTAGGAAATTGGGAAGCACAGTAGTAGGATCCATTCATTCTTCATATATATAACTGAACATGAAAGAAAAGATCTGTTTGCATAAAAGGAGATCCCCTGTAATAATTCTAGAGAGGAAATAAGTTATTCAAATACATACACTGACTGAAAGGATGTCTTGCCCCCATTTTAAAAGTACAGATGTCTCCACTCAGATGAAAACAAGAAATAAAAACAACAAGTGGCACACTATATAATACGGAATCAAAGATGGGTTGAATCAAAATTGTGAAGCTGTAAAGATTTGATTAATGTCACAACCCAAAAGATGGCTTAAGTAAGAGTTCAGTGGAAAAAAATCAGCTCAGAAATAAAGCCTACAAGAAGCAGCAGAAGAAAAATACCACAAAACACCCACCAAAAAAGTTCAGTAAGTGAAGTAGTGAGTAGAGTGAACACAGATGAAAGTGAAGGGGAAGATGATACGTGTGGAAACAGCACAACAAGAGTCAGATAACCGTCATTACTAAAGAAAACTCGCCAGGCGGCCATGGCGCACGCTTTTAATTCCAGCACTTGGGAGGCAGAGCTAGGTGGATCTCTGTGAGTTCAAGGCCAGCCTGGTCTACAGAGTTAGATCCAGGACAGGCACCAAAACACACAGAGAAACCCTGTCTCAAAAAACCAAAGAAAACAACAACAAAAATAGAGTATAGAAATTAAAAAAAAATACCTGTATTAAACTTCAAAAACAAAAAATTTTGAGGAAATTAAGGCTAAATGATCAATAACTCTATGATTACATATAGTAGACACTGACTTAAATTTCTCCACAACAGTGTGAAGTCCAGTGAGGCACAAAGGATAGTCACAAAATCCTCCAAGACTTAGGACTGGCCAAGCCATGGGTCACGTGTGAAAACAAAACAAAACTGGTAATTTTAGACATAAAATAAGAAGTGTGGTTTGCAAAAGTCCTTAGGATGGTACTAAAGATGTATTTTTAAGTAACCAAACTGTAAATGGAATAACGTCGAACCCATTTAGCTCTATGAGCTAAGAAATGTAAGGACTATAAATAACAATAAAATAATAATTAGAAGCTAATATCCATTAGCTAGTTAGCAATGGTCAGCCACTATTATAAATCCATATAACATTTCTATGAAATGTGTATTATTGTTCTCATTACCCACCATTCATCTATGTGTCTTTCATCTATCAACTAGCTACACTTAGAAGTTAATTAACAAATTACAAATCTTACCACCTGAAAATACAGAGATAAGATAACTGAAAGAAATGGGGATAAAAATCTAAGAAGTTGTTCATGTTCTCATCTTCTGTACTGAGAGGACTGGAATAGCAGCAACCTAATTAAAATGACTATGTCTGAATTAAAGGCATAAAAGTAATCACTAAGGTAAAGAACATAGTTCGATGACATGTATAAATTGAGAGAGATGGAGATTAGAAATATAATTATTTAAATCACCAATTATAATAAAACATGACTTAGTTTCTCAAATTAAAATTTGAAAATTAAAAGATTAAATAAGCTAGGAAAATTACTGCACATTCAACAATAAAATGATCATAGATATATATTCAATACTATATCATTTGCAAGAAGCACACTGACAGAAAATTACAATAAAATAATGAAGGTACTTAAAACAACTCCTGGAAATAAAGTGGAGGAGGCAGTTTCCAGTTCAGGGAAGATTAAATTTAGGAAAAAAGAAATTAATTCATTGAAGATGATACTCCATATTATGAATCTAATAATCTTGATTATTTGCCCCTCAAATAATATATAAGCAACATTAGAAAACAAAGATACTAAGAAATGCAAAAAGTAATTAGACTTTATAATCCATCCTTATTATTGCTTAAAAAATTGTCAGTGAAGAAACATGAGGGCATAGCAGGTGCAAATAAAAAGCAAATAATATACATCAAGCTAATTGTATATATAACACACGCAAAAAATACAGTGCTTTCAAGAGAGTTAGAACATGCCAAATGTATTAGTCACAAAGAAAGTGACGAGTAGAAGTTATGTTAACAATAAACACATTAAACAGAAGAAAATATCAATCCAAGGAAGTAATGAGCGTCATAGGACTCCTTCCAAATTAAGTTAACCAGTCCTTATTCCAGTTAAATTATTCCACAGTAGGAGTCTGCAATTTTTTCTGCAAGGTTCAGACACTAAACACCTTTGACTTCACAGGCTTCCTGGTTTCTACTCAATCTACTTGGCTCTGTCCATAGAATGCTAATGGCTGAAATGAGTAAATGAATAGTCATGGTTAACTGCATTCTATAAAATTTTATTTACAAACCTGAGCTGACAACACAACAGATTGCAAAGCATGTTTTAGAACACAGTTGTTAATCCTTTTTTATAAAATAGTAAAAACATTGATAATACATTTCCTACAGCATAACCATGATATTAACTCTTACAAATAGCCATGCAAAATTGTTCAGCAAAATATCAGCAAGTAAAGTTCAACAGCACACTGAGGGAATGCAAAATAATCTGGTGGACTCTATTCAGCAATGTAAATATGGTTCAGGGTTCTAGTAGTTCAAAAATAAAATTTCTAATACCTGTTGCTCATGAGGAAAATACCTCTTACAATGGCGTTGGGAAGACAATTTCTTTCCAAAATAAGTCTTCACTAATCTAAAGGCCAGAAGCATACTCACTGAGAGTGTGGAAGATTTCCCTTTGAACATTAAGATGAGAGCTGGGTGTGATGGCTCACAGCTTTAGTCCCAGCATTTGGGAAGCAGAGGCAGGCTGATCTCTGTGAGTTTGAGTCCTGCCTGGTCTACAGAGTGAGTTCCAAGACAGCAAGAGCTACACAGTGATTTGTTGTCTAAAAGACTGGCGATGAGAAAGGGAAAGTATAAAACTACAGAGGATTAGGAAGCAGCCATTATTGATAGTTTCTATCATTTACCTAAACATCTCGAGACTCACTACAAATAATAATAAAAAAAGTGGCTCAGTATATGTATCCATCTTTTTGTGTCTGAATATGTATGTGCTTAAACATACAATAATAAACATAATAAAAATCAAATTTTAAAAACCACAAATTAATAAATCATTCATGTCAAATCTTATTCAAAAACAAATAAGCAAACAACTCCCAAAATTCCAGACCAAACACCACCATGGAGAGGGGATCTGGGCACAGAATCTCACCCCTAGCCATGGAGCAAATGGGAATTGTTAGCTATTGGGAGAAGGATAGACAGTTTTCTTTAAAAGTGTCACCCGTTAAGTCAGCCATACTCCAGTGGGAGACCACACATCCAAAAACACTTGGGCAACACAAGATGCTCTTGAAGGATTGAAAATGAAGGAGACAAAGTTGGGTGGTTAGGACAGACAGGCTGGACTTAGGAAGAGCTGGAGTAGTCAATATGATCAAAATCTGTTGTGTGAAACTCTCGAAGAATTAATAACAAAAAAGAAAATTACAACAATAAAGATTATACACATGAACAGATACACATGTATACACTAAATTCAGAATGTTGTAGCTTGCTTCTCTGTTCCTGTGATAAAACTATGACAAAAAGCAACTTAGGAAAGGAAAGTCAAGGCAGGAGATCAAGGCATGAACCTGGAAAAAGGAACTGAAGCAGAGACAATGGAGGAACACTGGTTACCAAAGGTTCAGCTACCATTTTTATATAAACCAGGCCTTCCTGGCCAGGGATGGTACTGCCCACGGTGGGCTGGGCCCTCCTACATTAATTAGCAACTAAGAAAATGTCTCAGCCAGGCGGTGGTGGTGCACGCCTTTAATCTCAGCACTTGGGAGGCAGAGCCAGGCGGATCTCTGTGAGTTCGAGGCCAGCCTGGGCTACCAAGTGAGTCCCAAGAAAGGCGCAAAGCTACACAGAGAAACCCTGTCTCGAAAAACCAAAAAAAAAGAAAGAAAATGTCTCACAGACTTGCCCACAGACCATGCTGATCCTGGCCATTCTTCGGGGGAGGTTTCCTCTTTCCAGGTGCCTCTAGATTTGTACTAACTTGACAGCTAAACCTGGCTATGACGCATAGTAACAAACACTGGCAGTGCCAGGTCCTTCTCTATTCCTCTCTGGTTCCCTTGAGACAAGTTCTGTCACTGAACCTGGAGTTCACTGCTTTTCAGCTAGCTGCCTGGTTACCTAGTCCCAGCCCTCCCCCTTAGTGCTGGATTTCAGCCATGCTACTGGGCTTTTTATGTGGGTTCTGGGCATCCTAAGTCAGATCGTTGTGGTTTCTATGCTTACTCACTCAGACATCCCCCCAGACCCAGAAAGACTTTTAACATTCAAGCATTAGTAAGACACCCAAAAAAACCAATTCTATAGAAAGCACATCTAATATCTAACATACCTAATCTCAGCTAAGACTCAGTGTCATAAGGTATTAACTCTTCTTCCATTTCTCAAGACTCATGGCCTTCTAAAGAAAATGACTACAAATCTAAAGACAACAGCAACCAACAAGCAAAACAGATCAGTGCTTGAGAGGAGGTTAGTGAGCTGAAACTAGTTCTATTATAAACCTAATTATTTTTTGCAGTGTCTCACTAAGCATGGATAGATAGATCAATGAGTAACTATGTAAATAGATCTATAAACATATGGGATTTTAGTTTAGTTATTCCTATCAATGGGAACAGTCTGGATTATTCAGTAAATGTTAATGAGGAAATTCGGTAGCCATTTCAAGAAAGCCACTCCATCACCTCACCATACGTTCTACAGCAACATTCAGATGCAGCTTCAAACAACACCATGGAATTTCCAGGGTATGTTCAGTGCAGGGCAAGTCTTCTTGAATTGAACACAAAGTCCAGAAGGGCTAAACACCATTACTATATAAACAACAAAATGTACTCAGGGACAAAAATTATCACAAATAAAGCCGAACAGTTTTTCAAAGACAAATTATGGACTTCAGTATTTAAAGGAAACCATCACAAATCAAAAAGGAACTGTAAAAATGTCTAAGTGATGGCTGGAGAGATGACCCAGTGGTTGAAAGTGCTTGCTGCACAACGCTGATCTGGTTTCCAATTCCCAGAACCTCCCTGAAAGCCAGGTATAGCTGCATTACATCTGTAAACTCCAGCCTGCCTTTGGGAAGATGGCAAGGGCAGGACTGGGAAGTGGGGGCAGACAATCTACAGAAGCTCTTGGGCCAGCTAGCCTGGCTTATGCAATGACTTGTCTCAAAACTAGGTGGAGAGGCCAAGACTGCCTCCTGAGGTTGTGTTCTAACCTACACACATGCCCTATGGTGCATGTTCACTTGCACCAATGTACATGAGCATGCACACTAACCCACCACACACACACACACACACACACACACACACACACACACACACACACAAGTGCGTAATTCAGTGTAAAAATCAATTACAAAATGACCTTGACTTGTTGGAGAAGGGAATGGGGGGAGGGTTGAGGGGGAGGTGGGAAGGGTGGTATGTAAAATGGTAAATTGGTATGTAAAATGAATTTAAAAATTCCTTAATAAAACAAAACAAAAACAAAAGAAATCCTGACACCCCCCCCCAAAAAAAAAAAAAAAGATTTAGCTGGTCTCAAAGATGGGTCAGCAGTTAAGAGTACATGCTGTGCTTGAAGAGGACTTAGGTCCAGTTTTCAGTACCCATATCAGGCATCTCATAACTGCTTGTAACTTGAGGAGATCTAACACTCTCTTAGGGCCTCTGTAGGTACCTGCATGCAGGGGAACACACACACATACAGAGAGAGAGAGAGAGAGAGAGAGAGAGAGAGAGAGAGAGAGAGAGAGAGAGAGAGAGAGAGAGAGAGAGAGAGAGGAAACGCACGCATCCCTTTTTTTTTTTTAAATTTTAACTTAAAGTTTGCCATTTCTTTTCCATTTCTTCAGTTATTGTGCTTGGGCTTCTTTCTTTTTTTCCTCTATGTTGAGCTCAGTTTTCTTCTGGCATCTAGAGGTAGATATTACCCTATTGATTTTAGACTTTTCTTACTGTCAAATGTAAGCATTGAAATTGGCAATGTTCCTTTTAGATATGTCTAGAAATCCTTTTACTTGTTATATTTCTATTATCTATCACCAAAAATATTTTAGCTATCTGTATAATATCTTATCTGACTCATGGGTTTTAAAGCTGTGTCTTACATAATTCTAAATATCTGGAGATGTCGCATCTCTCACTGGTATTGCTTTCTACTATATAATATATCAATCTTTCACATTTTATTGATTTATTGGCTCTGGAAAATAGTCACCTTGATAATGTAGTGTGTGCATCAAGATTTGTGTTATATAAATATCCCCAGGATTAAGTTGATTAGGAAGGCCATTAATATTGCTTATGTACTTGTTGTTTGGCAAGGCTGCTTTATTATGTCACTTCTTAACGAGTTGTTGCAATCTTCAGCTATAGTGGCACATTTGAGCAAAGGTGCACAGGGTTTGTATTTTACCTGTATTAATTTTATATACCATAGATGCTGCAGACATTGAAACTCTTACTGGCCACATTCATGATTGTTGTGTATTTCTGATGACCACATTTTAGCACAAAATATCCAATTTTGTTTCTGACTCAACTTTTCATTAGTAGTCTACTTTATATATCATGAATATAGGCATTCTATTGTTCTTGTTATAAAGGTTTATAATCTAGATAACTATATTTACTAATAATTACAGTCTGTACATAACTACTTTTGCTTATGCACAAAGTATACTTGTATGTTTTCTGCTTTGAATGTTATGACATGTCATGTAATTGAAAAAAATAAATTAAGTCCTTCTTCTAAAGTAATGCACATTTAAGCATTTTAATCCTATAAGAAGGATAATGAGTTTGAGGCCAACTTATACTGTATAGTAAGACCCTGCATTTAAACAAAATAGAAAATTAAAATACACAATTTAATGTTTTGTGCCATGTGGTTCAGTAAATTCTTTCTTTGGAATGGACTTGTTTATAAAGAGTGAATTGGTCAGCTCTTTACAGGTAGAGAGAAATTTTCAGCCATAAGACTGTTAGCATCACCTTCTCTTCCCAAGCAATACAAGGTCATACAGAATTTGTCTATACTATGCATGAGCACTGGTTTCTGAGTACCATGAAGCTTGGTGTCCAGTTGCAAGCTGGCCACATATGTGACTTAATCTTCAGTTACATATTGAGACTTTTCCCTTGATCTTCTCTGTCTGCCTCTGTAATATGCAGTTAATGCTAGTTATTAGTACCAAATCATATTGAAGAAGGAGATAGAATATTGCCACATTCAAGTATGTATATATCCCCATATACAAATACGTATTTCAAATGCTTCTATACCAAAGTACTGCCACAAAATGGAAAGAGATAATTTACTGCTCACAGAACTCTACATTCAGACTAGCTATTCAAATTTGTGAAGTCATTCTCATTGAGTAATTTGAAATTTGCATTTTTAACAATTCATTTTGTGTCCAGAATGTGTGAAATATTGGAACCTTCCTTTCCTTGCATGTGAATGCTGAACTAAATAGTCAACCAGTGTATTCCTTAAAGTTTCAGGGGGATATGGGAATTACTTTCTAAAAACATAACAAAACATACCAAGATCCTCTCTTCTACATGGGACTCCTACACATAGGCCTGAATGACATGCTATCTCAGACTGCCAAATTATGTCTTTTGTCATGGAATCACACCTAACAAAGTAGGAGTTATAAGCCAGTTTGGGGGCTTTGATGTGAGTGAAACTACTGGTACTTGTTTATGGCCCCCAGAGACTGTTTCCCTGAGGCTGAAATTTATCAAGTAATTACTTGGTGGAAGGGGGAGCCTGAGCCATGTTTTATGTTCTAATGTCTCCAGTCAATTATAACTTCTCTAAACTACTCCCATCAACCTCTGTTAATTGCAGCATATATCTCCATGACAGAAAGGAAGCTAGTCATCTATGTATACTGCAGTTTTTAATCTCAAACACAAAATATTCTGCTTTGACTGATAGTAAGTACCCCTCCATTCAGGATATAAATGAGAAAGCTGTGGATGTCACTTTGATCTTCTTGTATCTTAACCAGATAAATAGAATGAAAATAACAAACACAAATTATTGTTATAAGATTTACATTCAAGCTGCCCAACCAACTCTCTGAAATCATTCACTGATAATGGCCCCTGGTTTGAATTCTCACAAAAGAATGAGAAATGAAGTGTTACTACAAATTTAGCTGCTTCCTGAGTAGGACAGGAGTATTTCCATGAGAACAGACATCAACAACAAATAGATGTAATTTCTACTAATCTTTGCAATGTCAGTCATCATCAGAAATTTACCTCCTTCCCACTGGAAAGGAGTTATTCCAAAAAACCAAACCTGTGTTTTCTAAAAATAAATTAGATTAAGGCCTGGGAGAGCCTAGCACTGTGCCTGACTTCTGGTGAGCCCTGGGGAAATAGAATCAATGTTAGCCAAAGGGTATGAATAAGAGAGAAAAACTATTATAATTTCTCTGTATGTTGGCTAATTGGGTTCTGTGCATTTTTTGATTGGTAAGTTGGTGTGTTTTGATTTGTATATTTTTGATGGCAAAAAATGTTGATGAAAAATTAAGATTTATTTATTTCAGTCTCTGATACAGGTCTCTAGAATGGCAGCCTGGGCAGCAGTCCTACATGAGCTGCCTCTAAAGTCCGCCCCCCCCCACACACACACACTCTTTCTACTCAAGAGTTGGCCATTTTGTATGGTTTCTCATCTGTACTTTTTTTTGCCAACTTGTGAATCCATCAGAATATTCAGCCACACTTTCTCAGTAAAATCAGATGCTCTCCATTTCACCATCATTCTCCACTCTGATAACTTTGTGATAACATTCATCAATCTGATCTGGAATTTTTTCTCTCCAAATCTACCTTCTTAATGGATCATATTCTTTCAGGGAACAAACTTGAGCAGTAACAAACATTTTGATCTTATTTATGGTTTTTATTGTTAATCCTTACCAGAGTGTCTGATACATAAGTATCCAAATGATTTAATGCATAAATGAAAAGTAAACCACACATTCACTAGCAACTTACACTAGAGCACCAGGGGAAATTTTGTTGGTATGCTGATGCCTATCTGCCTGAAAGGAAAAGCTGTATAATTTGCTCCTGAAAGTGTGTGCCTAAACACTGAATATTTTGTATGTCTATTTTTTCTTAAAAATATCATGACCTCTTCCTCAAATATAAAGATGAATACTTATTCCTTTTAAATCTGAGAAAGTGCATTTTAAGTAACACTTCCCTTTCAAATATAGTCAACTAAGACTAAACAAAAAGCAGGTGCCCAACAATTTTCAAGAAAGATTAATTCTCCTCAACTCCAGAATTTATCTAATTGTCTAGATGGTCTATATGTTTTCTAAAATCATAGCAATGATAAGCTTCTTGAATCTAAGACTATCTTTCAATGGATCTAAGAATTTCTCTTATGTTCTAACTCTTATAGATACCGTAATTTATCCCTAAAGACTCCATTGCCATGTTTGATTCCATTTTTTTTATCTGCACAGCTCACTGTCTCATATATGAAATGGGGACAAAGGTCACAGATGGGTAATGGCGTTTTAAAAATCACTCTTATAGCCAGGCAGTGGTGATGTACACCTTTAATCCCAGCATGCAGGAGGCAGAGGCAGGTGGATCTCTGAGTTTGAGGCCAGCCTAGGCTACAGAGAGAGTTCAGGAAAGGCATCAAAGTTACATACAGAAACCCTGTCTTGAAAAACCAAAAAAAAAAAAAAAAATCACTTGTAAGTCAGCATGGTGGCATATATCTGTAATTCCAGTACTTAAGTGGCTGAGGCAGGTAGATCGTAAGTTCAGGTCAATCTTAACTATATCAAGTGACTGCATCTCAGAAAATCGAGAGACAGAGAGACAGTGACAGTGACAGGGAGACAGAGAGGAAACCACTGTGATGGTCCATCTTCTCTTCATGGTGGGATTGATTGGAATACAAAATGCCTAGGACATTAGTGTATCACATCTTAATCTGTGTCTGTGAGGACATTTCCACAGAGGATCAGCTGGAGAGAGAAGAACCAGCTTGAGGGGGGTGGCACAGCCAATGCATTGAAGGCAATACTGAATAAAAGGGAAAGTAAAGAAAACCAGATGAGTGGTCGTGTTCCTATTATTCTGTCTCCCACTGTGGAGATGTGAACATAAAGAACTGTAGCTTCTAGACCAGTGGTTCTCAGCCTGTAGGTTTCAACACCTTTGGGGGTCAAATGACCCTTTCACAGGTGTTGCCTAAGACCATCAGAAAATACGGATATTTATATTACGATTCACAACAGTAGCAAAAGTACAGCTATAAAATAGCAATGAAAATAATTTTATGGTGGGGGGGGTCACCACAATATGAGGAATTGTATTAAAGGGTTGCAGCATTAGGAAGGTTGAGAACTATTGCTATAGACTAGTCAAAAGTTTCCTCCATCCTGTCTGGTCCTGCAGCCACTCATACTGTGTGGCTGTGGGGCCAGGTGGGACAAAAGAAAACTTTTGACTACATTTGGCACTCAGTATTGGGCATTGATCCACATAGACCTAAGAAAGCTTAAAAATTCTGAATGCACAGAAACAGAGGCACACTAGGCTTCCTAGTCTCACAATCTCATGCCAGTAGCAGTGCAGACTCATCAACCAACAGCTGCCTGTGAGATAGAGCTGGCCACCAACCACTATAAACTAAGCAGTAGTGTAAAAATGTACCAAGGCTTGGAAGAGAAAGGAAAAAGAGGATAGGTAGTTATATAAAGAAATGGTTTTAAAAAATAAAGTCTTTAAAGAGATAGTAAAAGTAATATAAAAAAAAATAAGCCACGTAAAGATGGAAATCACACAGAGAGTCTGGATTATATTGTCTTTGGGATTTTTTACTGCAGAAAGACATTTGATTATAAAGACTGCTGAGTTAAATATATATATATTAAAGGTATCTTGACTTTAAAGTTTGTATCTAAGGTTATGTTGCTTTGGAAAAGAGGTTCTGCTTTTGTTTCCACAGAAGATGAGAACCTGTGGATTGCTTCTAGGCTAATACGGTTTGATCAGCCAAGACCCCCTGACAGGTCTCTGATGACACCATGGCCCAGATGATCCAACATCCAGAACAACTTCAAGGCAACTGGCTCACAAACTATTCCAGTTGGGACTTGACCATAAAATTCTTAATTTTCTCAGGATCCCCATAAGATTGCCAGTGCCTCATCCAGTAGGAAGTAGCATGAGAAGCTATGCCCAAATTTCCAAAACATTGTTTATAAGAGTTTATTTTTATTTAAAGGGGTTGTATATAATTGCAATCTCTTTCTAAAGAAGAAAGGGGGATACAATACAGAAATGATAGGATAAAAGGATAGATTATTGAAGCTACTTTTAAAGAGCAACAACTTGTTTAAAACATTTTATATTGCTGTGGATTCTAGTTTATTGATACAATTTTAAAGTTAATTTTGTTATGCTGTAAGTATATTTTTACTCTTGTTTAAGATATTATGTTTATACAACTCATTTAATATTGTAATGTATCATAAAGAAATACAGATTAGTAGTTGATCATTTATGATAATCAAACTTGTAGTCATATTAGGTAAGTTTTCTGGGTATACATAGATCTATTTCAATTAGGTAATCTTCAAACATTTCAAAGACCTACAGAATATGGTATTTAAAATGTTTTAAGAACTTTGACTTTCTGGACATTAAGACATGTCTGCTCCTGGCAGCACCAATCTACTTCAGAGAAGATAATGTGCATTGAAGAAACTCATTGTGGAGTTTGCTTTCTTTGTGGCAAAAGTTAGCCACTGGGGGGTGGGGGGGAGTGCCCTTGCATCGACTGCTTGACAGTATGTTGTATAAAATGGACATGCAGGACCCATAGGAAGATGATCACTGAACTTTGCAAGACAAGATGGTTCTTCAGGTTCCTGCTTCACAGAGGAGACTGCCAGATATTCTGCAGAACACAAGGAGAAATGACTGAAAATCTCTAGGCCTATAGGCTGAAGAAGGATGCCCTAGCATGGCAGAGGAACTCTGGGTGACTATACAGGCAGGCAGCTGTCTTTCATTCTAGATTTTTGGAAGTTGCTTATAATGTACTTCCTGTTTACTTATGTAATATTATATCCTTCTGGGGTCTTTGATATAGTTGAAGACTAGATAATTATAATTTTCCTCGGTTATGATAAAAGACAAATTAGATATGAAACCTTAGACTCACAAATATAGATAGATAGAATATTTTCTTTAATTTTGCCAAATACAAATAGACTAGATGTTATAACTATAATTCTTGCTTGATAACTGCTTTGTTGTATATAGTTTTATTATGTTAAAGTTAAAACCTTCCTTTTTGATTAGACAGAAAAGGGGAAGTACTGTGGGATGTCTTTCTATATGATGTGTGAATATGTGCTAATAAATAAAACTGTTTTGGCCTATGGCAAGGCAGCTTAGAGGCAGGTGGGAGATCCAAGGGGAGAGACAGGAAGAGAAAGGCAGAACGGAGGAGATGCCAGCCAGTCGCCCAAGGAACAAGATGCCAGCAGACTGGTAAAGCCATGGAACACATGGCAAAACATAGATTAATAGTGATGGGTTAATTTAAGTTAAAAGAGCTAGCTAGCAAGAAGCCTGAGCATTAGGCCATATGGTATATAAGTAATATAAGCCTCTGTGTGTTTACTTGCAACTGCAAGGCCAGGTGGGACAGAGCAAAGCTTTTGACTACACTAGACCATAGCCCAAATCAACCTTTCTTTATCTCATGAGGATAGAATGGCATAGTGGGGACCGAAGCTATGGAGTGAGGAGTTGACCAAACATGTGTATGAAAATATCCTCAGTAAACCCACTACTTTGTGTTCTAATTTAAATAAATAAAAATTAAAAGATTAAAAAAAAACCTGGATTTGTTTCTTTTTAGCTGTTTTGTCATAGAGATGAGAAAAGTAACTTTAAAAAGTAATGTTGACTGAAGTGTTGACTAGTAATGTGGTACTAGACTTTAAAAAGTAATGTTGACTGAAAGTCTAGTACTATCATTCCCGTAGTGTCTCCTTTTGTCTTCTGTCACATTACTACCATACCTGGTTACTTAGAAGTCAAACCTCAAACAATCAGGACACAATGAAACGCTGTAGCCTGAACCCTTAACATGTTATTGCTCCATGGTATGCCCTCACCATCTGCTCCTTCCTCATCTACCCACCTTTCCCTGTGCCCAGCTAAACTGATCCAATATCTCTATCTACTACCTTGATAAAGAAGATTCAGAGCCTCACACCCAAATACATAATTTGCTACACCATTCCTCAATCTCAGCAGGACTCTGCCTGTTGCCAAGTATTTCCCACCTTGAAATGAAAGATGAACTACATGCCTGCAGCACTCTTTTATAACTCTGCCATCGTCCTGGAGAAAAGTGTAAATAGGGCAGAGAAAAAGCTTAAGGGGTGATGAGAATCCCATGTTCAGGCTCAGCACGCTGTCCTGGAGTGATAAGGATGTAACTGTTTGGTTCAAAAATTATATTTGTCCCCCTGGAGAAAAAAGGACCCTCTGGTCTTCCAGGATAAAGAATTTTATTCTCAGGTATTTTCTCCATGTTATTATACTAGAACAGACATTTATTTTTTTATATGTATTTCTTGGCTTTTGTAGCAGGCCTGGATGGTCTAGGATGACTACACATTCATCTATACAGTGTGAGGTTGAAATTAGCAGACAAGTGAAAATTGTTTTCCAGGGAAGCTGACCTTAAGAGAAAATGTCTCTTCACCTAAGATTTTCAGAGGTGACAGGTATCTACTTTACTCTCAAGACTTAAATCCTTTTTGAATCAATCACAACTGGCTATCGAGGATTTGTGCCACTCCATTTACAATCAAGTAACAGGGTCTCAGTGGAGGCAGTTTTCTCCAGACTGACCAAAACAGAAATGCACCAAGTGATCATAGAACAGAACTTTGTATATAAATGATATTGTGTCTATAGGGTTGTAGTACACCACGAACAGCACTGAAGCAAGGCAGCTGTGTCAGCTACCTTTCTGGTCACCATGACAAAATATTTGAAAGAAGCCATGTGAGGGAGGAGAGGTTTATTTTGGTTTAGAAGTAAGAGGAAATGTCTCATCATTGTGGGGATGGCATGTAAGCTAAGGCAGCTGGCTGAGCTTGAAGCAGCAACTTGCTCACATATTGGCAGATCCTGAAGTAGAGAGCCAGACAGGAAGCAGAGCTGACCACACCATGCAAAATCTTTTTTTCCTCACATCTGTTAGGTCAGCCCTGTGTCCAAAAGTTCTATAACCACCCAAAATAGTGCAGCTAACCTAGAATCAAGTGTTCAAAAGCATAAGCAAGTGAGGGTCATTTCACATTCAAAGATTATCTCCACCCATCAAGAAAAGTGCTATTTCATATAGTTTTGCTACAATGTAGGAAAATGTTTTCCAGGGACATGCCTGTTGGTTACGTATAACATCACAGTTTCTCCTCAAAGAATGATACACCTTGTCAACAATGCTTTGCATACTTTCTTTCCTGGCTGCTTTTCTCACTCCTGTTACTACATGCACAAACAGTAATATTTCTGTTCAGCTCAGAAGAGAAAGAGGGAAAAAAGGA
Organism: Peromyscus maniculatus bairdii; assembly: GCF_049852395.1. Taxonomy (NCBI): domain Eukaryota; kingdom Metazoa; phylum Chordata; class Mammalia; order Rodentia; family Cricetidae; genus Peromyscus; species Peromyscus maniculatus. Next base: position 2,180,925 of record NC_134864.1, read on the forward strand.
CATCAGCACAAGTGTGCAAAAAAAAAAAAAAAAAAAACAAGCATTGCTTCTGCATAGCATTCCACTCATTCATCAGACATGAGAGAGCCACCTAGCCATGAGTGATGATAGGTGTTGATTTACGGCAAAGAAAAAGATAGAAGTCCTGCTTCATAAAATACCCATGTATCAGCAAAGAGAAAACAGACAATAAACAAACCCAGACATTATAAGTTTTTATGTCATACAGTATACTAAAGCTGTGAGGGAAAAAGATGGAGTGGTGATTCGGGTGAGATGGAATGGGACTGGAGAGGCGTCCAGAGTTAGGATAAACTTTGAAATTCATACTGAAATACCATTTTAGCTAAGCCATGAAAGTGAAGGATCCAAATGTAAGAGCTCCAAGCACAGAGTGTCCTAGATGGAAGGGACAGCAAGTGAAAAGCAGGCAAGAACTGCCTTGGCTATAGTGTCTGAACCAGAACAAGCTGGAAAGTAGAGAGTAGGGGTGGTGGAGTTGAGTGTGTGAGTCAGCCAAACTACATAGCCCCAGGGAAGGACATGGCCATTCCTTTCCCTATGGTGAGGGGTAGGAGATATGAGCATGTAGGAACAATAAACATCCAGAGGGTGAAGGGAGTCTGTGATTCCAAGGGAAAATGAGGTCATAGGACTTGGCTCCCATTTTGAGTCCATCTCTATGAATAGGGCATCGTTGCTTAGAGCAAAGCCATTTTTCAAATCTGAAGCCCTCTGACCTATGCAGATGACAGTCCCTCAGAGCACTGGGGTGATAGCAAGACAAGCTAATCAAATATAGCTGGCAAATAGTACATTCATTGGGTTTTTACTAAGTGAAAACACCCATGTAGAAAGTAAGGCACAGCTAAAATGAGTAAAGGGAAATATTTCATTCCGGTGGTAAGAAGAGGAAATGCTTAGTTTTCTTCTTTGATGATATTTTTAAAATAATATTTTCATTGTAAAGAAAATTCATTTTAAGCCTTTAAGGTACACAAGCATACTTTTGCAAGCAGGCAGAAAAAATTGTTTCCACCTTGAAAAGCTAAAGATTAACTTTGCATTTATTCAAAGTGTTGCATTCAATTTGAGAAATACAAAGCACCATGAGATATAATGCTCTCCATTGGAATTAATAGGTATCATTTTACAGACATTGAAGGGATGCCAAGGGGAGCAGCAGTAAATGATGACCCAGCTGTTCAAGAGTTAATTGAGTTTCCTAAACTATTCAAGAAGAGTTTGATGCTGTTTAAAAGGCTCTCTGTATGGATGAGTCACAAGCAAATAACACAGGTCTTTACACTGTGAACTGGAGCTCAGCATGTGTTCCAGATGATTTTCAGTCCTTAGGGAATAAATTATTATTCAAATAATTAACAGTTACATCTTTTAATCTTTTCATGCAATCTAGACTAATGATAAGGCAAGGGGAATGGACAAAGTGTCCGATGGCCTGCGGATATGAACATTTCCCAAGTGACTTGCTGTCTTGCTATCAAGAGTGGTTTAAATTGTGCTTAACTTGTAAGTTTTGGTATATCTGTATCTGAATGAAGAGTTTAATTGTTTAAGTGTTTTAGTCAATAGTAGCTTGTTACGAGTTTACATCTTTGTGTATACCACTTCAAAAGCATAAGCAACAAAAGAAAAAGAGAGACACATTAGACTTCATCAAAATCAAAATCATTCATGTATCAAAGGACACCATCAAGGGCATGAGAAGAAAATCTACAGTCTAGAAGAAATTCAAGTATTAGACATGATACAGACTTGCAGCTGGACTACATAAAGCACTTTTCCAATTTGATAACACAAAGACACACGACTTAATTTAAAATTGGGTAGAGAGTGTGACTAGATATGACTCTGATGAATATATACAAATGACTAAAAACCAAAGGAGAACAAGCTCAACATCATCAGCCACCAAGGAACTGCAAATCAGCACCACAAGACAGCACTTCATATTCATTGGAATGGCTATCTCCAAAACACTGGCCATAACAAGTGCTTATCAATATAACAGTATATTGAGAATTTTCAACTATCATAAGCTGCTAACTAGAAATTAAAATGGGAAGCTATTTATTGAGAATTTTCAACTATCATAAGCTGCTAACTAGAAATTAAAATGGGAAGCTATTTTTTGGAAAACACTCCCAGCCTCCCAGCATCCTTAAAAAGTCAAAGATATAATGAGTGTTGACAATTCATTCCTAGGTATTTACCTCAGAGAAATAAACGTATAAGCATGCCTCTGTATATCCACAGCAGGATGATTTATGATAGTCAACAACTGAATGAAATCCAATGTCCCTCCATGAACCAAAAGGATAAAGTTATATATATATATTTGAATGAATACTACGAATGTAATCTATAAATACCACAAATGTGATTAATATCATGAGTGTAATTTAAAAAATAAATAAATAAATTTTAAAAAAGGATAAAGTAATAATATATACATATGATAGAATATTACTTGAATATAAAAGGAATAAACTACAGGAAAAATGTTAAAACATCCCTAAACCTTAAAAGCATTAGAGAAAGTCAAAGAAGTCAGTCACTGCATGATTTCATATATGTGAAATGTGTGGAATGGGCAAAACCATAATCTCAGGAAGTAGATACGTGGTTACCTAGAAGTTGGGAGAACTAAGGGGAGATGAGAACTGATCTCATTGGTACAGGGTTTCTTTATGGGGATGATGGAATATTGCCAAATTCTTGTGAAGATTACAAAGTCCTGTGAATACACTTGATGCTATTAAATGATTTACTTTACAAAGATAAATTGTAAAATTTAAGTAGTGTGTGGATTATATATCAATAGGGATGTTACTCTTAAAAAGTGTAAGTTCTTAATAGAGATAGAAGAACCTAACTGATAATTACATTCACATGTTTCTTCTCCAAATGGGAGGGTTCTAAAACTCTAGGGAATGGGAACATCTAACTGATCTTTCATTGGTTGGTACACACCTTCAGCATGAAGGTGGATATTAGAGGGACTGAAAAGGAAGGAGTTTCCTAATATATTCACAGAAGAAAAATAAAATTTACTCGTATCAACTTAATTGCTATGTTTATGAAGACTGCAGAATTTTGCCTAAGAAGGCAACTAAATAGCCACTTAGTCCACTATCTACATTGTAAAATGGGTTACTAGAGGGACAAAAGCCTAACCATCTTGTTCCTTACCTGTTCATAAAGTAAGTGATAGAGTAAACAAAGTACAAAAGTGGTGTTCAGGTTTCTACAGCCCCACATTGAAATGGCAAAATGTTGGTTGTTTTTGCTCTTTTGCAGGGCCCACCACCCAGCTCCCAAATAAATCACACATGAAGTCTTACTACTTATGAATGCCCAGCCTTAGCTTGGCTTGTTGCTAACCAGTTTTTCTTAACTTTAAATTACCCTGTCTATCTTTTGCCTCTGGGCTTTTACCTTTCTCTCTTTCTGTATACATTTTTCTTTCCTTCTTACTCTGTGTCTGGCGGTGTAGCTGGGTGGTTTTCTTGCTCTTTCTCCCAGATTTTTCCTTCTATTTATTCTCTCTGCCTGCCAGCCCTACCTATCCTTTCTCCTGCCTCACTAATGGCCATTCAGCTCTTTATCAGATCGTCAGGTGTTTTAGACAGGCAAGGTAACACAACTTCACAGAGGTAAACAAATGCAACATAAAAGAATACAACACATCTTTGCATCATTAAACAAATGTTCCACAGCTTAAACAAATGTAACATACCTTAAAATAATATTCTACAACAAAAAACCTGCATTTCTGTTGAGAAAAAAACTAAGCAGATAAATTTGTTTCTATAATGATCTATAAGTTTCTATAATTTGTTTATTTGAGGATATTAAACAACAGATTCGGCCATCTGTAACACCAATCTTAAAAGGTCTTTTTTTTTCCATTTTTCTTTATTAAGAAATTTTCTACTCACTCCATATATATATATATATCCACATATATATCCACAGATCCCCCCTAAAGGTCTTATTAATAAAAACAAACCTAGGGCCAGGTATTGAATGCTGAGAAATCAGAGAAACAGAATCAGCCACAGCTAACCTCACCTCACCAATTCCTCAGCTGATCTCCTTTCCTCAAACTGGAAGCCTCTGTGTCTTCGTCCGAATGGATCTCAGCTGAACTGCTGCTAAAAGCCAAAAGTTTAACAAGGCTCTGGTTCCTGGTCCTCACACCTTATATACCTTTCTGCTTCCTGCCATCACTTCCTGGGATTAAAGGCATGTGTCACCATGCCTGGCTGTTTCCAGTGTGGCTTTGAACTCACAGAGATCCAGATAGGTCTCTGCCTCCAGAATGCTAGGATTAAAGGTGTGTGTGCCACCATTTTCTGGCCTCTATATCTAGTGGCTGTTCTGTTCTCTGACCCCAGATAAGTTTATTAGGGTACACAATATATTGGGGAACACAATATCACCACAGCCATCAGTTTTATTTTTTTATTTTTACTCTGTTTTATGTGAATGAATGTTTTGAATGCATTTATGCCTTATGCACCACATGCTTGCAGTGCCCAAGGAGAGTAGAGAAGGGCATTGGATCCCATGGCACTGGAATTACAGACAGTTGTGTGTTAGTATGTGTGTACCCAGGTCCTCCAGAAGAGAAACCAGTGCTCTGTACTGCTGAGCCATGGCTCCAGACCTTGGCCATTAGCTCTTATTAGAAGACATGACTTCTTTGGGGCCTTATATTAATGATAAATACTAAATTTAATCCAGCCCATATATTAATCTGTTTGATATTTGAGATTCAACCCGAAGACAAATCTTATGTCCCCAGATACATGTAAAAGGCACATTCTAGATTCTTTTTACTAAATAATAAACAAGCAGGCTCTGAGAATCCCCAGGAAGGTTTCTTTCAGATCTGGGACAAACACCACTTGTGATTTTCTTGTGCTACCCTGTCCCTCCATCCTAGATCCTCTCGAAACCTCAAAACAGTGCCAAGCATAAAAAAGGGTCATAGAAAGAAAAGGCATAGAGGAAAGAAAGGGTTGATGAGCTATCTCGAGTGCCACATACCTGTAATCCTGGCACTTGAAAGATAGAGGCAAAAAGATCAGGAGTTCAATGTGAACTTTGACTATAATCATTAGTTCAAGCCCAAGCTACTTTAATTTGGGACAAGGCTGAGGAAGAGTGGTTACAGGTGAACTCAAGTTCTCCCCTCCCGTTCTTCTAGGTTGCTCTTCAAAGTAAAGGGGAGTGCTGTGGGATATATGTACACTGTGTAAAGGTGCAGTGCTGTAATTGGTGTAATAAAAAGCTGAAAGACCAATAGCTAGAAAGAGGTCAGGTGGGATTTCCAAGGACAAAGAGGACTCTGGGAAGAAGAAGAAGAGTGGAGACACCAGGAAACTCAGAATAAGCAGGATGTGTAGGAGAGGTAACAGTCATGAGCCTTGTAGCAGAATGCAGATTAATATAAATGGGTTAATTTAACTCATAAGAGCTAGTTAGAAATAAGCCTAAACTATACGCCCAGCTTTCAAAATTAATAAGTCTCTGTGTTGTTATTTGCGGGCTGGTAGTCCTGATGAAAATGTATGCTAATAGCTGAGTATTACGTTATTAGAAACACAGACTTCAGTCCCTCCTCACTCCAATACAAACAACATCTGCATCCAAAAGATGTCAAGTGATTACTGTTATGCCCAGATTATGACCCCCCAAAGAATCCACCGTAGACCTTTGGATGTCCAGAATGCAAGAGCAAGGTTTATTCTGCAGATACAAGTCTAGACAGGGACTCATTCCTACACCCAATACAGTGAGGCAGGGAGGAGTCCTCTTTCTTGGGGAAGTTAGTTTTTATAGGCAAAACCCATAAAATTTCTTAGAGGGGAGGGGGTTAGTACGGGTCCATCCTTGATTGGTCAAGTTTTTCCCGGGCCTGGACTTCTTTTATCTTATCTGTTTGCCCTGTCAGGAGTTTTACAACTCATCTCCGGGGTCTGGTCTTGTTATCTCTGGAGAGGGGCATCTCGTGGTTAATTGGTTACCATCAGACATCCTGACTCTGTCCTTTTGTTCCTGGGGCTGGCGCCATCATTTCTGGGGACTTGAAACTGGCCTGGCCTAGATCACAGTCCCCAAAGCCGCCACTGAAGACTTTTAGGTACAGAATGCAAAAGTAAGGTGTTTTCTAAGTTTACAAGTCTCCAGGGAGGCTCTTCCAAACCTCTCACTCACAGCAGGGAGGTTGGAAGGAGCCTCCCTTTTCTTTGTGAGGCTAGTTCTTAAAGGCACAGACCATATAATTTATTTTAACCCACCTCCCTTTTTAGTCTTTTGGTCGAATATCCTGACTGTTTTCCAAAGTCCTTGTAGCAGATACAGCCACCTGGGGAAAAGGGGTCTAAGTTCTTATCTACACTTAGGAATCCTGGTTTAAGCTTCTCTTTGTCTGTAGGGGATAGAGTGGGGGGTTTTACTGAGGTATCACATTTCCCCCCTTTCTTTGTTCCTAGAGGGGCTCAATCATGAGCCCCTAACTTGCTCTAATTCAAGAGATTCCCATGTTCTCACTTCGGGGTCTGCACACGACTCGTATTCAGTGGTCCTGACTTGTGTATAACCCCATTGTACCATGAGTTATATGCTGCCTAGCCTCTGTTTTATAAATTGTACTAGTCTGTTAAGTATATAGGGCCTGAATAAGATAATGAGGATCACAGTGGGCCCTATTAGACTTGCCTCTATGTTAGGGAGCTTTTTTGACCCAGCATTTCAGCCTTACTGAAAAGGGAAAATGGACGAAGTGTTTTCTTCTGGAACTGCTTCAAGCTGGCACTGGGGCGCAGTTGTCGGGCATGGGGCAGAAAGTTGAAATGCTGGTCAAAGACTGGGCAAGGGGCATTTGTCAGAAGCATGTAGCTGCCTGACCCCATAGGGACAGGGAAGAATCATGTTAGCTGGGCTGGTCCACATCAGCTTTTAGCAAGTCTGGAGCTCACAGTCGTCTGGAGCAATGCAGTCAGCAACTGAAGCTTGGAGGTGACTGTTAGCCAAATGGAGATCTGTTGGGACAAATTTAAACTAGAAACAGAAGTTAAAATTTATGAACTTATTTGGAACCCCTAGGTCCATATCTTTAGTAATCGGAAAAGCACTAGTCCCAAAACCATGAGAGAGGAAAATATTATCTTTAGGAATACTTATCTGGGGTCCTTCCGACCTCTGTGAAGTGGATCTAGATTTTATGACTCTTTTTATCCTTTGAGGCCTGCTTACAAAATGACATAAAAGTTTTAGATACATTAGTATTATTAATCTGTACTGAAATCCATATTGTAAACAAAGCAGGTAATGGGTATCTGTAAAACAGCAGAAGTGGACTCATACCCTTGAGTCCCAACAAGAACTACAGATTTGGGTTAAAAGCTTGTGCATTTTTCTTCTGTCCAGAAAGCCAGGTATAAATTGGACAGAGATTTTTGGCCTCATGAGAAGCACTTTTAGGTTTATATTTACATATATTTAGATGACATCTAAAACAAATTTAAAATGTTGAGCTTGTAACTGAACAATAAGTAGTCATTGCTCTCCCAGCTCATCAGGGCTCCTAAATGTTAAGCTCTGAACCATAGAACAAGAGAGTAATCTGAAATATATTTTATCTTAAATCATTATTTTTTTGAGATCGTCAAAGCTTAGAAGTTTTTTTTTATCCTAAAAGTGAACTAACAAGCTAGCTATCTCCTTGCAGAAGGATCTGGTTGTGTGATGCTGCCACGCTGACATAGTTAGAGCTAGCTTGGCCATCAGTACTATCAGAAATCTGAGAAGGATAATATCTGAATGCAGACCAAGAAGCTTCCAATCCTATAAATTACAGGGACCAATCCCTACCCAGGTCTCCAGAGCGTTGGAGGCACCAGTCAGAACAGCATTAATCTTCTTTCACCATTCGGCCCATTACGATCCTGTTTCCTGACTTCAGCACCAGCAGTTCCATCACAAGCTTCCCATCAGTTCCTTTACCAGGCTCTAATGTGACCATCATTTTTTCATCAGGCTGGGGGATGCTTCGGAAGAGACAATGTTGCTCCCAGATGAACTGTCCAGTCAACTTGATATCTATATCTACCTGGCCAACCCTGGTGACATTATCTTTGATGTGGTAGGGAAGACATTCAGATATCAAGGAGTCCTCATTTAGATTTACCAGGTAGGGAGTCTTTTATAGTACAGTGCCATCCTCTCAGACAGCCATGCCCATCTTATCCAGCAATGTTTTTCTCTCCATTCTGAGGGCTTTTGTCTTTTTTTTAAGTCTCATTTATCTTGGCAATAATCTTTTTCCATCTCTTGTAGCCTCTCTATGGCCTCCTCAGGCCCAATCTGGGGCTCAGCACTGGGGGAGAAGGAGGGCTCCAGCTCCCCATTGTGTGAAGGAGGAGACTAGGGTGAAGCTGGGGTGGGAGGAGATGATACCACTGACAGAGCATCTCCAGGACTGTTCTCTTTTACCTTTAGACCTCTTAGGGCAGAGGCTGAGAGTCCCTGAGTCATCAGCAGCTCCCAAAAATGCACCACCTCCTTTTGCAGCTCTCGGGTAAGCCAGGCATTGGGGCATCTTGCCCTGTGGTCAGTGTAGCCATGATCCAGGCAGAGACGTTGTGGTGCCTTGTATGTAATCTTCTTTGGAGACCTTGGGTCACTGCTAGGATTGGAAGCCTGTCTGATATAATAAGCTTTTAGATCAACATTTAAATGCCATATTCTGCAGATCTCTGAAGTATGAGGGCTGTCCAAGTGTATCTGAATAGACAAACTTTGATTCTAGTTACTTGTTTCAAGCTCAACCCTGAAAACATATGCAAGGGACTGAGTAAATAAGTAAACATATCCCTGTAATATTATACCAGTATTTATTTACCCTGATTATAATTTAAAAAGAACTCAATTATTTATGACTGACTATTTATGTTCTTTAATAGTCTATAATAAGTAGCCTAAAAACAATGTTTTTAAGTTGAAGCTCTTCTAGCATCAAATATGAGTTCAGTAAAGAAACCAAAATAAAATATCAATATAAAACATATATATGTATCATTTTATCTAAATAACTTGAGCTTAACAAACTTAGCAAATACAAGGAGGCTAGACAACATTTTTAAACATTTTTAAGTCATTGGTTTTTAACTATAAAAACTGTTTTTAAAAGATTAAGATCTCTCAAATGTCTTTTGTAATATCAGCAATAAAATATTATTATAATTTTTTAAGGGGCAGAAAACATGGCATAAATTACAAAGTTTAGCTGCCAGAGCAAGGTATTTTCCTGTATATAAAAAAGCATTTAGGTGCAGCTTTAATATTAATCAAATAAACATATGTTGCCATCTATTTAAATTTTCTAGAAACTTGCTGTTGAACACTTGGTAAAGACATAAGTACTTAGGTGTTAACTCAAGTAGATCTTTATAACCTTAGTAAAAGATGGCCAGCCACATGGCTGCCCATGAGGTCACCAGCCAAGATGGAGGGAGCCACATGGTTGCCGTTTAAAGCTCATTTTTTAAAACAATAACTTGCACGCATACACACAGTTGGATCCAAGTTACATACATACATACATACAGTTAAAGCTTGCTTACATTTTCAAGTCACATACCTGTATACATACACACATAAGCAGTTTGCAGTATCATTTGCCATTCTTAAGATGAAAACCAGTAAGAATTAACTTTTAAATTCAGTATTTGCAGGTATAAGAAACCATAACAAACAGTTTACATCACATCCCCTCTGACCTTCTACAACCTTCCATGTACCTTCAGTCCATTCCTTTGATCCCTCAAACATTTACGCTAGACAAATTTTACTTTTTTTTTTTTAAAACAGAAACTCTTACCAAAGTCCTTCTTGTGATTTCCCTCAGTACTCTAGAATATATTGTAAAGTTACAATATTTTAAACAAGAACAGAAATACATGCATATACCATAACAAGAATAACTCTCGATTTGCATCAGCACCATACCATAAACAAGAAACTGTTGGTTAAACTTATAACATAGCCGTGGTAGCTTATCAATCATAGACAGTGACATTTTATTCTTGGAGGCAAACTTTTATAACTTATTTTAATAACTTGCATTTTATATAAAATCTTTATATCTTAGACCCTATATAAATTTTATTTAAACTTTTATCTTAACCAACAATAATTTGAAACCAATTTTTTTTTAAATGATGGCAAGTATTTGTAACACATTGAACTCAAATGACCAAAACCCATGTAAATTTTTATTTTTCCTGTGGAAACAAAAGCATAATTTTCCTAGTATCTTGAACTGGTAACATTTTTTTTTTTTAAAAGCAATATCAGGACAGAGAAGGGTTAACAAGAGAAATTCCTGGCTGGCAGAAGAAACCTTGAAGTTATCACAGTAAAGGAAGGGAGGGGGAGCAGTGGTCATAAAGTGTGTCCTTGGCTGCCAGTGTTCTTGAAAAAAAAGTTTTTGTTAACTCCTCTGACTGAAGTCAGATTCTCTGTTCAATGTTCACACAGTTTTCAGTTACAGGTAGCCATTGCCCTGTCCAGAGCAGGACATGAGAATCTTAGCCTGCCTGTACCGAGAGCACGCACTCCCACCCTCGTGAGAGCAGCCAGCTGCCTGCAGTCCTGATAGCAAGAGAGCTAGGGAGGGAGGGAGGTGAGTAGCAGAAACAGATGACCTTTACACAGACAATTCAAGTACCAGCACATCAGCACTGAGATGATGATGGCCTCACTCACAGCTAGCAAGCCCCTCGATTGCGGCTCACACATCCCTCCAGTGGGCTAGGCAAAGGTCTAGTGGAGAAGGGGACTGTCCCATAGCGTCCGTCACAGTCAAGTCAACAATGAAAACAGTTAACATACTACACACAAGACCAAGGGCACACGAAAGAAAAACTTTGCCCCAAGGAGACAACCAACAAAGCTCCAAGAACGACAGCCTGATGTGCTCTGGGGAGAGTGACCCTCCAGGCTCAATCACAGCAAAAACAATCCAGATTTCTGTCCTTGATCAAACAGACATCAGGGGGCTTTCACATCCCTGTCAGTTAGACATGCACCTTTTTTCTTGGAAGAGAGAGTGTAAAGTAACAATGACCACAATAAAACATACAAAAAAAAAAAAACCCCACAAAAATGGCTCTAACAATTTCCCGGGACAAAATACAAAGTGGCACTTTTTCCCACCGTGGGGAAAGGTACCCAAAGATGCTCCTCTCCTAAGCACTCCCTGGAGGAGACTCCTAAAACCAAATGGTCACCTCTGAGGTGGCCCCAAATGGCTCGGGACTGGGGGGTCCCTTGCCCAAATCAGGGAATGAGACGTCTCTCTTTCCCTCTCAGGATCACTGTCCGGACACGTCTGTCCCAGTGAGAGCCTGCAAAGTACAAATCGAGCCTACAAAGTACAAATCCTTCAAAGTACAAATCAGTCGACCAGCGCAAAACATAACAAGACAGAGACAGAGACAAGACAGAGAGCGCTCTTACCGGAAGATGTCAATAAACCTCTGGACCCTTGAGGGTCCCGGTGGGGTCTCTGGGGTTCCCGGCCAATGCACCAAATGTTATGCCCAGATTATGACCCCCCAAAGAATCCACCGTAGACCTTTGGATGTCCAGAATGCAAGAGCAAGGTTTATTCTGCAGATACAAGTCTAGACAGGGACTCATTCCTACACCCAATACAGTGAGGCAGGGAGGAGTCCTCTTTCTTGGGGAAGTTAGTTTTTATAGGCAAAACCCATAAAATTTCTTAGAGGGGAGGGGGTTAGTACGGGTCCATCCTTGATTGGTCAAGTTTTTCCCGGGCCTGGACTTCTTTTATCTTATCTGTTTGCCCTGTCAGGAGTTTTACAACTCATCTCCGGGGTCTGGTCTTGTTATCTCTGGAGAGGGGCATCTCGTGGTTAATTGGTTACCATCAGACATCCTGACTCTGTCCTTTTGTTCCTGGGGCTGGCGCCATCATTTCTGGGGACTTGAAACTGGCCTGGCCTAGATCACAGTCCCCAAAGCCGCCACTGAAGACTTTTAGGTACAGAATGCAAAAGTAAGGTGTTTTCTAAGTTTACAAGTCTCCAGGGAGGCTCTTCCAAACCTCTCACTCACAGCAGGGAGGTTGGAAGGAGCCTCCCTTTTCTTTGTGAGGCTAGTTCTTAAAGGCACAGACCATATAATTTATTTTAACCCACCTCCCTTTTTAGTCTTTTGGTCGAATATCCTGACTGTTTTCCAAAGTCCTTGTAGCAGATACAGCCACCTGGGGAAAAGGGGTCTAAGTTCTTATCTACACTTAGGAATCCTGGTTTAAGCTTCTCTTTGTCTGTAGGGGATAGAGTGGGGGGTTTTACTGAGGTATCACAATTACAACTTAAACTGTGCAGATATTTCCATCAGTTGTTTCTTCAAAGCAGCAATTGGTTGTCTGCTTCTTTGGAACCCAGGAACACAAGGAGGCTAAAACAATTAGCCAACACCACTGTATCCATGAAGGACTCTTGTTTGAGAGGTATAGAAATGTTCATTTTGGCTCCTGTTAAAAGGGCATTATGTTGGAAGTGTCAAAGCAGACGGCTGCATCATTAAACCATCTCCTAGCCCCAAATCTTTTTCAAGCACTTTCCCTCACTATAAGCTGGTTAGAAATTCCTAAATCTCTGCTCATGCCTTCATGGTACATGTCTGTGCTTTCAGCCATGCAAAATAATGAATGAATATCTTATCTCCTGTCACACTCTCTATTTCACAAGTTCAAACTAATTACGGCCGCAGATGGTACTATTAAATAGAGCTCTATATTATGACACAAACCAAATCAGTATTCCCAATAGAGAGTCTGTCTGTTGCTAGAACCTCATTGCTGAAGATTAGCTGAGATTTTTAATTCATATTAAGAAATTCTTTAGCACAATTTTATTACAGAGAAGGACTGCTATGGAAACTCATATGTGGGCTTCAAAATATTGGTTTTCTTCATTTGAACAGTAGAAAAAAATCTTGTCATGTGAGTATTTAAATACTACCTGGCTTAGATAGAGGAGTAAAATCATAAGTGGACTGTTCCCACATGCACAGTCAGTTTCCCTATCCACAGATGATTTAGAACACTTTCCAAATACCATCAGCAAAGGCCATCTTCACAAGAGGGTAAGGGGCTCAAGGCAGGGGCAGAAATCCCCCCTTGCCCCAGCCAGCGGAGTCTTCAATGGGGACCTAAAGGGAGGGCCGGCAAATGAGAGGGACAAGAGACAAAAAGAATGAGAGCAAGACAGGACGTCTGATCAAGCTCCTTTATTTTTCTCTCAAGGCATATATAAGTAGGCAAAGGGGGTTGCAAGCAGCTAGGGACTTAATTATGGGGGTTGCAAGTAGGAAGGGACTTAGTAATGGGGGTTGCAAGCAGGAAGGGACTTAATTATGGGCTGTTCGGCCAGCAGGAAATATTGCTCTGAAGGTTATCTATCTACCCTTGTCTAACTGCCTAATTGCTTAACTGCAGCTCATTCATCTGATATTTGAGAAGAGGTTCTGGTATCTGTGAGAAGAGGTTCTGGTGCTATGGAGACTTAAGCAAGGCCTAGATCTAAGAAAAGAAGAGAGAAACCCAAATATGTCAGTATGTGTGTCAAGGGTCACTTAGGCTTATGGCTCCCGTCACCCCCTTTTATTATTATTTCTATTTTTCAAAAAATAGATAGCTACGGTTCTGTGGTGGTTAATTTTGATTATAAAACTTAGAAGAATCACCATAGAAAACAAGCATCTGGACAGACCTGTGAGGGATTTTCTAGATTAGGTTAACTGAGATGGGGTAAATCACACTAAATGTGCACTATACTGCTCTGTGGTCTGTGATCCCAGACTTTTAAAAAAAATCAGGAGAAATTGAGCTAAGAACCAGCTTTGATCTCTCATCTTTCTCTGCTTTCTGACTGCAGATACAAGATGACGGCTGCCTCATGCTCCTGTGGACACCTCCCCCAAACAGCAGGAGCTGTATCCTCAAACTCTACATACAAATCAACTCTCCTCTCCTTAAGTTGCTTCACTTAGATATTTTATTGCAGCAACAAGAAAATTAAATAAGGACTAAGATGTATCTTTGGGTGGGAAAACATTCCCAAATGATTTCTTGCTTCTCATTGTCACCTAATATCATAAAGAATTTCTTTCTGTGACTCAAAAATACAATGTTATCCATGATCCCAAACTGAGTTACGTTACATAAGACAGTAGGGATTTTATTTTGGGTTTGGTTTTATATTTTAGTTGCATGTCAAGGGAAGGGAAACTCTGCCCCATCTCTAGAATGTGAGTTCTGCTGTTGCCCTATAATAGGGCTTTGCACATGTTCCCTAAATTCCCTGAAAACTAAGTTATCCTTACTTAAAGAGTTATTGACAGTATTAGCTAATACTATTGTTAAAGAATAGACTTGTTTTCATCAAACTGATGTGGGAATTAATACAAGACAATGCATATCAAACTTCCTACGCAAACTAGCTCCTCAGCAAACAAGATTGATTGGTCTTTAGAAGAAATAGAAAATAACTGTAGTGCTACAGAGAAGAGTTCCCCTTTTTTTGGTCATCTGTTCATGGAAATGACCTAGTAAAGATCAGGATTTTGAAGCACTGGCTATCATTAGTACTTTGCATGAGGACATTTGCAGCCAAAAGAGATCTACCAATGATCCCCAGATGACATACAGTGCAAGCCTGAACAAAGGGTTCAGCCCTTCTCAGAATAAAAATAGCTCTGTAGAAATAGAAAAAAAAAAAAAAAAAAACCCAGAGTTCTGTGCAGTCAACAGTGATATATACAGAAAAAGAATACTTTAAAACCAAAAGGAATAGGTCAGTATGCTGCCAACAAATGGGAATTTTAATATTCAAAATAAAGTATTAAATAACTACAAAAAATGCTTTCAGCTTTGACAGTGTATTTAGAGAGACAGAAAACCATAGCCAGCTTTGATATTACCCAGGAAATTGTGAAAAAGGCTCATGAATATATTTTTAGCAAATTAATTTTTTAACATTTGAAAAATGAAATAGGACTGGTCCATTAAAACCTATTGTTAGAAAAAAACAGCTGCTGACAATTTGATAAATTATTCATCCAAGACTTTCAATAATCTAAAACAACTTCTCCCACATATGTTGACAGGAGGAGAACTATCTACCAAAAATGATGAAACAGAATAATTTTAGAATATTTCTAAAATGATTAGAAAACCCATTCTTCTTCTTGAGTCGTGTTAGCTCTTAATTTTCAACTAAAATTATTGGGTAGTTCTGATGAGATTGATATAGCTTTTTAAAAATAAAATTTGTTAGGCACACACACAAAAAAATTCCATCTTAACAGAGCTGAAATTGACTTATATTAATGTGGCCTTTGTAACAAAAATAGAAAATCTGGACTAAATAACAATGTAATTATGGCATTACCTAAATTAAGATTTTGAAGAAAAAAAGAAAAGAGATGTGATGGACAGCACAGATCCTCTGCATGGAAGGCTTCCTGTTGAAGCCCACAAAGAATCTCCACCAGAGAACCACTAGAACCAGGACATTATTTTTATATAATGGACCATCTCCAATGAATGGCTGATGGACAGTCTGAGATTTCAGCTCAACAGGAGAGGACCCTAACCATTTAGGATCCAAAGTTCTGTGCAGAGTTAACAGAGAGGTTACTGGGCAGGGGGCAGGGGGTGGATAAAATACAGCTGAACAATTGCTAAACCTATCTCACATCCTCTTCCTATCTCCCAAAGACATCCTCACACACACTTTGTGTACTAAACCCTCATCTCCTATAACTTGTCCCAAGAAGTCAACACTAAGGAGCAAATGGCTAAAGTCATCCATCAACTTCGTTATCACTTTATCATTCAGGAGTTCAATGATCAATTGAGTAGCAGTCACATTGCAAGTTAGATTCCAATATTCCTCAAGGAAAGAGTGGAAACTTCATTTTTAAGAACTTCCCAATCTAACGGGGAAGAGGGTTCGTTGAGATGAGACCCATGAAGTACCACAAAATAAGGCGAGCATTATAAAGTAGATATGAAAAGAACTCCAAAGAATTACAAAGAAGGAATCCAATGTTTTGGTCCAGAAGTCAGGCAAAAATGAAAACAAAATAGAGATATGATGTGACTCTGGTTCGGTAAGGGTTTAATCTTAAACTCAGGAAATGGTAGCCATTTCTATTCACATCCTGAAATGACCATGGAGTATTTGTGTAAGGATCTGGTTACCACCTCCCATCCATATGAAAGTTCATCCTGGGATCCCTAGTGTATAGTGTAGAAAAGCATCTCCCTGACTTGCTATTGAAAGTTCAATCCTTTTAATTTCAGCAGAAGGTCTAGTATGTTGTGAGTTAGTACAGGACAGTGGTTGGACAGGGGATGCTTCTACACAGAACAAAAGAATTTCTACATCTGGGTTTTGGCTCCTGGAAACAAAGTCGTTGTGTGGCCAGTACAAATGAGCATAGTTTCATTTCTAGGTATTTTAGTTGGATGCTACATTTCTTGGTTAGAAAACTGGAAGGCAGGCAAGTCTTCTGACATTTATTCAAGGAGGTCACGTGAAAAATCCATCTGCTGAATCAATTTGCACAAAGGAATCCACAGCATAATGGAAGGAACAGAATCTACATTCCAAACATTTGCTATTAAGAACTGAGGATCAAACAATATGATGAAGCAAACAAAATTATTCCAACTAATACAACAGAACAAAGACAGGGCCCTTGCTGTCTCAGTAAGGAGAAGGAATAGTGGGGGTTTAGTCATCCGATCCAGGATATAAAAAGGATTGGAAATTGATGGGAGGGTAGTTTTTGAATAGCATGCTACTCATAACTGGATGCTTACTAGATGCAGGCCCCCAAACATCTCTCCATCATGCAAGAAGATACTGCACACCCAAGAGTGAAGTGAATAAAACAGAGTTCAGTTCAGAGATTGGCAGGGAAGGGATGAAATCATTTTCCCCTTAGAAACCACAACAGACACATCTCACAGCATGAGTCCAGACAAAACCATTCCTCATCGCTACTATAATGAGAAAGAATCTCTTGGTCAGGTGCTGAGCCAAAGCAAGGCCATGGCAGAGTGAAAGCACCACACCTCGGGATGCACTTCATTTGAATGTGGTGATTGGAATGGAATCCCATGCAGCCAGACACCCTGTGAAAGTAACTAAAAATGGAAGGTGCAGCTCAGGTGGAAAATGCTGAACTGGATGAGTAAATATCATTCTGAAACACAGCCCCAAAGCACAACAACGCAAATACCTAAAAAAAACTGTCTAGGCAATGGGATAATTCTATAATAAAAATTAACCAACTACAGGTAAAGGCAGGAAATGGATAAGCTAGTAAAACATTTTGCAAAGTAAAAGAGTCGTGGTACAAAATATCATACAGCATGTGATCTGCTCATTGGAAACACGTAGCAAAAATCTAAAGACAGAAAAAGTAAATCAGTGGTTGCTGAGGGCCAAAATAAGAACTGGGATTCATGTCAAATGGGATGTAGGGCAGGGTAGAGATGTTCCACATTGTAGGGGTATGTAGACGAATTTCTACCACAGGGGTGGGCACACCACTCTGAAAATTTGCTAAGATCCATTGCTGTTTCATGGTAAATTGGGCTAACTTAATGGTCTGTGAACTATATAAAGGTGCTAAAAATAAACTGTATTGTTGTTATTTTTTCATTTAATGCCATGTTAGATAAGTTATTAATTATTTCAGTCCCTTCACTATAGTCCTCAATGTTAACAGATGAAAAAAATTATTTCTTTCTGAAAATGATATGACATAGTTATGGTCTGGGACATGTGACTAGAAAAGCAGCAAGAATTATTAATTAAATATAAAAAGATCCCTTACCGGGCTGGAGAGATGGCTCAGTGGTTAAGAACATTGACTGTTCTTCCAGAGGTCCTGAGTTCAATTCCCAGCAACCACATGGTGGCTCACAACCATCTGTAATGAGATCTGGTGCCCTCTTCTGGCCTGCAGGTATACATGATGATAGAATACTGTATACATAATAAATAAATAAATCTTTAAAAAAAAAGATCCCTTACCTTAAAACTGAGTGTGTGATTTATAGACAGATAATTCTTGATTAGCAGAAAAGACAGTCTTAATTTAGCCCTAAATATAAAATGGCCATGCTGTCTCCACAGATTAGTTCTTGAACAGAAACGATTATTTGCTCATTAATTTCATCTGCATTTATCCCAGCATCTCATTTAAGACCTATCAATATGAAGGTGCTGTCCTCCCCATGAGAAGGCTTTAAAAGGGAAAACTAAACCTGAAGTATTAATTCACACCATTGGTGATTATTTAGGACTGCCTGTCTGCTTGTAATTTTAAATCCAATGTTAGCTCAATGACAAAACCTTCCTTTGCATTTAGTTATCAGTCATATTGTTATTAGACTTATAAATAACTTAAAGAAAATGAAGAAGTATTTCATTATATCAGAATAGAAGCATTTAGCCCACCTCCAGTATTGTTTCCTCTGAGTCATTTTCTCTCTCTTTCTATTTCAAATATTACTAAAAAATTAGCATTCTGTAGGCATCGTGGTTAACTATAATTATCAACTTGACACAGTTTAGAGTCACCTGGGAGGAGACACTTCAATGAAAAGTAACCTAGATCAAAATGGTCTATGGGAATGTCAGTCTTGATTATTAATTAATGTAGCGGGCTTAGCCGACTATGGGTGGTACCATCCTTATGCAGGTGGTCCTAGGGCCTATATGAAAGCTAGTTAAGCATGAGGCTGTGACCCAGCCAGTGAGCCCATGAGTAGTATTCCTTTATAGTTTCTATCAAGCCCCTGCCTTGGGTTCCTGTCCTGACTTTCCTTGATGATAGACTATGGCCAGAAGTGTAAGTTAAATAAACCCTTTTTCCCCCAGTTGCATTTGGTCAGAAATTTATCATAACAACAGAAGAACAAATTAAAATGATAGACTAACATTGCTATATTAATTTATTTCAAAATGTACTTGAACTCCACTACTTAAAAGATATTGTCCCAGTATTTTAATACTGAAAATAAGATGTTACCTCTTACTTCAAGAAGTTCTCAACTTTGTGATTTAGTTCTGTTAAGATTTATTGTAATTATTTACCTGTGTCTTGTACATATGTGCATGCATGTACAGGTGCCCACAGAGGATTGCAGAGAGCTTTGGCCCTCTTAGAACTGGAGTTGCAGGTGTTTGTAAACTTCCTGAAATGTTAGCTGGTTTCCAGATTCCTGTCCTCTGCAAGAATAGCAAGCACTCATAACCAGCAAGCCACATCTCCATTCCCTTAATGATTGGATTTTAAACCCAGCTTTTCTTATGTGAATACAAATATGTGAGATCAATTTAGAAAGCATTTCTATTGGAATGTTAGTGTGTGTGTGTGTGTGTGTGTGTGTGTGTGTGTGTGTGTGTGTGTGAAATGAGGTCTCATCATCCCAGACTAACATTAAACTTTCTATGTAGCCAATAACAATGTTTATGGTGATATTTTATTTGTATTCAAATGTTATTTGTACGTTAATAAATAAAGTTGCCCGGGGGTCAGAGCTATTAGCAAGCCATAGGAAAGCAGGGCAGTGATGGCGTACGTTTGTAATCCCAGTACTTGGTAGACAGAGCTAGGTAAGTCTCTGTGTGTTCAGGGATACAGCCAGTATTGGATACACATGCCTTTAATCTCAATACCAATCATAGAAAACCTGGAGGTCTATACAGACAGGCCATGATGAGGCGGTCATGTGGTTGGGTTTACAACCAATGAGAAGGCACAACAGAAACACTATAAAAAGACAGACACAAAGGAAGTAGCTCTAGTTCGGAGAGGTAGGACCACCACAAGAAGAAGGGTAAGGTTTTATCTCTTAGCTCTGACCTCTTGGCTTTCTTCTTTGCATTGGTTCTGTGTTTCTTATTTAATAAGACTGTTAGTTACATCTACAAATGTTGAACTTTTTTTATGTAGTGCTGAAGGTCAAATCCAGAGCTAAGCATGACTGAGCTACATCCTCAGTTCTATTAATATTTTATATAAAAGTATGTCTTCTTGTTAAATGGCTTTTAGGAAGAAAAAAATGTTATGCATACCCATGACTATCCTCTTTAGAAGGTATTTAGATTTTACTTTACACAGATTTTTACCATTAATGACATCTGACATCCCAACATTTTTATAATAGTTTTCAACTTGTAAGGGCATTTCCTATCAGTAATTTTGCACAAAGCATTATTATTTAACTGCATCTTCCAGATAACGAATTTGAGGTACTAAAGATGGAATCTAAGCCTGTGCCCTCCAGCACCCATCTTGCCTGCCTCTGTTACATATGTTCTCTCTGCCACCCTCACCCTCTGCTGATGACATGGAAAATATAAGCAATCACTTAAGCAATCTGGAAAGAATGTTAATAGATCCTACTTTGACATCTGCATGGTTTTCAGCATCCACACACATGAGCTCATCACTCTTCTGTTCTTGGTGGCATGCTATCTATCCTCCAACCTAAAGCATACCCTCCACATGTGCACTGAATTCCATTCATCTTGTCATCCCAAGGGCACTGTTCCCAAAATGCCCCATCACTTCTCTGCATGATCTTCTCAACCGAATTACTCCCATAAGAACACAAACATGCTACCATTACCAATTACCATCATTGAAAATATAACTCCCATCTGATATCTCCCATTGCCCCATCTTTCTGCTTCCTGCTGCAGCAAAACTTGCCTCCAAATTGCTATCCTGGAGTCTTTAACTTATTACTCAAATTTTGTCTTAAACTAACAAAAGGTGCTTTCTCCAGCATTCCACCAAAATCCATTTTGTCAAAATGACCACTTACTTTATATTTCTAGAAAGTCCAACAGTTAATTCTTGGATCACATTCTAATTGATTTTCCCCACATTATGTGGTCGATGAACAGTTTTTTAAACCACTTCATTTACTGGGAAGTTGGGATTCTATCAGATTTCCCCTATGTATCCTTCCTTTGTTCCTGTTCTCTCTCTCTTGACAGAGTGTGTCAGATTTTAGACATGACCCTCCTGCTTGTGAAAACACTCAGAGTGAAATCTTTGATGAAATCTAAGTCATTGCTGCTTTTTTAAGGACCCCACATTGGCTTTTTATTTATGTGGAAGGCAAACACCAGACGTCCCATTAGTCTATAGGCACACTTCTGCCTCATAGTCATTATGATGTAGTTACTCAATGTTTCTGCAGCATCTGTCTCAATTGTTTGATGGCTTTGTGAAATTCCACTGTTGTGAAATGAATTGGTATCCCCTCTATGCTCCAATTGCTAGAACCTTAGAATGTGACTTGAAAATAAGAGTTTTTAGGTAGGTAATTAAGTTAAAGTGAAGTCATTGGGATGGGTTTTAATCCAATATGACTAATATAATTTTTTAAAAAGGAAAATGCAGATGAGTGTGGTGGTATTGTGTTCCCCAAAATATTGTGTACTTTAATAAACTTCTCTGGAGTCAGAGAACAGAAAAGCCACTAGTTAGGCAGTGATAGCACACGCCTTTAATCCTAGCATTCCAGAGGCAGAAATCCTTCTGGGATCTCTGTGAGTTCAAGGCCACATTGGAAACAGCCAGGCATGGTGACTCATGCCTTTAATCCCAGGAAGCAAGCCTTTAATCCTAGGAAGTGATAGTAGAAAGCAGAAAGGTATATAAGGCGTGAGCATTTTGGCTGGTTAAGCATTTGGCTAGTTAAGCTTCAGGCTTTCGAGCAGCAATTCAGCTGAGAGCCACTGGGATGAGGACACAGAAGCTTCCAGTCTGAGGAAACAAGACCAGCTGAGAAGTTGACCAGGTGAGGTTAGCTGTGGCTTGTTCTCTGATCTTCCAGTTCACCCCAATACCTGGCTCCGGGTTTGATTTTATCAATAAGAACTTTTAAGATTCCTGCTACAGATGGGGATGCTGCATCCTGAGAGGACAATGAATAAACATAAAAATGGCTGTGTATAAATCAACAAGAGAAACCTAGCTAGACCCTCCCTCACAAGAAGGAGCTGATCTGACTGACTAATACTTGAGACAGGACTTTCAGCCTCCAGAACTATTAGGCAATTCACTGCCTTTTAACCATTAAATACACAGAAGGACTTTGCTACAGCAGCCCTGGTGAACTAATGCATCTGTTCACAAAGGTAAATGGGGATCAGGTCATCAAATAAGCCTCTATCTAGTTCTTGGGGTTCAGGAATGTACCAAAGACTATCAAGGGAAAACAGAAGACACTCACATATACTAAAGTGAGAGACTTATGAAGACCAGTCTTGTTGACACTTTGCCACTAGATCCCTAGACTTAGATTTTTGGGAAAAGTGATTTTGTTAAGCTCTACAGTCTGGATATTGGCTCTAGCAAGCTAACAAGGTTACCCTCTCCATGAGACTACTTCTTACTCTTTACATAAAATTTCCAGTGTACCCCAAAACTATCTACCATGCTCATTTTTGTTTGCCTGCTTATAACTAAAAACCTTATAGTCCTTCCCCTTCTTTAGTTCAGGAAATGCCATAGTACATAACACAGAAAGACAATACTAAGGAAAATACAAAACAATTTTATTGGCCCATATGAAATATTCCAAAGCAATGTTTCCAGCCCAAGGGCAGTTTTTCTTCACATAGTGATTCAGTGAGTGGCTTCTAAGGCTCTCTCGTCCCATAGGGCTCTATGATGCATTCTACTCAGTAGAACACAAGAAACAGGAGGACATGAAGATAGTACTGGCCAGGAAATGGCACCAACCACTTCCAATCACATCAGCAAGGATTTGGTCCAATGGGCACATCTAATTCAAGGGAACCTGGAAATGTTTAAGCTTTCTGCCAAGAAATACAGGAATTGAATAGCTAGGAACTTCTGTTATAATAGCTTTCTAATCCTTATGTTGATTATTAAGTTGGTAATTAAATTCCAGTCTCTATGAACACAGGAGATTTTATTAATTTTTTTTCTGTGAACTGAGAGTAGAGCCAGGAACACAGTAAACACTAAAAAATACTTTTTTTCCTAAAAAGTGAATAGACACTACATGCTACATTCAGAAGTAACAAAATCAAAAGAAGTATCAAGATGGCTCAGTAGGTAAAGGTGTCTGCGGCCTGACTACAGGTTCCATCTGGGAGACACTTTGTGGAAGTAGAGAATTGACTCCCTGCAACTTGTCTGCTAACCTACATACATGTTAAGATTTTCCATTCTCAAAAGAAATTAATAAATATAATTTCCCTTTTTTTAAAGAAGGAAAAAAGAATTATTCAAATGTTTGGAAAATATATATAATGTATAATAAAAAGTATTAAACCTTTTAATTGAGATGTGCATTCAAACACACTTTGTGCACAGTACTGAGAGACTCCATTGCAAAGGGAAAGAACCAGCTTTGATTTGGAGATGAGAAGTATGTTGGATTTAAACTAGCTGAGACTCACAAATACCATCCTGTGATTTATAATTGTTTTGAAAAACTCCAGAGCTCCTAGGAAATATTTCAACAATTCTAAAAATAATGAAACATTTCCATAAAATCCTATTTTAAAAGCTTCTCCTTGAGTGCCAAGCAAGGAACAATGATAAATGGTTTATGCATAGTGCATCACTGAGTTCTTCCAGTAACCCTACAAAATAGGTTTGTTTGTTTTCCTTCTACCTAGAAATGTGAGGAGCTAGGACATCTAGTCTAGCAATTAGATTCTATAATTTTTCCATGAATATTTCAAGAGACTTATTGCTAACTACTTCACTGCTCTTATGAATTATATCTTTTATAATTTAGCTATATTTTTAAGTTCATAAACCCTTTAAGCCAGTTCATATATTACATGAATTTGATGATATATTTTTCTAAAACTTCTATGAAAATAATCCACAAAAAAAGTCTCTGGCAAATCTTGCATTTCACTTGAAGTTCTTTCCACATCAAGGAATTTGGTAAAGACATCCATTTATATATAAGTAGAGAGAGTTGGTACCCTTGATTGGCTCTTGAATATAAAGAAATTACCTTAGGGTCTGGGGATAGAATCTTTATCAAACTAGTTTAATTTCAATTTCTTGTTACAAGGGATTTTCATTGTTGATTTTACTCAACCCTAGAGTTTTCCATTGCTTTTGCTGTAACTATGTAAATGGTTTCATATTCTCCTTTTTAAAAATATTTATTTTATTTTAATTATATATCTTTCCATGTTTTTGTCTCCATGTATTTATGGGCACCATTTGTGCAGTACTTATGAAGGCCAGAAAAGGGTGGGTGATGCCCTATGTCTTAGTGTTCTATTGATATGAAGAAACATCATGACCATAACAACTCTTACAAGAAAATATTTAATTGGGGCTGGCTTATAATTTCAGAGGTTTAGTCCACTATCATTATGGTGGGAAGCATGGCAACACACAGGCAGACATGGTGCTGAAGAGAGAACTGAAAGTTCTACAGCCAGATCAGCAAGCAAAAGGAAAAGAGAGACACTGGACCTGGATTAACTTATAAAACTTCAAAGCCCACCCACAGTGACATACTTCCTCCAACAAGGCCATGCCTCCTGATAGTGCCACTCTCTGTGAACCTATGGGAGCCATTTTCATTCAAATCACCACACCTTGGAACTGAAGTTAAAGGCAGTTGTGAGCTGGCATGTGGTTCCTGGAAAATGACCCTCAGTCCTCTGGAAAAGCAGGCAGTGCTTTTAACCACTGAGCCATCTCTCCAGCCCATATATTCTCTCTTTATATATGAATACTGCAGTTGTTTCCTGATCAATTATTTCAGATCTACCTCACTAGAAGAAAACAAGAAATTTTGTTCAGACATAGAGGTTATGTAGTTTGTGGAACCTGATTACTCCACAGTCCCAAAGATTATTTTGATTAGTTTGAATATACCATAGCAGTTCTATTATTTCTGTCAGTGACTTCTTTGAATATGGATAAGTGAATGACCTTAGCCAAGGAGGCATCAGTCATTTACTGCTTAGGGGTTCTGGAAAAAAGACATGGTAGGGAGGCATCTGAGTTTTTTCCTCCAGATGTATTAGGTATTTGCTATTAACATCTTGCAACTGTGCAGGGAACCATCCATAAGCTAAACACTACAGAGAGAAGATAAATGAAACTGCATCCTTGGTAATGGAGCTCTGAGCTTGAATTAACCCTGAATTGTCCAACTTCTTCTAAGTGCCTGTTTTCACAACATAGTACATGTTACTGTTAGTTTCCATCTCCCTTGAACATGAAGTGAATTAAGAAATGTTAAGCCATTTTCATGTTATGGAACAGACCCTACATGATCCTAACATACTACTTATTTTATATTGTCCAGGATTCACATTGCTTGAGTTTTATTTAGACACTTATAGCCACATTCCACAGTGAAATACCTTGACAATGTCTCCTTTTATATTTGTAATAATTCAAAATCATAATATTGTTATAAAAATGAGATAAGACAATATCTTGCTTTTTAAGTTCTCTGAAGAGTCTATATCAAATTTGCATATTTTTTGAACATCTGCTATAATTTGGCTTCCAATCTGCAGCTGGCTTTTCTTTTGTTTAGTCATGTGACTCTCTGTGAATGCTTGTAGATATATATTTATCAAAGGGTGGTTGATTCTAGTTACTAGTTTGAGACTTTGGGGGCTGATTCTGGGGAAAGGAACAAGTCAGGCACGCTACTGCTGAGCTACACTCCCATGCCTGATGTGATTTTAAATGGCTTTAGGCTATCAGACTTTTAGAGTTCTCTTGAGTCGCTTATGAATACATTTGTCTTTACAGAGACATACATAAAAGCATCTGTATGGGGCTAGAGCCTGGCTCAGAGGTTAAGAGCACTGACTGTTCTTCCAGAGGTCCTGAGTTCAATTCCCAGCAACCACATGGTGGCTCACAACTATCTGTAATGAGATCTGGTGCCCTCTTCTGGCCTGCAGTCATACATCCTGTATACATAATAAATAAATAAATCTTTTTAAAAAATTCTTTTTTTTAAAAAAAAGCATCTATATATTAATCTACTTTGTCCAGATTCCAAATAGATCTGCATAAAACTCCTTTTTACACATTCATAATATGTCTACATAGACCTTTAATATGCCCCTCACATTTCTCAATACTTCTTTTCTCCAGACACATCATGTATGAAATGCAAACTTGATTCATAGTCTTAACACACTTTAAGCTTCGTTTTCTTCTCCATTGCTTCCTTGTTTCCATTGTATGAATTTTTACTTTTATCTATATTAATATCTTTTTCTTCTTTCCATAGTTTTATTCTGTTAATTTTTGCCTATATCTTGAGACCATTAATTTTAATATTTTTCAGCATGCAAATTACAGACTAGACTTCATATTGAGGCATTTTAGTTATATGTCTATTTGATAAGTACTATGTATGTTTTTACTCATTTATTCTTAAGTTCCAACTTCTTTTATAGCATCTGCCTTTGCTGATTAATTATTAAGATGTTGAGTTTGCATTCATGCTTCTATTAATATTGAAGTGAGTTGAGAAATACAGTCATCACCATTTGGATCCATGTTTCCAGGCTGCATAGCTGCATTCCTGGTCACTAGCCTACATTTCCTCTTCATCTTCCTAAGTTTACCCTCCCTTTCCATCTATGGACTGTCAGAGTCTCCATTTATTTCCTTAAAATTAAACTTATATGCATTTTTGCTGTAATTTATCCATCATTTCTATAGGTGTATTTCAGGCAAATCTCCATGTACTGGTAAATATTTTCCAACTTAGACTCGCTATACTAGGTTTTCTATGGCTAACAATGGACTTAACTGCCAAAGACTGTTAAAATTCTCTGATGCTTTTGTTTTAAGATAAATGGAAATGAGTCACACGCTCAGTAGATTTTCTATAGAAATCCTAAAGTCCTAGAAGAGTAGAATGATTGATTCCAAGTGTTCTAAGCAAACACTGCCAATGAAAAATACTATATCTGAAAAAAAGAAAGTATGAAAATAAAAATGTGATAAACACGTTCCTGTGTCAATAAAGGCTGAAGGCAACATGACCCCTGGATTCACCTTAGAGGAAGGACTAGAGGGAATATTTCAAGTCAAGTCAATGGATGCTAAATGCAATACAGAAGAATGTGCACCCTATGCTCACTACAACCTTATTCACAGTGGCCAAGATCTGAAAGCATCCTAATTATATGTTCATGTCATTATTAATAAAATACATTATTAATAAAATATATTCCATACATTATTTATAATATTTAATTAGTTGCTGCATGTGATATATAAATAATAATACATATGTATTTATTTTTCAGCTTTAAGAAATCAGGCAATCGTGCTATTTGTGACAACACTGACAAAAACAAAGAGCATTAAGCTAAGTGAGACAAGCCAGACACACAACAAGTGCTATGTGACACTGTTTGTATGATGAATCTAAAAGATACAAGTTCATAATACACACAATGGTTGTCAGCAGCAGAGATGTGTAGAGGAAAATAGGAATGTGTTAATTAAAAGGTACAAAGTTTCAATGATATCAGATGAGTGAGTTCTGAGAATTAAGTGTGCATCCCAGAATCTGCAGTTAACAGTACAGTGCATATATAAAGTTACTGAGAGGAAATCTTATGTCAAGAGCCCTCATTACAGAATAACAATAACTATGGTGGATGAAAACTGGTAGAGATGTCAGATTTAAAGTGTACATTTTGAATTCACAATTGTATACTTATCTCCAGACTTCCAATATTTTATACATTAAACTCACACAGCTCTTGTACATTAATAAAAACTGTATAACTTTTTTTTTTAAGGAAAGCCTAGATACCTTTACATAAACTGCACACCAGCTCTGCAGGTCCAATAGAATTCACTAGTTCTTCTATATTTTGAAAATATTTATAGAATTGATTTCAGGCAAACATTCATTTTCAGTAGGAAGTGAAAATCATGCACAGACCATCTCTTTTCCCTTACATGTTATTCTGTAAGGAGTCACTGGAAGGCACTTTTCTTGCTGTGTTTTTAGGCATACTGAAATCTACTCTAAGGTCAAATCATTGAAGAACAATCCAAGATGCTCTGGAAAACACAGCTCAGATCCCTTGAATGCTGAAATGTACTTAAGCAGCTGAAATATTTCTGGAGCAAAATTTGCTCTGCTTGCTCTGGACACATAGATCAATGGTAAGCAGTCACAGAGCATGTGCAAAACTCTGGGTTTAATCCATAGGACTGCAAACAACAAAACAACAAATATTGCCTTCTTTCTTTAAGATTATATTAGGGGCAGAGCTAGGAAAGTATACGATCTTTTCCATCCTTGTCTGATCCATGGATTTATGTGATAGTTTTTAAATAGCACTACTGGTGGTATCACAGATAGAACCTGGAATATTGGAAATATATGTGTGTATGCATGCATGCATACATACATACATGCATATGTATATAATATGTGTGCATGTAGTTACTTGATGTTTTTGATGTAAGAATAATACATTCCTCAGAAATAAGGTGGAGAACAATTTCATAACTTAGACAAGAAATAAAAGAAAGGATAAAAACCATTTTGAAGAAATTTGATTAAAACTTTGATAAATAAGAAAGTTCACCCTGCTATTTCTTCCTTCCTATAGACCAGAAAAAAAATTTAATGGATAGCTTTAAGATACTATATACATGTATAATTGTATGGAAAATGCCCTAGTTTGCTTCTCTGGTGCACAGTTATAAAACACTGATCAAAAGCAACTTGCAGGAGAAGGCAGTTTGTTTGAGTTATGGGCTACAGTCATCCTCTAGGGAAGCCAAGGCAGGAATTCAAGGCAGGAACTGAAATAATGACCATTGAGGAGTGCTGCTTACTGGGTTGACCCCTCTAGCTTTTTCAATTACCTTTTTTATGTTGCCAAGGCCCATCTGCCTAGGGATGGTACTGTCCACAGTGGGCTAGGCACACCTACATCAATTACCAATCAAGAATATGCTACACAGACATGACAACAGGCCAATCTGATCTGGATAATTTCTCAATTGAGGTTCTCAGCAATATACATGCTAATTATGCATAGTTCTTTTCCCCTTAACAAAATATATTAGTTTATTTTTAGATTTACTTTATCTGATTTTTTATATGACCATTTTGCCTGCATGGGTATTTATGTGCATTACGTTTATTTCCTGTGCCCTCAGAGGTCAACAGAAGGAATTGGTTCCCTTATAACTAGAATGGCTGGTGGTTGGAAATATATACATGCATGCATGTGTGTGCTGGGAAAAAAACCTGGGTCTCTTGCAAGAACAACAAGTGTTCTAGCTGTCGAGCCATCTCTCTGGCTCATGTATTCTTTCATAACCATGAGAATTTGAATCTATCTATCTAGAAGTAAATACTTCTCAGTGCTTTGTTGTCTTATAGTTGTAAACTGGCTGCAAGTTCATAAGTGAATAGTTTTAATCGACATTCTTACTTAAAAGCCATCCAGTTCTTTAAAGAAATCAGCACTTGCTAATTTCTTTTTGTAACTAAACAACTCATTATGAGAACACCGAAGAAAATTAGGGCGTTACCCTCCTTTAGCTTGCTCACTATCCATTTTGCAGAGTTCAGAATCAATACCTAATTAGATCCAGTCAAGCTGGTGAAAGAGCAAATGCCATTTTCTTCCTACCTGTACCAGACTGTCTGAATCCTCAGAAGGAAAAGAGGCATTATTTTCTCCATTAAATTAAGGATGGGGTCCCTAAAAATCAAAGGTATATTGCTAAATACTTTATACCATTTATCTAGAATGTGTAAATACACTTAAAATGAGATCTAAATGTTTGCACTATGCATGTGTCTGCTAAATTTCTCATTACTTCTCTCTCACAGATATCTGAGTTTTCGAAAGAACTACTTATAAAGAATGATTTGAAAAATATGAACCACGAGTGCTTTTTGGAGAATTCTATGAACCACATGTCTGCTAGGATTGAATGGTGATATTTTATGAGATGGGAAAAAATCACAGAGCCTTTTGTGTTAGTATAGTGTATGGATGTATGGGTCAGGCTAGGTGATGAAGGATAAAATGAGTATGATTGTTGACTGAGGAATGATCCTTATAATTTGAATTTTTCTCTGAGGATTACTATATTACAATGTGGTAGAATTAGGCTATTCACTAATATTAGTAATATGCATGTATTAGTCAAAAACAATAATATTTTATACCTTCAGACTCACCTTCAGAAATCAGAGAAGAATTAGAGGGCGAATTTATTGCTCTGTTTAGCACACTTACTAGGAGGCCATATATGAGATGATGGAAGGAAAAACCCAAAGGTTGTTGGGTATTTCACTTTGTGTTCTAATCAGTTGTTTGACTATTATACTTGTCCTAACATTTTTTTAATGAGATGATTGTACTCTTAGTAAATTTCCCTCCTTTCAAATTATTCTTCTTGTTAACCCCGTTTGTATTGTGTGTGTATCCCCATTGCTGGGAAGGAAGCCTGTAACTGTGTGCCATCCACACATGGCATTGCAAAATGAGGGGGTGGAAAGAATCAAAATTAAATCTCTCATCTTGCTGAACTGAAGACTGCAATTTTCTGAAAAATGCATATGCCATTGTGCAGTTGGGGTGATCTGACATTTTTGGCATGGTGATTGTCTTGGGTAGGTTAAGTTATATAACAGTGGGAAGGAGAGAAATGAGAGAACAAAGATTATCTTTTATTCCATGTATCAAAACCCAGAAGTTGCTACATTTCATGTTTGTTCTCAGAATTGGCAGAATCAGCTCTGAATTATGACATGAACTACTGTGTGCACAACATGACAGAATGGAGGGAAAGTGTGTGCTTTAGAACCTAGTGACTCACGCACTGGGGGAAAAATAGAAATGGAAAAATCTAGAACAATGCATCAGCCCATGACTTTCAGTCTCAGCAACAGCATGCGTGGTGTTTTGCATCATAAAAATGGAAACAGAAATTGTGAAGAAATTACATAAAGCAATGTCAAAGAGGAGATTAAGAGACATGGAAGTAAATTCAGTGTTTTTGATTGGCTACTTCAGGGTGAAAGCTGCCTGAGCCTGCAAGGACAAAAAATCATTAGTATCAAGGAGTGGCCATCACTGAGCATTTATGATGATAGGGAAGATAATGCCTCTTTTCCTTCTGAGGGTTCAGACAGTCTGGTACAGGTAGGAAGAAAATGGCATTTGCTCTTTCACCAGCTTGACTGGATCTAATTAGGTATTGATTCTGAACTCTGCAAAATGGGTAGTGAGCAAGCTAAAAGAAGGTAATGCCCTAATTTTCTCCAATGTTCTCATAATGAGTTGTTTAGTTACAAAAAGAAATTAGCAAGTGCTGATTTCTTTAAAGAACTGGGTGGCTTTTAAGTAAGAATGTCGATTAAAACTATTCACTTATGAGCTTGCAGCCAGTTTACAACCATAAGACAATAAAGCACTAAAAAGTATTTACTTCTAGATAGACCCATCAATTAGATCCAGATTCCCATGGTTCTGAAAGAATATATAAGCTGGATAAATGGCTCAACAGCTAAGAGCATTTGCTCTTGCAGAGGACCCAGGGTTGTTTCCCAGTGGTTCACAACCATCAACCACTCCAGTTCCAAGGGAGCCAATGCCCTTTTCTGACCTCTGAGGGCACCATCAATAGTGTGCAGGAGCTAAAGACCTTAAACACATGAGGTAGATGCAGAACCTAGATATGAGCAATGGAGTGATTCCAGACATAAACTGTGGGGCAGATCCCAGACACATGCAGCTGGACAGAGCTTAAACAAGTGCAGTGGGGCAGACCCCAAACATGTGTACTGGGGAGGACCCCAGATATGTGCAGCAGGACAGATCTGAGATATGTGTAGTGATAAGGCCCAAGATATGTGCATTGGAGTAGACCCCAGATGTATTCAGTGGACTCAGATAACCTGTAATCCTAGCATTTCAGAAGCAGAGACAAGATATTATCTAGGGCAGGCTAATTAGCTAGACTAACCAGAACTGACCTGTTCTAATTCAGTGAGAGTCCCTGCTTTAATCAGTAAAATGGAATTAAGAAATCCAATATCAACTAGAGGCCTCCACCCAGGTAGATGCACATGTATGCACACCTACATACACACATGCCCATATACATGTGATCATGCAGTCAGGGAGATATTGTCACTTTTGTTCTCTTGACTAAGAGCCCACCAGGTTAATTGTAACAATTTTAAGATATGGACCACATATATGCCAAACTCTATGGTAGGTATTTGATTTGGGAACATAACCCTTGTAATGACTGTTTAAGTATTTTCATTGTTCTATATTATAAATGAGGAAACTGATGGTCATAGAATGTCAATGATAATTTGCCATAGTCAGTTGCAATGTGTCAGAGCCAGGCCTGAAGGCAAGCAGATGTATCTAAACACCAGCACTCGACAGTCCTCTATCTATGTTGCTCACGTCTCTGAGCAAGGAAAACACTAGAAAAGTTGAAGAAAATGTCTGTTCCACCCGTATGAAGAGAGGTAGGCTGGATTCAAGCTCGAGTACCCAACCCCAGAACTCACAGTGCCTCCTGACTATTGTTCTTTCTAGTTCTCAATCATCACTTTGATATCCTATCAACCCTTCCATGCTTCAGCACAGCTATGAATGCACTACCTTTTGGAGCTGGACAATGTGAGATGATACCTACAGATGAAGTTTGCAAAAGCCTGGGACTAGGAAGGTTATAGACAAACATTTAATTCAAACGATCTGGTAAGATTTCAAGGTTTTACTCATACTCACACAATGTAATGTCTGAATAGTCATTTGCAAGTAACTGTATCTTACAAGCACCCATTATTAGTTCTTTTGTAAATGGAATTTATGCCTTGAATATGACATGGTAATCAACTCACAGCATTTTCTTCTCAAACAGGGCTAATGGAGCACAAAAGAGGATGAGAAAAATATCAGTCCAGTGAGATAAAAATCTATTCATTCAAGTAGTTATTTTAGTCCTGGATTAAGAACACAGGAACTTTAAGTAGATGTATTTAGTGAGCTACAGAAAAACAGCATTTCTGACTTTTAAGGATCTGGGACAGGATGTTCATTTGGAATGATCTGCTAAAGAGCAGAGAAGAGCAGGGGTACAGTTTCTTCAAGAAATTGCTTAATGTGAGAATTGGCTCAAAAGCATGAAAACTGTGGCTCTTTTTTTTTAAGCCAGCAAATACAGCTCATAATCTCAGTATCAGCTTCTCAAACACATGTGGTTTCATCTTGCTTTACCAGACACCATCTGGTCCTTATTGGTATAAGGTATGTCAAGATGCTACTGTTAACTATTCTAGCATTATAAAAGTGGAGGAATACAAGCCTAACAAGAAAGGATTCTGCTCAAATTTTAAAAAGTGATACATTATTAGTTTCAATATATCCTTCAAGGCTCCCCTGAGAATCACTAATTCCTGGGACATAACCAAGCCAAGCCAAAAGCTTTAGAATGCTTCCCAACCAGACGTTAACAACTTGGAGTGGCTCCCCATGGCAGGCAACTATCATTACTTCATCTTGTCCAAGTTAGATGATATCTCTTCCTTTGATAAGCTGTAGTGTAAAGTATTGAAGTCCAGCAAATCAAATTTCATTATTAATCCATCAATTGAGATAAAGATGAACAAGACTATGATTCAGATTTATAAAGCTTTGATGTATGTGAGCACTACTGAAGCATACAGTCGAGATGTCACATTATATATGGTAAGCCAAGACAAGCTTGCAGCTAGTGAATATGACCTCTTGTCAAGAATAATCCACCTTTCAATGTGGAACTTACCCCAGTTACTCCTATAATGCTGTGGGAAGCTGGCAGTAGCAGAAAGGGGGGAAGTACATGCTGCTCACACACATTCTATATAAGTTATACTTTGTACAAACAGATCCTTCCACATTCCAAGATGGGGTATATAAACTGGCTTCAATGTTCTCATTTTGGAAAAATACAAAATCTGGTTCTACATTAAGGATTAATATTCCATCATTCCTAATTACTGTTGGATAGAATTCTATTGTAACTAGTTGATAATTCAATACAGAATTTCTCTTCAGACCACCAGTCAGGAATTGGCATCAATGAGAAAGAATTCAGTTATTATCTATGTGATGGTGATCCGCCCAAATTGGAGAGGTTAGGAAAATTGACTGCTTTCCATGTCAGGGTCCAGGGCCATATGTGTCAAATGTCATTAGCATCAAGGCATCATCATTCAACTCTCTCCCATCTTATGGAGATTTAGGCAGCACTAAGTCCCAGAAATACATTGAGATAAAGAATTAGACATCAGTTTTTCTTCTTGTGTGGTCCTATCTTTTAGACAATCTCAAATCTAAGAGAACAAATGTTAACAATTGCCATGGATATATCATTCTCAAGGCTAGGCCTTCCCTTATCCAGTGTGTTGACACATGCAGGGTCTAATCTGGATCTTTAGAGGGTGAAAAACCTGGAAATACTGCAATGCTACCCACCCCATCAATTGTAATATAGCCAGACAGAACTATAAGCAAGACATATAAGCAAAATCCAGAATTCTTAAAAACATACCTGTACCCACTTCTGCAATAGTGGCACTATTATTATAGAGATAACCAACTATTCTCTGATTCTATTTGAGACCTGTTTCACAGGAGAGGAAGGCAAAGAGGAAAAATAGCCTATTTTACAGAATTTCTATACAGATTTCTCATCTAAGGGAGACTCCTTTGCTAATACCCTCACCTTGTATGTAGGCTTTATACTGGTTACAAGAAAAGTTTGTAGATTCAGCATGATGGAAAATTCTTAACATTTAATTTAAAGACTTGTTCTCAAGGTTTAACCAGTAGGTCAGGAATAGGGTCCTTGGACAAACCTACAAATCTCACTTTGCTTCCATTTGCCATCCTTCAGTGGCAAATGAAGTTCAGGACATCCTGGGATCCAGAGTGGGACACTGACTCAAAAGACAATGCAACAAAGAGAAAGAGAGAAGGATGAAAGGGAGGAAGGATGAAGAGTAAGGATGAGAAGAAGCTAGAAAGTATGTTGAGGCAGACACAACAGGACGTCAAAGACTGTGTGCAGCACTCTCTGCCACCAAGGAACAATGGGAAGCCACTATGATGCCTTATGCTGCTGAGAGATGAATCAAGATATGTTTTGCATGTATTGAAACCTAATTTTGTGGGCAGAGGAGACAAATAAATGAATATCATAAGAAAGAAGAGAACATGCAGGAGAAATAGAATTTCCTGTACCAAGATGGCAGTGAAAGAGACAGCACAGAATGGCTGAAATGAGAGAGAGCTTAGCTATATGATTGGCAGGACTTGGCAGGAGTGAGAACAAAGATGGTGACTTAAGAGTTTTCTAATTTCTGAGTTTTATTAAAGTAGATTTGTCAGTTCTTAAAAGTATCAAATTGTACTAGAACTATACATGCTCATTTGAATGTCTTGAGGTCAAGAAATGTATACTATTGGTGTATTTTTAAAAAACATCTTTAAAATCAAATGAGTTGATATACACTCCTTAAATTATTAAAATAAACTCCTCTCCATTTTTTTATTGGCCATGTAGACTCTATACTTATAGAGCACAAAATTTTTATCTGGAGAAGTTGTCTGTTGAAGTGGAATTTAATAAATACTGATGCCATTTGTGACATATGCAAATGACTCTCCTGAAGCCATCATCATCCACCAGAACAGGAGAGTATTTGGAAATTCTCTGCTCTCAAGCCATTGGTTACTACTTCTGCCAGAGCCATAGAGCAGATTTTATTCCTGAGATTAGAGAGAGAGAGAGAAAGGGGAAGGACAGATGTTAATTTCAGTAAATCAATCTCAATTTGTCAAGTCAAACCAACAACATACTCAATAGCTGGCTCTTTCTAGCCCTTTTTGCTGGTTATAGATTACTCAGTGAATAGAAAAATGTTCTAATATAAGAGCAGTCATCAGATAATTTCTGTGAAAGATCAGATAACAAACACTTTGTGTCTTTGAAGCCAAATGGCTCTGGCCACAAATCAACTATATTATTGTAGAGGAAAACATCCATAGACAGAACCTAGATAGAGATAACTATTTTATAATGAATGTTACTTACAAAATTAAGCAGAGGGTCAGATTTATTACAATTTGCGAATGACTAACATGGAGCATTTGTGTGTGATGTGCTCAGATACTTCCACAAGTACTTCATACATATACTTACATATAGAAGAGCTAGGCTGCTAAGGACCTAGCCTGTCATTGCAAGCTGAAGCTCATTCACATGGTTATGTGGTGGTTTGTTTCTGTCATTATGTGGAGAAAGTCTCTGAGTTTGTGTTTGAGAAACCACTCTCACTCATTATGTGTACCCTACTGTGGCTCTTTCTCATCCTTTCCCTGAAATGACATCAGTGTGACCCACACAAGCCAGACACAAACAGAATAGCTCATGGATGGAACAGAGTGAAAAAGATCTGATTATGCATATTGAGAGAGATAAGCCTGTCCTGAACTGCCAGGCCACAAAGATGATGTAACCTGGGACTCTTTAAAGTCATCTTCTGAGGACATATGGAATGAAGTCATCTGCCACATCGGTAAGTGGGACTGATGAAATGAGATCAAAGAAAGAACCAAAAGAACTCTGTGATAGCAGAATGTGAGAGTAGGGATCAAGATTCCATTTATAAAAGTGAAAATGAACTCCCCTTTACATATCTCCTTCAGGTGAAGAGAATTTTCAATGCTTGCAACCAAAAAATTTCTCTATAAATGCAACCAAATACCAATTTAAGTAAATAATTTCAAACATGACAAGATGCCACCATTATAGTAGCCTCAGACTTGTTTAAGATGGGAGGAATAAGTCATTAAAAACACAGTCATTAAAAAAGTCATTAAAAATGTCAATGTGTCATGATATGGCATCTGAGTTCATATGTTAAAACTGGACTGCTTTGTAGACAGTTTCCCCAGTGGAGTGTAATGGCATGGTGTGTATGTGGGGGGAGATCTCAAGATATTTTGGAAGTACATAATTTTATTTATTTATTTATTTACCTCTTTAGTGTGTGTGTGTGTGTGCGTGTGTGTGTGTCCACATGCACACACGTATAGAGGTATGGATATATACAGATATGTACCATGATATCTTGGGGACAAAGGAGAAACAAAAGATTCTAGTTGAATAGTCATGTATTTGTGTGTCACAGTAACAAAGAGGAAATTTTGTTACTCTTTGGGGCCAACTCGACCCAGCACACAGTAATCTAGGAAGAGGAAGTTCATGAAAATGCTTCCAACAGATTGACCTGAAGGCAAGTCTGTAGGACATTTTCTTGATTAATGATTAATAGGGGCAAGCCTAGCTCACAATGGCAGTGCCACTCTTGAGTAGGTGGTCCTAAGCTGTATAAGAAAGCAGACTGAGCAAGTCATA
Organism: Peromyscus maniculatus bairdii; assembly: GCF_049852395.1. Lineage (NCBI taxonomy): Eukaryota > Metazoa > Chordata > Mammalia > Rodentia > Cricetidae > Peromyscus > Peromyscus maniculatus. The sequence continues at coordinate 2,218,560 of NC_134864.1, forward strand.
ATAAGCATGCCCATAAGCAGTGCTCCTCTATGACTTCTGCTTCAGTTCATGCCTCCAGGTTCCTGCCCTCCTTGAGTTCCTACCCTGACTTCCCTCAGTGATGGACTGTTGCCTTTAAGTGTAAGATAAAATAAACCCTTTTCTTTCTAAATTGCTTTGGTCAAGGTGTCCTATCATACATAGTAATAGAAACCTTTACACCCTACATATAATAGACATCAGTGGAACCTGGTTGACTTCATTGACATGTCTAAAAGAAGTTTTCTTGTTCAGGGGAAGATTTTGAGCCATAAAAGCAAAACAAATAGGAGTCACAGGAGTGGCAGGGTTATGGGCTAGAAAAGTGTTAACAGTAATAGTAATAGAAACACCCAAAATGAAAAGTGTGTAAACATAGAATTTTGCACTAAGCATTACCTAAAGAGATTTTCTCTGGCATTTTTGAAAGCCAAAATATGTAGACACAGTGGAAAGACAAAAAATCCCCAAATCTAAACAAGTTTGTCTATATTTGCCTTTTGTAAATGTTGTTCCCAGATCGTTACCCCCAGAGAGACCACCGAGGATGAGTGTACCAGAATGCAAAAGCAAGGTTTATTTCCACTACAAGTCACAACAGGGAACTCATCTCAAGCACTCACAGGCCGCAGCACAGTGAGGCAAGGAGGAGTTACTCTTTCTTGGGGAAGTTAGTTTTTATAGGCAAAACCCATAAAATTTCTTAGAGGGGAGGGGATTAGTATGGGTCCATCCTTAATTGGTCCAGTTTTTCCCAGGCCTGGACTTTGTCTTATTTTAGCTTATCTGTTTGCCCTGTCAGGAGTTTTACAACCCATCTTCCGGGTCTGGTCATGTTATCTCCCAAGAGGGGCATCTCATGGTTAATGGACACCATCAGACATCCTGACTTTGTTCTTTTGAAAACACCTTGACTTTACCCTCTCCAGGAAGGGGGAACTGACTCAGTTCTGTTTATTTTAAGATATCTCTTTCCTCAGCTCTTCTGGGTTTTGGGGGGAACTGTGTCTGGGCCTTTGTTGGGGGTCTTTCAGTAAACACAGTATTTACTATATTATCATCTGCTTACTCATTATTTCCCAACTTAGTGTTTTCATTGAACATGCAAGATGAGTCCTGAGTTAAAGTGCTGAGGTCTGATGGTTCTCTTAAACCTAGAGTTCCAGCATATCTAAAGGGGAAGAATTGATCCAAACCTCCAGTCTCAGCTCTACCCTCTGAGGAATAACGTCTGACTTCCAATTCTCTTTCCTGGGTCCCTTGGTCCAAGTGCCTACCTTGAGTATTCTCTGTTAGCTCTCCTACAGAATCAGCCTGCTCCATTCCTCATGCTGAGAAGGTGATGATGTAGATTAGAATGAAACCACAGTCAAAGGGGAATTTGGCTACTAAAACTCAAAACTGCTTGTCTCTCTCAGATATTTACTTCTGGAACTAGAATTCCAAATACCCTTGCCATAACACTCCACTGGGGTTATCCCACCCCCCAACCCAACCCAACCCCTGCTGAGCACTGCATGCCTGAGATGACAAAAGGATTTTTGTTTTATCCCCCTGCCAAAACTGAAGTACTTACAAACAAGCCTAACAAGGGATTCTAGACAAACATCCTAGCTGTTTGTAAGTGCAAAGAGCATTTCAGCACTAACATACCAGAAAGAGATGCTTAAGGAAACATTACAATCCAAACAAAAATCTAATATTCTTCCTTATAAATGCATGTGGTAGATCAAAATCAATCTTACCAATAAGCCAACTTAAATGATCTGTTTTCTGCTAGGAAACTAGGAAATGTTTCTATCCTAGAAGTATCATTGCATATTTTCTTAAGAAAATGATCTTTGTGTCCCTAAGATGCTTTTTGTCATTTTTATGATGTGAGTGTCCTTGTAGGAGTACTATTGCTCGCTGGAGTAGATATTATTGAAAAGAAAAGGTAGTAAAGAATATACTAAAATACATAGCACAGTAGGAGAGCCAGACCACCTGATGCTGCATGCTTAAAACCATATGGATATAAAGACTGTATGAGCAATATTTTTTTCACAGCTAATTTAGGAGTACTGTGTTCCCAGCTCCATTTCTATTTTAGCATTTATTAGAAAATAGTTCTGAATGTATATTTTCATTGTATCCATAAAAGTCCTTACCTACAAGTTAGAAATAGTATCACATGCCCATTAGTCCTGGCATAGTAACAATGGAAATAAAACGTGCTTGTCAATCTAAAAGACTTCTTATGAAGGCAAGGATTTTTTTAAAAAATTGAGCCTTGAGCCGGGCGTTGGTGGCGCACGCCTTTAATCCCAGCACTCGGGAGGCAGAGCCAGGCGGATCTCTGTGAGTTCGAGGCCAGCCTGGGCTACCAAGTGAGTTCCAGGAAAGGCGCAAAGCTACACAGAGAAACCCTGTCTCGAAAAACCAAAAAAAAAAAAAAAAAAAAAAAAAAAAAAAAAAAAAAAAAAAAAAAAAAAAAAATTGAGCCTTGAGATAGATACCAGAAACTCTTTAAAACTGGATCTTTTGAAAGGCCGGGGTAAATTAATGAATTAGTAAACTACTTGCAAATGAACTACTAAGACAGTTCAACAGGTTTAGACACCACTTCAAAGACTTCTTGCCTCCTCTGTGCCCTTCTTGCCATCCAACTGGGAATAGAGAACAGCTCTGCCATCATGCTGTCTACCCCTGAGTGGGAGAGTATTCAGTACAGAGGCCCATATGCTTCATGTCAACTGTCCTTTTCAGGGGAAATAGAGCCCATGGCAGCCCAGCACACTGATAAGCCTGATTCCTGGCGCTATTATCTGTTGTGCTGTTTACCCTTCCAGGATACCAGTGTATCCTTCTGCAAAGAAACAATAGGAACTGGCCCAGGGACTATCAATTCGACCAATACAGGTCCCTGGGAATTATTTTATGGAAATCTAAGAGTCTATCTGTGTGTTTGGGCTTTTGTTTGTTTGTTTGGGTTTTTGTTTTTGCTTGTTTTTTTTTTTAATCTTTGAGTATAGTTAATCCCAGGCAGTTGCATTTTGAAATGCACAATACTGTGTTGTTTATAAACTAGGTAATAAGTAGAATTTGGCATTTAAATCCTTGAAATTTTGTTTGTCTATAAGTGGTAATATAATACATTATTTTAAGTCACAAGAGTAAAAGAAACTTCAAAATACATTTAAAAATGGGAAGCTTGTGATTGCAGCTAGTTGGTCACTAGGTGACCAGATGGTCTTTGTAGTTTGCCTAAATGAACAGGGCATCATGACCTCATCAGCTGCAAATCACCAGATCAGCCATACACATCCTCATGCAAAAGCAAGTGCAAGCATGTCTGTCAAAGACGGGCATCAACCAACACCATCCCTAGAAAACTGTTAATCAGGTTGCTGGCCCCAGACCTTGCATTGCCTCTGTGCCTCTATGGTAAGTCTGCCACAACTAGGGGCTGTGGTCACAGGGTGAGATGAAAGCAGACAAGTTCATCAGCTGCCTGCGAAATCTTGTTTAATATCATGATCAGTCTTTTCTCCCATCTAGACTTCCATCTGCCCTGCAGGAGTTTGCCCCTCCACCACTGCCCCCCACTCACCGCTGTGAGATCACAGTCCACCAAGACCAACCCAAGTTGTCTTTCCTACTCTCATGCTCTGATACTGAGAATAACAGAGGAGCCTATGGTTATGTGGTAAGTTTAATGGTGTCTTCACCTATATATTTTGGTGATACATACACACACACACACACACACACACACACACATATATATGTTTTGACTCTCACAGAGTCAAAATTTGACGGGAGCCATAAGCCTAAGCGACCCTTGACACACATACAGCCATATTTAGGTTTCTCCCCTCTTTTCTTAGATCTAGGCCTTGCTTAAGTCTCCATAGCACCAGAACCTCTTCTTACAAATACCAGAACCTCTTCTCAGATATCAGGTGAATGACCTGCAGTTAAGCAATTAGGCAGTTAGACAAGAGTAGATAGATAACCCTCAGAGCAACATTTCCTGCTGGCCGAACGGTCCATAATTAAGTCCCTTCTTGCCTGCAACCCCCATAATTAAGTCCCTTCCTACTTGCAACCCCCATAATTAAGTCCCTTCCTGCTTGCAACCCCCTTTGCCTACTTATGTATGCCTTGAGAGAAAAATAAAATTTTGGAGTTTGATCAGACGTCCTGTCTTGCTCTCATTCTTTTTGTCTCTTGTCCCTCTCATTTGCCGGCCCTTCCTTTAGGTCCCCATTGAAGACCCCACTGGCTGGGGCAAAAATTCTTGTCTTCATGTCTTTCCTTCTTCTTTTGCCAGCATGTGCTTACTAAAATACAAATTTTATTTTATCATTTATTGTAAATCTTTTAAGTGTTCCCCATGGCTGCAGGATGAAATCTTGATATGTTAGTTTGGCCAGATTCTATCTACCTCTTTGGAATAACCTTTCCTGGTATAAGATTTGAAAGGGGGGAGATTTTGAAGACTGACAGTTTTCTGTCATCTAGAACATTCTGAATTCAAGAGTCAACAGGAAATGACATTTTGTCATAAAACTAGCTGTGCTATCTCTGCTGGGGGACCTGATGAACACCCCTAAGCTGTTGTTGTACAGTTGAGTACTCCTCTCTCCGACCATCCAATGGTAGCTGCCCTGGCAAGTCAGAGATTTGTGATCCATTTTGTGTTCCAGAGGATGTTTACATATAATGAAATACCTAAAAGAAAGGCACTAAGGAAAGAAGAGGCAGAGTCATTTAATGGACCTGTCCCATGTGAACTGAAATAGTAATCAAACTCTTGGATTGCTATGAGGTGGTGGTTCCAAATGTCACTCTAAGGAACATGTGCTTGTAGCTGAGGTCTAGGTATTGTTGGTCAGGGGAGATTTTCATTATCATATATTGACTGTGCTCAGAATTGGCTTGTGTTGTGTGTGAATAGGAGCCTTGGGTTATCGGAATTGCTTGACAAAAACATGTTGGCTATTGACTGATCAAATCAAGTAAGTGGCTGTCACTGGGAAATGCTTTATCCTCAAATTTTTTCATGTTGGGTAACATATAAAAAACATCTGAAGACATTTATCACATACTGAGTACTAAATTCAGTTATAAAAAATAAAAACCTGTTGGTGAGAGGCTCTCTCTTGTGTGTCATAGATGCCAGCTACCTGATTTTAATGTACTAGCTTCATCTAGCTGCAGTCCTCACTTTGAAGGTTTCCTTTTCACTGTCCCTGTGGTGGTACTACCCAACAAGCAGCATATCACCATCCTTCTTCATTAGAATGATAGTTCTAGAACTCACATCAGTTCTTTTCTGAAGACCTTCTGCTAGGGCAACTGGAAAATGCCTGGTCATTTATACCTGGGGCCATATGTAGAAAGTCTGCCTAAGACTAAAGGAGAGTAAGTAGATGGAGAAAGATGCTGGTAGCTTGAGCTAATCCCTAGCCTCAAGCCTTATCTGAAACTTGAGCAACATTTTTATTTCCCTTAAACAAGCTTGAATACAACATGAATCACTTGCAATCCTCAGTAGATATACCATAAAAAATATTCACTTTAAACCATATTCATTATCATTCTTTATACTCCGTTGTGACATAAAATAGCTTGATGTAGAACAGGTATGAACTTAAGTATTTAATATATCAACTAGTCATTAAAATACGGAGTGTATACAACTATGGCTGTCATCATTTCCTCACACAGTGAGATTTACTGAGCTGTGCAGTCTCACAAAATTAGTCATTCTCAGAGCTAGAATCCCTTCTTGCTCTTCCACCATTATGCAAATTTTCCTTGTAGAGACCCCTCCAAATACTGGGCTCTTTCCAGAAGTTCGCAGCCAGAGATCAGTAGTAAGAACTTAAATTTTCTCACACACAAATTCCATAAAGCTTTCCTATGGTGTTTGTAGGAATGGAAGAGAATGGACATGTTAACTGCAGCCTTTCTTAGGGACAGATTGGAATCCAGACTTTATCCTTCGTAAACTGCATTACCTGAAAGCACATCACACTTTTCTTTTTTGAAAAAAAAAAATTGCTGTAAGATTACTGTGCAGCTCAAAGGGCGGTTGAGGGTCAGGTGAGGTAATGCACATGAAGCATAGATGGGAACACATTACAGCAAGTATCAGCCATTGCTGCGGTCAACCCCACCATTGTTTTCAGTGTCTGTTCAGATCACTGCTCCAGAGGAGCCCATGGATCCTGGTCCTACCTCCCAGGGGCTGCCAACAATTATTGGAGACAAGTACAAGATCAGCCCTACTGAATCCCTCCTCCTGATCCATCTTTCTCATCCCCATTGCCAGTCACTGTGTGCTGAAAAAATGGCACAGACGACAGGCTATCACACTCCCCCTTGCCAGTGAGGAAATTCTCAGAGATGTTAATCCACCTCCAAGTAACTAATGTGATTCCTCATCTCATTATCAATTTCTTTTCTGTCTGTTTGTTGTTGCTATAACTGACAACAGGCTTGCTAATTTCCGAAGAAAATAAATTTGTTTTGCTCATGGTTCTGCTTGTCACCTAATGAGGGCCTCCCTTCTGAGTCATGACTGGATGGAGCAAGAGATCAGGGTCTATTTTAAAACAAAGTCGCTCCTGAGAAAAGCCATTAATTTACCACAACATGAATTTCTGCATGAAGTAATTAACCCATGAGGGCAGAATCTTCATCTCCCAAAGGTCCTGACTCGTCCCACCTCCTCATATAAGGGAATCAAATTCAACATGAATCTTAGTGGGAACATTTAAACTTTAATATCATTCAAGTTTTTGCATCTGTTTCCATTTTTCCAAACCCTTCACTCTGTAGGCCAGGCAATCTTTCCAGTGATACACAGGCTATACAGTCTCTGAAATCTGCTTTTAAGCACAGGACATTAATGAAAGCATAAAGTTACAGAATAAATTGATGTAACCCCAGATTGAAATACAAGGAAGGGATAGCACATGTCAGTCATCTTCTGTAACTATTTTCATCCCTGATGACATACAAGATGGCTCTTCTTCTGCTTCTACAGGAGTTATTTACAGTTCAGTCATTAGCCATTTAGTTATGCATTTTGATTAATCTGTTTCTGAGAACTTAGGACCTGAGTGCTTTTATAGTGAATACCCTCTGGGACTGTGTTGTACAAATCTCATTCTATCCTGCACTAGAAAATTCTGGAATTTATTACCCACTTCTCTCGGCTTTTATTTGGTTGCTAAAGACCACCCTGCTTCTGTGTTGAGTGAGGCTCAGCAGAGACCATGTCATCTCTTTCTGTGTGTTCCAGTATACAGTAATGCCCCGTGGGCTTGAAGAATCTAACTTGTATTAAATCTGGGTGGAATTTGGACTAAGAGTAAAAGGTCTGGGTTTACAAACATATAACATTTATTTTGTTATATTAAAATTATTGACTACTATGTAGTTATATATTTACATAATAATAGTATATAATTATGAGTGAATGAGTAAATTTATGCTGCTGGGATAAACACATGCACTGAGACAGTATCATCTCTATAGCATTCTATGCTCTATGCCACATTTTCAATAGATACTATGTCAATGTTCCTTACATTTTTCCCTATGGAAATTGAACCCATTTCAGGTTACTTGTAGGATGCCATTTGGCTAGAAAATGAGGTTTGCCCAAAATACTTATTTGAATCAAAAAAAAAAAAAAAAAAAAAAAAAACAACCTCCTCTTCTACCATGGTAGCACTTTCTCTGGTATCAATCAAATGACAGGCCCATTTACACCAACATAAAGTGAATGTGTGTTCCTAGAGGCACCGGAAAAAGAGCCCAAGGCAGCAATGATTGGGCAATTTCACTGAAAATCTTCTATTTTACTTAAAAGTCCATGACATTTTTGCTTTGTAGGATTCCAAAATATAATTACATTTTATGGCTGTGTATCATGTGGCTCTGTGGTTGTGACTTTTCTCCCCTCTAGATATTCTGATAAAGTCTAGTAAGAAGAGCCATATTTACTCTGTGGCTTCAGCCTATCTCCATCATAAACTCAAGGCACATTCCAGGTCAGGAAGCATTTACTGCATCTGACATTTTCATTGTGGGTCATAGAACAGAGGCATTTCCTAGGAGTCAACAGCCCCAGTGTGATAGTGCATTTAAGATCCCTGGATTTCCAAGACAGCCCAAGAAAGTAAATATCCTTAAAAAGAAAAGAAAAAAAAAAGTGGTCTCATATATAGGTAAAAAGAGCTGCTATAAAATACAGACTGTAGAACATTTCTATTTCATTGATTTTGTTTGTTTGTTTGTTCTTTGGGGAGTTAATGGAAGTGGCTGGCAGGGATATCTTCCTCCAAATACCTGAGAGTATTACCACGCAGATGGGACTCTGCTGTAGACCAAGCCCATCTTATTCCTTCCCCAGATTGGGAAAACTTACAGGAGGAGGATAAGAGGAGAACCAGGTTCGTGTAGCTCTACCTCTTTTTTTCCAGTGTGTTCCTCAGAGCTACCTGTGCAGAAGCAGGAGTGTTCCACCTTACTCTAAAACATTATCCTGGTATCAACTATGACTCCCAGTTCTCCTGTGACACAGGTACTTCTACTTCTTTGATTCCACTTGAGAAACAACCAGGCCTGTGTCACAGTCTCCAAAATCAGCATAACTGGAAATTAAGATGGCATTTGGTCTCTCATACTTCACAGTTCAGAGATCAGGTGAAAAGAAAGAGCTCTTGGTTGGATCTCTCTCAAATCTGACCTTTCACATCCAGAGCAGAGCCTTGATGTGGAAGTGGAATCTGGACCAAAACAATACTTGGAGACATGTAGGGAAACATGAGGTTCATGATTTTCAGTAATTCTGAACCTGCTGTATTTGAACAAACCTCTGGACTTTTCAGGGACCATGATGTCAGAGGAAACCTGAGTTGTTAACTGACCTCTGACACCTAGTAAGGTGAGTTAGATTGATTTTTATGTCACTGGGAATTCTTGGGTTGTAAAGTTACTGCAATTGGTGGTGTCTGTGTCCACAGACAAATGGCTGCTTCAAGAGTTAGGGCTATGCATGCCAGGCCTAAAGTAAGTGATTTGTAGACTTTAGCTTATTTGTCAGTAGAGGCACAGGCCTCGGTAGTCTGGGCTACAAAGATAGCTTTTACAAAGACTAGGGCTATAGACTGATTTAAAGATACACAATTCTTCTTTTAAGCTTTTCCCAGGATGACACACCTTAGACAGAAACTATTACCAGGCAAGGGATACTTTTTCATATACTTAATTTATTCATTGGTGAACAGAAAAATACACACACCCTTCAGAAGGGAAGGTCATCAACTTCATAATCTGTGAAGCGTTATCATGGCTCAAGCTCATATTTATAGCTCTGGGCCTAAGAAGTTAGTGTTCTATCATGTTCTCCAAATCCCATTCTGCTTTTAGAGCCAGAGAAAAAGTTATTACATTACCAACTTTAGATTTATGGTGCTTCTGCACAGACCCAGGAGTTGAAAAAGAACTCCAATCAAAGAAAAGATTTAAGAGGAGAAATGGTCACTCCAGCTAAGAACACCTGCACTGGAGAAGATGGAATTCTGCCCTGGCACACAAGCTTAGCTGTTGTCATTTCATCTGGGCATTTAAAGACAATGTGGAAAGGTAGCCTTTAAAGGGGCACAGCCCACTTCTGCTCAAGAAGCACATGAAAAGGCACATGTGGGCTCTTAGGAAGCATAGGTCCCATTGGGCTTAGAGCCTCAGAAACATCAAGAGCAGTTTGCATTTAAAAATCAGGAAACAACTACAGATTACAAAGACAAGCAGAACCAAGTGCCTTGTCCCTCAAATAACCCTTCCTATTCTCACTATACTTGCCAAATAAAGGGAACAATGAAAATGATTGAGACCAGTGGCACCTTTCTTTGTATATAGGGAAGGCTACTGTTGTCTAGAGAACCTGGCTATGGTGATATTTTATTTGTACTGAAATGTGATTTTATTTGTATGTTAATAAATAAAGTTGCCTGGGGGTCAGAGCTAATAGCAGGCCATAGCAGAGCCAGGTGTTGGTGGTGCACGCCTTTAATCCCAGCTCTTGGGAGGCAGAACTAGGTGGATCTCTGTGTGTTCAAGGATATAGCCAGCATGGAGACAAATGCCTTTAATCTCAATACCAACCATAGAAGACCTGGAGATCTGTACAGACAGGCAGTGACAAGGAGGTCATGTGGTTGAGTTTACAACCAATGAGAAGGCAGAATGGAAAGTCAATTAAAAGCACAAACACACACAAAGTAGGTCTCTTTTGGAGAGGTAGGACAACAGCGACAGTGAAGGATAAGGTTTTTAGCTCTTACTTTCATCTCTGTATTGGCTCTGTGTTTCTTATTTAATAAGACGGTTACATCTACACCTGGCCACAAGCAAGGCAGCTACTCCTTGGAATGTTGATCATAAAAGGACAAAGGAAAAAAGCAAAAGGTGGTACCCCTTATACAGTATAAGCCTTAAGATCTGTCTCCCAGTGGGAAACATAATCATAATGGAGCCAAGTAGAGAGGCCAAGGACTCCACCACCATCCTACCCACTCTACCTGAACCCTTCTTGTTATTGATGCCACCACTGGCTATTTGGCTGTCATTATATTTGTGTCACCTGTTAACTTATTCTCTATTGATAAGTTTCAATAAGCCTTATGTCGCCTGGGCTGCCTTTGAGTGGTTTCCTTCTATTTCTGAGCAACTCATTTTCACTGTCTTGGTACAGCAGGGCTATGATTAGTATCTGACCATTCCCATTAGAAGCATTTGTAGATGTGAGAACTTTTTCTAGGAGATGCTCTCTTTCATACATCACACGAGAACCTAAAATGAAAGCTGCTAACTGCATTTAGGCTGAATTCTATCCTTCCCTGGAATTCACTGGATGAGACTCTAAGATCCATCACCTCAAAGCATGACTTTATTTGAAGATAAGACTCTTAAGGTGCTGATGGTCTTTGGGTGGGCTTTATCCCAATATGACTGGTACCATAGCAAATGGAGGAATTTGGAGACTGGAAAGCATACAGGAAAGGATCAAATAGTGTGAGTATTGTTATTCAGAAGCCAATGGAAAATGCCTGGAACCGATTCTCCCTTCACCTTCTTCAGAAATAATTAGCCTTGTCAATACTGTTTTAGAACTTGCAGCTTTCAGGACAATACAATCCTTTTCTGTTGTCACAACACCCAAGTAGAGATAGTTGTTAAGCATCCCAGAGAATTAATGAGACCCCCAACAATGAGAGGACTTTAGGCTGCTGGATTGAGTTCATTCTCTGTACAGTACTTGGAGACATGGAGTAGTCAACTTTTTATAGCAATGTTATCTAAAAAGGTTGGGATTAAGAAAACATTCCGAACACCCCTCATGTGTGAGTTCTTTCCATTGCAAAATTCAGCTTTTAAGAAAAGGTGGCAGTTTCCAATGTTGCCCTTAGGGTGTTACATAGGCAGATTTCCACTTATATGCAGTGAATGCAGAGTTCTCAGAGTCACCTCTGCTGGAAAATTCTCTCAATTCCATTCAATGTCACAGGTCAAATATCCTGTCTGGTCCTCGGCTGTGACTAAACAATAGCACTAAAAAGCCAAAAACCAAGAAATTAAAGGTTTTCTACTTCTCTTTTGTACATTACCCAGTGTTATTATTCCTAACTTTACCAGTAATGTAAGTTATGATTTGCAGGGAAAATTAATAATAGACAGGTATTTATAATTCAAGTTTTGGACACCTAATGTTGACATTTTGATGTTAGAAAATTCTCACAACCCATGGTAATCTTGGAAAGGCTAATTTATAGGTGACTAGATGTGATTTGGGATCACAAGTATTACAGCGAGTTTTAGCCTTAGGTAAGAAGTACCCATCCAGAGCTTGGCATAGTGGTGCACACCTGTAGTCCCAGCATTTGGAAAGTGGAGACAAGAGGATCAGGAGTTCGAGGTCATCTTCAGCTGTATGAGAGCCTGTCTGAAGAAGGGGGAGTGGGAGGGCAGGAGAAGAGAAGAGGACATGGAATTTGGTTTTAATAATGTACCATTCTGACCTACTCCCAAATATTCTGTAGCAATGTACACACCTTCTAGCATCCCACAGGGAAACAATGGAAGATCCTGAAAAGTGAATGCCCAGAACACTATCACTATTTAGACATCACAGCAACATGACAAGCCACTCTCTAGATTACCCAGAGGGCACCATTTAAAAATCCAAGAAGGAATCTGCTAGGCAGCCTATTTGAAGTGACTATGTTACTGGGAGACAATTAGATTATACATGCTTCTCTAATCTTCTCCATGAACAGTGATAACACTCTTCCCGGGAAGCCAAATTGACTCTGTCACCCTCCTGTACATGCAGCAGCTGTTGAAATTCACAACCAATCTTTGAGAAAGAGTTATAAGTCATTCAGAATTGCCTGTGATCGATAAAAGTGGAGATGTACCCCATCTCTGGAATTGCTGTGTCCAAATTGAAGTACATCTTAAGAAACATCCATGACCTCATTTCCTGCAAGTCAAGTGCTGCTCCTACTCACTGGACACATTTTATTCTGGTTGCAAATGTTCCCCTCAAGGAGCCAGATGGAGGTCTGCAGGAGTTGACTGGCTAAAGGTGAAGAGTTCTCTTTCTGCACCAGCTGACAAAAAAACCATCCACCTGAAGTAAATTAGCAAGTGACACAGAACTGTCCCCATATGGAGGTTTGCCCTGTGCTGCCCAGCTGAGCTGTCAAGTACCTGGTTGAAATGCTCATAAAACCTAGCTCTCCCTGGAAGGAAATGGCTAAAGCTGAACAGCCATGAACTTCACTCCCATCATTTCCCAGAGCAGGTCAGAAATAGAAGCCAACCCATGTTTGAGAAACACCCATCAGGCCCTCTGGATAAATGAGACAGTTGATTAGCTTGAACTATCTAGGAGGCCCCCAGGCAGTGGGACAGGGACCTGTCCTTAGTGCATGAGCTGGCTTCTTGGAACCTAGGGCCTATGCTGAGACATTTTTCTCAGCCTTGGTGTAGGGAGGAAGGGACTGGACTTGCCTCAACTGAATCTACCAAACTGAGCTGAATCCCCAGGGGAGATCTTGCCTTGGAAGAGGTGGGAATGGGGGATAGATTGGGAGGGGGAAGGATAGGGGGTGGGAGGAGGGAGGAAAGGGGAATCTGTGGCAGATAATTAAATTAATTATAAAATTAAATAATAAAAAAGGAGAAATACCCAGTGTGGAAGCTTTGTGTCTGAACATTCAAGAACATTCAGCAGGATTGAATGCAAATGTAAAGAAAGGGAATGATACAGGGTCCGGCTTCTATCTTCCAGTGTGGCCAGTGCAAACTCTTCTAAGAATGAAGGCAAAAATCATATGAGAATAAGAAAATGGAGAAAACATACTTTTAAAATGATTCAATGGCTGTGTGGTGACACACATCTGTAACCCTAGCATCTGAGGCCTAAGGCTGTAGAGTGGAGAGTTCCAGATGATCTTAGACTACCAGGTATGGAGGCAGGCACTTGTAATCCTAACACTTGAGAGGTTAAAGCAAGAGGATTGCCAGTGTAAGGCCAGATCTGGTATGCGCTGGGACAGCCTTGAACTTCTCACATAGCTGAGGATGATTTTGAATTATCGTACCTTGTTATTCTGATGATCTTGTAGATATATGAAGTGCTGGGTCTCAAAACTGGGCTTCACAAGTGCTAGGCAAGCACTCCACTAGCTGAGTTATAGCTCTTATTTTAATTCTAGAAACACTGAAATAATGTGTTTTGTGAGTACATAATTCCTTTAAAATGTCAGTATTTTAAATTTTGTCTTTGATATTAAATTTCTCCTTAGCCGGGCGGTGGTGGCGCACGCCTTTAATCCCAGCACTCGGGAGGCAGAGCCAGGCGGATCTCTGTGAGTTCGAGGCCAGCCTGGACTACCAAGTGAGTTCCAGGAAAGGCGCAAAGCTACACAGAGAAACCCTGTCTCGAAAAACCAAAAAAAAAAAAAAAAAAAAAAAAAATTTCTCCTTATTTGTTAGAACCTTTTCTAAAGTTTTCAGGACTAGTGGAAATTATTGAATATTAGCTAACTAGGTCCTTTTGGAGTTTTATAGCTTAATTTATAAACAAATTTTACAAAGATTGCTTAGATACTTATGTGTCTGTGTGTTTATGTACCAATCCAATAAATTAATCAGAAAAACTCCAAATGATGTCATTTATATTTAATCAACTATTTTAAGTTACATAATAAAAATTTACCTTGATGGGCAGTGGTGGCACACACCTTTAATCCCAGCATTCAGGAAGCAGAGGCAGGTGGAGCTCTGTGAGTTCGAGGCCAGCCTGGTCTACAAAGTGAGTTCCAGGACAGCCAGGACTACACAGAGAAACCCTGTATCAAAAAGTCAAAAAAATAAAACTTGAAAAAGGAGATAGAGACTGCAGAAATGTTTTCTATGACCCCTATGATCTTTATATTTTCTTATAAATATTTGGTAACTTCCTACTTAATTTTAATATTCAGTTAAAATTAACTAAATTTTAATGTCCACTCTCAAAAAAATTAAATTTGGAAAACATTCTACTTCATATGAATATCATAGATGATAGTAAGATAATAAGGTATTTTTATTTTGTTTGGGGTGTTGTTTGGTATTTTCTAGAAATGGGATCTTATGTAGCCCAGATGGCCTTGAATTCCTATGTAACCACATATGTCCTTACACTGTCAATCCACCTTCATCTCTCTCCCAAGTACTGTGATGGCAGGCATGAGCCACCACACTCAGTTTAAAACATTAAGTTTTGGCATCCATTCATTCATAACTACAGCATTTGATGTTTGTGACAGCTGTTTATAAAATTTTATATCTTTTGAAATAAATAGTTTCTAGCAAATGTGAAAGCTTCTGATTTTACTTTTAGCTGCTGTGGTGTGATCATCCTATGATGCTCATGCTTGCCTAAAAGTCCTTACGTTTTTACATATGTACTTTAAATACTTCCTAATGAAAATACATTGACCTAGTATGGGGCAGTGGGTTGGCCTTCAAATGAAACCAATTTGAACATGGGATTATAATTGTGGGAGCTGAGGGAGGAACATGAGGAAATCCAGTGTAGAGTTTTGAAATTATCACTTTAACAACATTTTAAGCATAAATGCATATGGAATAGTTTAATAAGCAGTTCCTGTCTGATAGGACTTCCACATTTCTTCAAGTCAGTGAATGGACAAGTGCCCATCTTTACATAGTCTTTATCAGGAGCTGCTCTGGGGAGAATAATTTTCAGAGAAGCTGAATATAAAGCTCATGAAAGCTGGTCATGAAAATGTGACTATCATCCTCATTTGCCTGGGTGTTCCTGAATTCAGGGAATTTTTATACAGATATGTGGCTTAGCTGGATAAAATCCTTGGAATGTCATAGAAATAATTTCTGACTTACAGAGAATCAAGCCCATTTCAGCTCTACTGACAGCTATTCTAAACTATGCAGAACAGTGTGGGACTTACTGAGTCAAGTCCTGTGTCTGAGTATCACTGAAGGAGTTGTAAGAGGGCATTTATTTCTGTTACTATCATATGCTACTGCGGTTGCTATACTGAAGCTGCTTGATATATATATCCCCTTTCATCTAACTAAGACTTTCTTCCATAGCCCAATAGGCCTCAGTTTTTCAGTTGACTGAACCCATACACGGTGCACAGTGCTATGAGAAACAAGGGCAGAAGATATTTCTTCATTATCTCACCCCAAAAAATCTTAAATTTATAGTTCTGTTTTTCTCACAGTCCTACTATTAATTTTGATTTTAAGAAATATTACAAGCATTTCTTAACAGAAAATAGTAAAATTTTGTGTGTATATTGTTAGTGTGATCAGTAAGAATGTAATTACAAAACTTGTTGAGTTGCACTACATTGCAGCCTTCATCAAACCACTTAATGCCAATAAGTTTCAGTGCTTAGCACAGTCTGGGCAATGTCCTGAGACTACAAATTCTTGCAGGTTGCAAGATTATATTATAGAGATTCAGCTGTGTATTAAAGCTATACTTTGACTGGCCAAGTGTCTGTCAAAAGGCAAGCCATTTATTATGGAATATTTGGTGTTATCCAGCTTTTAATATTTCAGCTGTCTTCTGCTATGAAATTCTTGCAAGCCTAAATACTACAGACCTTTTGGCAAACAGCTAAGCTTCTCAAATGCTGAATCTCTAGGTAATTAACTCCCCTGCTGAGCCTAGGTGACAAGCAGGCTGGAGATGCATAGCTTTGCTTCTTGTGCAAATGAAGCCCTTCCTCCATGCCTAGGGGCATAGCAAAGAGTTTGACTGAGGACAATAGGGCTTTTTGCATAACCAGGTGCAGTAAGGACTGGAATGGAATTCCAGAGGTGACACAGAACCTTTTGGCCCGAGAGAAGAGAGGAAGACAGAGGTTCTGTAGAGGGTAAAGCAGATCTCTTGCAGGGGTAAGGAAGTATATAGATGGGGGATAAAGGAACAGAGGACGGTGACTATCAGGTCAAAAGCATAACAGCTTGGCCGGGCAGTGGTGGCGCACGCCTTTAATCCCAGCACTCGGGAGGCAGAGCCAGGCGGATCTCTGTGAGTTCGAGGCCAGCCTGGGCTACCAAGTGAGTTCCAAGAAAGGCGCAAAGCTACACAGAGAAACCCTGTCTCGAAAAACCAAAAAAAAAAAAAAAAAAAAAAAGCATAACAGCTTATTAAGACTATGAGGACAGGAAAACTGGGCACAGAGAGGAGCTGAATGTAAGGACAAAACTGAAACTGTGTACATAGAATTGACTTAGAAGAATAAAGTGAATGGAGTAAAAAACTCAGTGTGTTTAGATTCATTTGATATCCCTCAGCTGCTTGTAGAATCTGTTCTGGACTCTGGTAGAAATCTCCCAAGGCAGGCACTTGGGGGAAATTCATTAACAAATAACCTCGATCTCTACCTGGCAGTGTAAACGGATAAACCCTTGAATCTTTCACACATGCACATGTGACATAACTTTAACTCAGAGGGTAATTCAGGTCACTTCAGCTCAGACAAACTCAGCCCTCTCTGCAGCTCCCTGCTTATATAAGTAAATTCCAGACTTCTTAAGTACTTTAGCAAGAGTTTGTGTGCCCACTTGATGCTTTATACTCTCTTGTTGGGGGCCCATGTATAGATTTCTTCAAAGTTTAGCCACAGAATTCTAATAGTCCATGCTATTTAAAGAGTTGAGGGTCATTGTCTTGCTAGTCTGTGAATAAAGATGACTCACAAATGCTGACATTTCAATTCATCTTAGTCATTTCATGGGGGAATTCCCTAGGACTTTTGATGTCTTATAGTAACTAAACACAAGATCCATCTAGAATGAAAGTTTGAAGAAAGAGCTTTACAATCAGTGCTTTCTTGACTTGGCTCATTTTCCTCTGAGATCTACAATTACTTTTTATAACTATTGATACCCACAGAATGGGTAAGAAATTATGCCTCTGAACTTTTTATTTGATATGATCACAGTCTAGATTTAATGTTATAGTCCAGTAAGACAAGTTACAGGCATTTTATTTTTCTTTTTATGCTTAATGCACATGTTTGTTTAATATTTATTGAACTTAAAACCTTCAGATAAGGTTAGCATTGTCCAATTCCTTTGTTCCCAAATATTTAACAGAAACAAATGTCTCCTTAAAATGATTACTAAATGTATGTCTCAAACATTAAATTGTGTATGATTCCTTCTCAGGATCTTGGTTTGGGGCAGGTTAATTTTTAGGAATTATGAATTTAATGTAAACTTTAGAACTGAAGAGATGGCTCAAGCCTGTGCATGTGTGAGGACCAGTGGTCCAAATAAAAGCCATGTATACTGTCATGCTCATGTGGGGAAAAAGGATCCCCAGCCATAGCTGGGTGGTTAGACTAACTGAACTGGCCAGCTCCAGCTTCAGTGAGAGACCCTGATTTTGTTTATAAAATAGAGAATGATCCAGAAAGATCATACCCTGTTTCAGTAGCTGGTCTTCATATGCATGTACAAACAAATATGTGCACCACTCACATGCAATACACACACACACACACACACACACACACACACACGACCTGCATTTTGTGCTCTTCTACATCACATTTGGTGTGTCTGTTACTTGCTACTCTTCAGCTTGTGCCAATCCTTGAGCTTGCCCTGTTTTTTCCTTTTTCTCCTTGCCTACTTGGGATTCTCTCACTTGCTCTCAGGAACATTCCTCATCAGTAAATATCTATAATTTTATACATAAAAAGCTGTATAATCTCAATAATACAAAATATGTAAGCTATAGTATACAAATATAGAAATGTTGATACATAAACAAGATGCTTTGTCAACAACACCTTTCTGATATGAAATGTACACATCAGTTCATAAATCCTAGCTTTTAGCCCTAAAGGCATCTTTTAGACAGTGTTATATTTATATAAATGAAATTCACAGTGCATAATTAAGAAAAAATTAATTATCATCTGCTCAACATTGGGTTACCCCCAAAGCATAAAATAATATCCACATATCTATACAAATGTATAATAAATAGTGGCATATGAGAAGATGAGATAAGTTTATATGTGATTCCAAATAATTTATATAAGTAGTGGATCCTCATGAAGGTGAAGTTAAGCATGTGTTCTGCATTGTGACTTCCTTCCAAAAAGGACAGTGTGGGAAGGGGAGGGAGTATGAACATAGTGTTACAATGGAGAAGCCTAAGGACCACTCCCTTAGATGGATGATTGAAATCAACATCAACAGTGATTGGTCATGCATCATTGTTATGACGTGAAAAGGTGGCATTTTCTTCATGAGAGTGGTTAAGAGTATTCACTGATCTCCGAAAGCACCCAAGTTCAGTTCTCTGCATCCACATCTAGTGGCTCACAACTGTGTGTAACTCCAGATACAGGAGATCTGATGCCGTTTTTAGTCTCCATACATGCTTCCACTGATGTATGTATATCTACACACAAACATAAACACAAAAATAAAATTTTGAGACACTCCTTTTAATTCTCATAACCCTAGCCTAAACATGATAAAGGCATCAAACTGCAGCTGAAATTATTTTTGTAAGTACCCAATGAATATTGATCATAACTATAGAAGTCACCAAAATTAATCAACTCTCATATCAAAGAGAAACCCAAGAATGTGTGCTGTGTAAATACTGTGAGATCCTGGATGGGAATCTAAAAAAGAAGGGGACAAAATGTCCTTAGGTAAAAACCAAGTAAATTAGAAACAAGCATAGACTTTGGTTGATAGTAATCCATCAATATGACTGAACTCATCAACTATGATGTGTGCACCAAACCACTGTAAAAGGAGTTGTTAATAGCAAATTCCTTATGCTAACCAAGAATCGTTCTTTTTTTTTTTTTTTTTAAGATTTATTTATTATGTATACAGTGTTCTGCCTGCATGTATGGCTACAGGAGGGCACCAGATCTCATCACAGATGGTTGTGAGCCACCATGTGGTTGCTGGAAATTGAACTCAGGACCTCTGGAGGAGCATTCAGTGCTCTTAACCTCTGAGCCATCTCTCCAGCCCCCCAAGAATCGTTCTTACAAAGAGAAACTAAGTTAAGGACACAGGAGATCCCTTTGTACTAAAGTTGAAATATTTCTTTAAAACTAAGATGATTCCAAAATATAAGGATTATTTTTCAAGATATCATCTTCCAAAATAGTTTTTATTTATTTATTTTTGTGGTTGTACATTTTTAAAGATTTATTCATTTATTTTATGAATGAGTGCTAAATCTGCATGTACACCTTTATGCCAGAAGAGGGCATCAGATCCCACTAGAGATGGTTGTGAGCCACCATGTGGTTACTAGGAATTGAACTCAGGACCTCTAGAAGAGCAGCCCGTGCTCTTAATTGATGAGCCATCTCTCCAGCCCCTTGAGGTTGTATTTTAATTACATTTCTTCCTTCGTTTTCTCCTTCTGAACCCTCTTCCCCACTCTTCTTCAAATTCATAGCCTCTTTTTTACACTGATTTTTATTGCATGCATATATGTATTTGTATATACACATTTATACCCACATATAACCTGTTGAGTCCATAGTAAATAATCTTGATAAACATAGTATGAAGCAGGGATTTGGCTCACATATAGTCAGAACTCCTTTCAACCTCTTGATCTCATCAATATCCTTCTACATGAATCACCGAGGCTTTAAACTTGTCATTAGTATCACCTTTCTATACTACTTCTTCTTCAGTATCAAGTCATTGCTTATTTTGTCTTTTTAATTGTAGACAAAAATTATTACAATGCTTATAGCATACTTCACTTTGTATGCAGTTCTAACATCTTTCCAAGTAGAAGGCCACACAGCAAATTCATGACCATGCTTATCAACCCTAAGTTAGGCACTGTTGCCCATTCATCCAACTCTGTGTGAATCTACCCATCATCTCCTTACCCCAGCACTGTTGGAAGTTTCTGTTGTGTCCGTGATTTGTCAATTGTATTCATAGTCATGAAACAAGGACACTCATTGAACAGCAAGAAAGCCCTCGGTATGGGCAATACTGGCATTTATGCAAATTACATGATCTCTAAATAATTTTTCCAGAAGGGATAGAGCAGGTGATCATCAAAAGAAGCCTCATGAGGAAGCATTAAGAGATTACAATTGAATGTGACAGCCAGAATTTCCTAGAGGGACTTTCTCCATGCTTCTTCAGAAAGATTTTTTTTTTATTTATAATAAGAATATTATCTTATAAAGAGCTATATGATTGTAGAGAAAGCAATGCTGAAAGGCAACTGCACAGCAAGCTAGCTTACTAGTATTTTATATTACTTATCAAATTTTATAAGTAACCTTAAACATAGTACTAAAGCCTCCATAGTCTATGACCAGATCCCATGGAAAACAAAGGTTTGGGTTTGGATTTTTCACGCCTTATTCTAGAGATAACACATTCTGGTTTTGTTTGTTTGTTTTTGTTCATTGTATTTTGTTTTAAATTATGGTCTCTGGTAGCCCAGGCTAGCCCCAAACATGCTATGTAGCAGAGGATTGCTGTGGAACAATCTTTGTATACTGTAAATATGTATTACCCTCATTGGTTAATAAAGAACTGACTGGCCTATAACTGGGCAGGAAGAGATTGGGCTGGAGAGCCAGACTAGGACTCTAGGAAGAAGGGTGGATTCTGGGCAAGGAAGTGAGTGTGGAAAGAGTGGGTATGGGTGGAATTATAAGAGGAAGGTAAATATGATCAATATCTATTCTGTGGAATTATCAAAGAATAAACTATTATTAAAAATTAAAGTGAAGGGTGATTGAGAAAGACACCTAGTGTCAACCTCTGGCCTCTACAAACAGGAACACACAGCTACACATGTATTTTCATACATAAAGTACACATAAAGATACAATTAGTTTGGGAATTTAGAGAATTTGACCAGATAATACAAAATTGAGCTGGAAATCAGATTAAACACAAATCACATCAAGTCTTATAACTTTCCTTTATTCAATATTTCTAAAATGAGTTTGGCCAAAAGTCCACCTTTATCAAATTATCAAAGTCTATAAAGCTAAATAATAAGAACAAGTGAGAGTTTATAGATGACAAGTTGTAAGAATCGAAAATTCTAAGCTCTTCATAGCACTCTTTATGAATATAAACATGAATAGTTTTGCAAGAATAACAATTCTTTGACTATTCTTGGCAAACTTCAAGTATGCAGCTATCTATCCTAGGAGAGCATTTCTATTTTATTAGTCATGCAAAGAAAAGTAAGTGCATCCATGCTTCTTCACCCTTGTTTGCTTTTTTGAAAACCTAATACCATGCTGTATTGGGCAGACTTCCTTTTTTTTTTTTATTTTCATTTATTCTTTGAGATTTCTTTACATGTACAGTGTGCTTCAGTTACTTGCAGGCTTTCCAGTCACTCCAACTCCTCCCAGCTTCTCCTCCTCCAAATTCCTCCTCCCTCCTAAAGATCATGCTCTCCTTAAACACACACACACACACACACACACACACACACACACACACACACACACACACACACAGCCTTACCCTTTGAGCATCTGAACATGTCTCTATGAGTAGCTGTGAGTAGGCTTAGTGTAGACCACTGAACTCATTTGCATTATTCTTCTTTGGCCTCAAGTTCTGATTATATGATTCTCTGTTCTGTCCTCAATGCCATTCCTTCATCAAATTCATCTTGCATTTTTCTTTTCTGGGGAAAATAGCTTTTGGCTTTAATATAACTATGTTGTTGTTTGTTTGTTTGTTTGTTTGTTTGATTGATTGATTAATTTTGAGCCACTTCAAGCCCTTTGAG
Organism: Peromyscus maniculatus bairdii; assembly: GCF_049852395.1. NCBI lineage: Eukaryota > Metazoa > Chordata > Mammalia > Rodentia > Cricetidae > Peromyscus > Peromyscus maniculatus. The sequence goes on from NC_134864.1 coordinate 2,240,977, forward strand.
CGAAAATAGCTTAAGTGAACCTCCTTTGTGTATAAGCAAACTGCTGCAAGCAGTGAAGAAGAAAGATTATTTGGAGTTTATAACAATCTTTCATGTAAGCAAGTCTAGCCTCTCCTTTAATTTATTATAGACTCTAGTAACTCCGTGTGAAGTGCAAATTCGTTGTTATGTAATTTAATATGAGAAAACCAAACTTTTAAAAATGGAACTATCATTCAAATGTATTAGGGACACTGAAAAGTTGAAGGAGGAGGTAGGAGAGACTTACATATTAATCATCCCTGCCTTAAAACACAGTCTGTGGTTCAGATATTTGCAGAGGATAAGATGAAGCTAACAAAGCTCTCATGACTCATCAGGGATTTGAGTTCCTGGAGATAGAAGGCAATTCTCTCCAAATGGGGCACAACAAACTGGTTATCCCAAGATCCCCTAGTCCCTTCTTTCTCTAGCAAATAGAATCTCCTGACTCAGACGAAGGCACAAATTATCCCAAAGGAAGCTCTGCTTCCCACCCTTTCTCATGGCTAAACGTGGCTGTATATCTATATTTTCAAAAATCAAATGCAAGAAATAGCTACTTTGAAAAAAAAAAAAAGTCCCTTGCCCTCTCTCACCATCTTGAACTTTCCAAAGAGGGGAACAGATCTAGCTTCAGATGTGAAGACAGGAAAACTAACCTGAGAATGGAAAACAGCAACATATATGAATCTATCTGCTCTATGCCTGAGGTTGCAGTACAGAATTGCCAATGACTCTGAATTATTAAAAAAATCTCAACCATTCATAGCAGAAATACAATGAATTTGTGAGATTCTTTTTCCTTCAGAATCTTAGTGTGCACTTTACACATTTTAATTATTACAAATATGTTAAGTTGTTTGGAATGATACTAGTGGTTCAGCAAATGATTAGTAACATTCAAAACTACTCCTGTTGTAGGAGGCAGAGGGGTCAAGGACACCACAAGAAAACCCACAGAATAACAAACCTGGACTCATAGGGGCTCACAGAGACTGAACTAACAACCAGGGAGCGTGCATGGGACTGACCTAGGCCCTCTGCATATATGTGACCATTGTGTAGCTTGGTCTTCGTCTTAGAGTTTCTATTGCTTTAAAGAGACATCATGGTCATGGCAAATCTTACAAAGGAAAACATTTAATTGGGGCGACTTACTTAGAGTTTTAGAGGCTCAGGCCATTATCATCATGGCAGGGAGCATGGCAGTGTGCAAGCAGACAAGGTGTTGGTTATATCTTGATCAGAAGGCAACAGGAAATGATCTTTGACCCTAGGAGTAGCTTGAGCATAGGAGATCTCCAAACCCACGCCAACAATGACATACTTTCTCCAACAAGGCCACACCTACTTCAACAAAGCCACACTCCTAATAGTGCTGCTCCCTTTGGGAACTATTTTCTTTAAAGCCATCACAGTTGTTTTGTGGGACTCCTAAAAGTGGGAGCAGGGGCTGTCTCTGACTCTGTTGCCTTCTTTTGGGACCCTTTCCTCCTACCAGATTGCCTCACACAACCTCAATAGGAGAGGAGGTGCCTAGTCTCACTGCATGACTGGTTGATATCCATGGCTATCCTGCCCTTTTCTGAAGAGAAATGGAAGAGGAGGAGTGGATGGGGGGAGGGCCTAGGAAGAGAGGAGGGATGGAAAACTGTTGTCAGGATATAAAAACAAACAGATAGATGATAGATAGATAGATAGATAGATAGATAGATAGATAGATAGATAGATAGATAGATAGATAGATGATAGAGGTAGGGGGAGAGAGAGACAGACACACACATACAGAGAGAGAGTGAGAGAGAGCGAGAGTGAGAGTGAGAGCAAGAGAGAGAGAGGCTGGGAGAGAGGGAGAGAGAGAGAGGGAGAGGGAGAGAGGGAGAGAGAGAACTACTTCTGGAAAATAATTAGGAGTCATAATCCCATAGCCTTCCATGACTATGCCTCTGAATGCTGGATTGTGCAGTGGCCAACATCAAACATTCCTTCAGTATCACATGCATTGACATCCTTCTGCATTTCAAAGCTTAGGAGATGGGTAGGAAAATGACAAATTCTGTCACAAACTACCTTCAAACATGAACTAAACCTATTCATTCTTCCTTTCATCCATTCTTTATTACACACACACACACATACACACACACACACACACACACACACACACACACACACACACAAACACACACACACAGGAAATACAGGTAGATGCTAAGAACACAGTCAATTATAGCAATACTAATTTCCAATACCCCGTCCACATTCCCATTGACTTAAAACAACATTCCTACTGGTTCAGATGTTAGAACAGGACAAAGCACATGGCTTACACAACTTCAAGGAAAGGCAGCCATTCATATTGCTTCCCTGGGATTTCTTCTTCCTCAAAGAGAAAAACAATTACCAATCAGTAGCTATATGACAGATCGCAGGGCTCCACTGATCTTTCCTTTTAAGTATGAACAACATATATGTAACAATAGTTTTAATTAACACCATCCCTGATTAAACTTTCAATTATCCATGGGTTATGCAAAGCCAATTTATCTTCTCTGGTGGCAAAAGTGGTAAGAGAATGGACTGGGTTGTAATTACCACCCAGGAACGGACTTGTATTGTGTGGATTCCTTTGTCATTACAAGCTATTTTTCCCTACAGCAGTAATTTGGAGGGTCTCTATTTTAACACTTCTTTAAACTCACATAGAAGTTGAAATAATAGTGCAAAAACATTGATACCCTTCAGTCAGAGACATTTTAGCCTTCTCTTTTTCCACTTCCTCCTCTACTTCCCCATCCTTCCTCTCTCTCTTCCTCTCCTTCTTCCTCTTTCTCTCTTTCCCTAATCACTTGAGAGCAAGTTATATGTTTCTTTACCCTAAATGTAGTATTTCTTTAAAGATAGAATTTATAGTAAAATTATCAATATCAGAGAATTAATATGATTGATACATATTCTAATTCCACAGAGCTCATTCAGATATAGTGAGCTTTAGAACATCAACCAAAAAGCCCAACATAATTTGTTGCATCCACTTATTTTATCTTTTTAATCATATTTGATTTGCAATGGTTCAAGAGGGGTTTTGTTTTCTTTGTATTTTCATAACATTAATATTGAAAAATTCAGATGAGCAATTTTATAGCCTGTCTGTCACTCTGTGTTTACAGGATGGTTCCTTGTGGTTAAATTCCAGTCAGATCTGGTTGGCAAAAACAAAAATGGGACCAGATTTCCAGGACATAGTGTCCAGAGGCCACTGTTAAATGACCATTTGAGAAAAAAAAAGAAAAGAAAAAACTTTTTTCTCTCCACCATTCCTTTATTTTGTATTTTAAGGTTTTATTGTTCACTTTGTTTTTTGAAATATGCCATGTTATTATTACCCAGGCTAGTCTGAATCTCCTAGACCCCAATAATTCACTTGCCTCACCCTATGAAGCAGAGGAAGCTATGAGTATTTATCACCTGTTGTAACTAAGGAAGTTTGCTTTTTCATACAAATAATAATTTGTACCTATCACTTTTTATTATTCTTACTCTCGTTCCTTTTCTCAATGTTCATATTCTCCTTTGTTAGCTGTTAATGGTACTCATAATGGGTTACTTATAAAACAGTAGTTTTATTAAATTCCCTTTTCCTCTAGATTTTTCCTCTCCATTTGTGTATCTTCGTTCCTTTATGCCAACGCAACATAAAATACGAAGCATGTGAAGAAGCATGTATCATGTAGTGTGTTTGTCTTCACTTTGAGTCTCTTTTCAGTAGCTCTTTGATTGTGGCTGTTTTCAAAGCCTTCTCTTGTGTAATTGAAATACATCCTACAGTAGATTCTTAAAGATGGGATCATGAGTATAAAATGCCTTGATCTCTGAATGTTCAGAACCACTTTTCTACAGAGCTGATGCTTGAAAAATGACATCACCAAATTTGCCATTCTTGGTTCCATTTTCAACTCTTGAAGTCCTGGGAACTGCTCTGCTGTTATCAGCTAAATTGGACGTTGTTTTTGAGACACCTGATAAGAATCTCAGTTTTTCACTTTGAAGTTATTTTGCAGTTTCTCCATAGGGGTCTTAAAGCATTTTCTTTATTCTTATAATCTTTAATCATTCCTCCAAGAAATGGCTTCAAATTGATCATTTTGTTTGGTTTTCCTGGTAATAAGTAGACACCTTTGAAATATATGTTCTGGTCTTCTTTTCTGAAAGTAATATTGGATAATAGTTCTCTCTCAGCACATAAAAGATGCTTCTCTTTCCAGCTCCATCATTGCTGAGACGTCACCTTTTATTTGATCTATCATGTAATTTTATGTAATTTGTTCTTTTTCTTGATAGGGCTAGATTCCTTCTTTGTGTTGGCCTGTCTGAGAGCTGGTATTTCAAACCCGTAAGTACATATCTTTCATCATAATCCTGAAAGTTCTAACCCTTATAATCTATTTGTTCTTTATATTATTTTGCTTCTATTGTGTTCAAATGTATTCCTTTTGTTCATTTATCTTATCACAGGGCTTCTCTTCTGTCCCCTCCATTCTGTAGTCTTGGAAACTATTTGTTTCAGTGAGTTTCGTATGAGTTTTATTCAAATCCACTGCCATTCCTCTCCAACTAAGTTCACCTCTTCCCTCCTCCACACTACTTTTCCATCCCAATTTCATGTGCTCTTCTTATTAAACCTATTGAGTGCTCTTAAGTGCAACTTGTTCATGTGGGTATTAAATGACCTACTGGTGTATAGGCTGCTGTATCCACAAAACAGACTCTCTATCCAAGAAAACATCTTTTTCCAACATCCCCTACAGTGGAGAGACTGTGGGCCCCTCCTCCACATATGCTGGAACTTTGGCCAACCTGCTCCTGTGCAGGCCTTTGTACATGCAGCCACACCTCCTGTGAGCAAAGGTGTACAGCTGTCTGCTTGGAAAAAGCTGTTTTGATACAGATAAGTCACTACCTCTGGCTTTTAGAATCTTCTGTCCCTTCTTCTTAAATCAATCTGGAACTTAGTTGAAAAGGGTTATATTTTGATCGTACAGTTATTCTAGGCTCTTGTCTGCTAGTTTTACCAGGCACTTACCTTGCTTGGTTAAACTGGTTCTACTCAGTTCAAATTTCAAATGAGAATAGTTTATGGGCTAATCTGTGCTGATAAGACTACAGCCACTTGTGGGTAAAATGCCACTTGGAAATGTCAGTCAACAGTCTTTCTCTGGCTTTTTACTTACCCAGGAAGATTATTTCCCTAGTAGTGATCATTCTCCCAACCATAACTCCCTAGTTGTTCTAACCAAAACCACTGCCTTTTTCCCACCAATATGTCTACACATGAGGCTTTCTCAGGCTGAAAGAACAAAGCAGGTAGTTTATATTAAACACTCTTGCTTCCAAACTTGAACTCCATTACAACCAGTGTGCTTCTTTTGCTTCTTGTGTGTGTGTGTGTGTGTGTGTGTTTAGAGTTGTGGTTGTTAGTTGCTTAATAGTTTATTTGATTGGACCATCCTTAGACATTTCCAAAGGCAGAAATGACACATTATGCTTTTAAATACTGTTTGTGTTTCATTGGGAATTTTTTAAATATGACTTGGGACTCAAATTATACACATAAATATACTTTTGGCTTGTCTTTAATTTCAACCACTTCTTTCAGATACTTTTTACTGTTTTATTCATATTTTATTTTTGCATTATTTTCTAAATTTTCTCTTTTCCTCAAACTGTATTTTCTCAATTACACTTACTATTCTTTAGGTAAATTATAATTAAGTCTTTATTTCTAACATTATTTGGTCTTCTTCAGCTTCTTAATGCAGTCAACTGTATTTCATTTGAAGAATTATTCTTAACTGAAATTGTTTGAGTTTGAATTCTATAGGATTTTAAAGTTCTTATATGAAAATAGACAGAGAAATTTTGGCATCTGTATTCCATAGAAAGTGCTAGCAATTTAGGGTAGTTCTATTGCTTCTACTACTCATAATTGTATATTTACTAACTGACAAACAGATACCCCTAAAGACTTGTACATTCGTGCTTAGTTGCTATAGAAATAGCTGTAGAGTGGTGTTAGAGATGACTCTACTGTGAAGCCAACTCAGGTCAAATTTTCATTTTTCTTGGATCATTTGTTCTTTAAACATAAGTAAAGTTTATTTCCTGATGCTCTCTGAGACTGGATTACTCAACCTCTAAAGCTGTCAGCATGACCTTATTCAATAGCTGCAAGTCATGTAAAAGAAGACCCAGCAAGGAGTCATATTTACACCATGTGTAGTTGCCAGTAGGCTCTGCCTCATGAGCACCCATGCCTCTACTTTACCCTACCTAGCATTAGATCTGTGAGCTGACTCACACTTGGGAATTTGATAAAGAGCTGTTCCAGGCAAGAAGACCTAAGTCACCCCCCACTACACACACACACACACACACACACACACACACACACACACACACACACACAGACATACACTTATATATTAAGTTGTACAAACCTAACAACTATTTTAGTAACCTTCTGTCTGCTTTTGTTCCTGGTACCCTGTGATAAACAAATCACAGTCACAGTCATTCTGTGTCAGGATGGTTGCTTTCCCATCTTGATCCTAAAATATGGTTACCATTCTACTACACTTCTGGGATCACAGGATCTTTGTGGATGTCTAACACCATACATACTTCAATAGCCTCAAAATCAGAAAGTCCACTTAAACTTCATCTATTTCCGGCAACAGCAGTCCTCAACATTCAGAAGACACCATGGAAATACTGTTTAGACTAATGGTTTCACCACAGCAGGTTTCTAAGACCTTACAAAGAACATGTTTTCTGTCCAGTCATACAATCTATAGAAGGATGAAGAATTAATCACACACCATAAATTCACCCTTTCCCCCCCTCTCTTTGTTAGATAAAAGAATATATCCATCCAAAATTCATTTAGCATGTACCATTAAACAGACTAAACAAACATTGAAAACCATCCCTGCTGCTGTGGAGTACTGAATCTAGAATCTCTCACATTTCTTACCTTTTAAAATAAATTACTTTGATCAATGTTTATATTCTTCCACATTTGTTCTAGCATTCTTGGAATCTATTCCCACACATAATGCTCTGGTCTTTATTTTGTCTCTGAAAATAAAAATGAAGAACTCTGTGTTCTTTGTGAGGGAGATTATTTTTTAGACACTTTAGCCACTCTGCAATCTTCCTTCACCTATGGGTCTTGTTCTAGTTTTGTGTCTGCTGCCATGTTAAAACACTGACCAAAAGCTACTTGGGAAGGAAGGTTTATATTTCCACATCACAGCCTATCACTGAGGGAAATCAGAGCAGACACTCAAGAAGGAAACTGGAGGTAAGAAATGAAGCAGAAATCATAGAGGGCTGATGCTTATTGGCTTGCTCCCAGGCTCTTATTCAACTACCTTTACTATACAGCATAGGCACAACTTCCCAGGAAGGTTATTACCCACAGAGCATTGGGTACCCTTGCATCAGCTGACAATCAGGAAAATGTCCCACAGGCATGCCCTAGTTGAATCTGATTGAGGCAATTCTTTAATTGAGGTTCCCTCTTTCTGGGTATGTCAAGTTGATAACAAATTAACCAGGACATTTCATATCTTGTCTAATTTGACACAGAAATACATTGCCTTAAATCATAATCATAACCTATCATTTCTTGTTTGTTTCCAATATGCCATATTAATAACACAATATAAAATACAGTACAACTTTTTAAAACCCCCAGTCTTTAAAACATTCCAAAGACTTAAAACACAAAGTTCTATTTTAAAACACAAAATATCTTAACTGTGGGTCCCTGTAAAATGAAAAATAAATTAAATACTTTCTTACTCCAAAGGGGAAGAATCTGGACATGAAACAATCACACTTAAGCAAAACCAAAGAATGGAGGTTTAGCTCAATGTTTGACATCTGGGATTCACTTGTGATCTTCTGAGCTTCAAATGGCTTAGACAGTTCTACTTCTGGCTCTACCACACACAGCACACATCCTATCAGGTCTATTTCATTCCATATTTGCTGCTGTTATTAGTAGGTGTCACATGGTTCTAGAACCTCAATATCCTGTCACCTCTACTGCTACTAAGGCTACACCTTCACCAGTGTCCTCTTCCAGGGTCTCACAGTCCCAAGCCTCAGGTGTTCACATGGCCCTTTCAATCATGCAGCTTCATGATAACAAACCAGGACTATGTGGGGGTTGGAGGCCTTATGCATGATCAAGTCTGGCTGCCAGCTTGAGGTGCAGACTTGGTTCCCACTGTATCACAGCTTCTGTGTGCAAACCCAGATTTTACCTCATGATATTGATCTCTTGTTAATCACAGTGGATTCTTCAGACCCAGCTAATTAACGTCAGTTGTCCCAGTAAAGCAAGGTTTCACTTTCACAGATTCCAATCCAAAATTTCCCATGAACAGACCTCACAGTCTTTAGTTCCTTCTGGAACTTCGTACTCCAGGCCTCCATTGTCTGTACCTCTCTCAATATTTCTAGTTGCTATATTCTCATCCTTTACACTAGAAAATACTATATTTTTTATTGTAGTTCTTTAATTTTGAACCAGGTGGCAATCTAAGATTCCCCCTAACTCCGAAAGAAAAGATAATTCTCTGTCTTAAAAATCTCATAACCATAAACTGAGGATCTCTGTTAGAATAAATAGGAGAAACACTGACTTGAATACAAAAAATCCTTTAATAGAAAAGACACTGAAAAACCCATGTGTGATCAATCCATTGTTCTGGTCTCTTCTATTCATCTCTTCTGATGAATGTGAACATAGTTATTATAGTATCCACTTGCTGTGTCTTTACAGTTCCTTCTTTAGAGGCAGTTAAGTTAGCCATGTGGTTTTCACAGGCCAAGTAGATGTCATAAAGTGTGTACAGGCCAAAATGAGACAGTTGTTCAGCTTGGCTTGCCTTCATGCATCCTCATTATTTACCACCAGAATTACCTGCTTCCAAATAGTTTCATTTCAAGGAAGAGAATATCTAGAGTTTGTGGAACCTCAGCTCAACCATAATTGGAAGTCAAGCCTTGTCAGGTCTAGCCTAGAAAAACTGATTACCTGTCAACTGTTTTCATTGGCATTTGAAATATGCTTCAGCTGAACACCATTGAGCTTTGTTTATATTGTGAAAGGATTGCCATGTAAGATTTTCATAGGTAAAATATTTGGAGAACCAAGTTTTCAAATGCACACACACACACACATACACACACACACACACACAGAGAGAGAGAGAGAGAGAGAGAGAGAGAGAGAGAGAGAGAGAGAGAGAGAGAGAGAGAGAGAGAGAGAGAGGCTACTGTCCTACCATGCTCTATGTATAACTCCCAAATCTACACATAGCCCACTATGGCTCCCTTCCTGTCACAGCCCCAGGAAACAATCTCTAGAGGCTTTTGTCGTCATTTACCAAAACTCATTTAACCAGTTTGAATTTTCCAATTTCCACTTCAACTGCCAAAAAGTTGGGGGAAAGAATATCTTTTTGTTCATGTGTCTTGTGTAACTCGTATGATTCCTGCCAAACACAGAACATGTTTAAATTATGGGTAGCCACAAAATGACAAATGTTTGTTATGCATCCTTTTTTCCTGATGAGTAGCTATGATACAATGACTTATAAAGTCCTGTTGTCAAGCTAGACCACAGATAAACAATACAGCAGTAAGAGTGATAGATGCCATGTAGTAACTATGTGCTAAACAGTGGGCATTAGTTATTTTCCTCATTGCTACAACAGGATGTATTATGAAAGCAATTTAGAGAAGGAAGGGATTATTTTAACTCATAGTTTGAAGGTATTGTCCAACTTTTCTGGACACATCTTCACAGGCACACTCAGAGTCCTGTCTCCTAGATGATTCTCAATCCATTCCTATTGACTAGGGCATAATATATCCATTTATGTGACTAGTATGGTCCCTGAGCAGAAATGCTTAAAGTGTGCCTTGGCAAAGTTGGGTAAGCTGATTCTATTTATGAGGTCCTGTGAATGTGGCAAAGCCAGGAGACAAACCAGGGCATATTTGTAGAGTAGATGTTACTGATGCAATGTACTCTTCCTGAAGCATAAAGGACATTTCCAAGAAGCAACGAGTCCAACATTTTAGTGTGAAGATTTGTGACTTCATAAGTACCATGTCTAATCTACCATAGGTCTTAATTTCACAGACAGTTTTTAAAAAAGACTTTTTAAATTTATTCTTTAACAATTTCAGGAATGTATACAATGTCTTCTGACCATATTCACCCCCATTTCCTTCTCTCATCTCCCTCCCATTCCTTCTGGAAGTCCCCTTCTTCTCAACACCTCCTATTTTCATGTCTGCTTATACTCCCGGAAAAAAAATGACTCCCCCCCTCCAGCATTCAGTAACTACCTCAGCTAGGGGTGGGGCTTCGTGTGTCCTTTCCCTTCCATCCTGGAATGCTGGTGGGCTCAGTTTTGGACAGTTCTTGTGCTTGTAACTTCAGCTCTGGTGAGTTCATGAGTGCAACATCCAGATTATGTGTAGAAGACACCATCTCACAGCAATCATCCTCAACTTCAGGTTCTTACAGTTGTCCCCTGAGGTTTATAATAGAGGAGTATATAGATGTCCCATGTAGGGCTGAGCACTCAGCAGTCACCTATTTTTACATGTTGATCAATTGTGAGTCTCTGCATAAACCACTGCCCACTTCAAACAAAGTTTCTCTGGTCAAGGTTGAGAGCAACACTAATCTAAGAGAATAAACACAAATATTTAGAAGGTATTTTGACAGCATATTTGTTCAGCAAAGCAGCAGTAATAGATTCCCTGTAGGACCTACAACTTCCTAAACCATAGGCATGTTTATGGTACCATTTGTGAATTCCCTCCTGAGGAATGGGCCTCAAAACCAATCAGAAATATGGTGATTATCTTTATAAGAGTCATACTACTTTTGTACCCATGGGTACCTCAAGCTTGAAAGGCTGGCACTGTAGCATGCAGGGTCTACTTCTGGATAAGACCTTGACATCTTTTGTCCTCCAGCAACCCACATTACACTTCCAGTGCTGTGAAAGCTGGCCAGCAGAGAAGAAATTTCCAGTTTGACTCCAGCTTGATTTCTTTACATCTAAAAGCAAAGCATGCTGTGTCTTCTGCAATAGTGTCTTACCATCTAGTTCTCATGGGCAGCCAAGAGCAGAGGAAACAGCCTACATTGTTTAGTGGAACTCTGGAGACTCCACAACCAACAATCCTTAGGGTTGTATTTTTGACAGTGGTATTTTTGTGTAATAGCTCATAACTAACATCTTGTGGGAGCACCATTGCCCACCTATGAAGGTTACTATTTAAACTCCTTTTTAAATTATAGTCTTTATTATCTTAACAAGTAGTAGATTGTCATAAGACTATCCATGCATCTTTAGTTTGGGCTAACATTTCCTGCTTTCCACCACTCTCCTTACTCTATCACTTCTTATACCTTTCCATCCCCAGCATTTCTGCCCTCTATCTTCATATAATGCATACTCTACTATTGCCATATATCATTAAATCCTACTTGTCAATCATTGACTTTACTTCCTGAGTGTTTAGACTCCTATTCAAAAAATTTTTACCTATGTTTATGTCTTTTAAATTTTCTTTTTAATTAATTAATTAATTAATTAATTATATGCATAAGTATTTTTCCTGCATATACATATGTATACCACATATATCCTACAGAGATATAAGAGGTTGTCAGATCCCCTGGAACTGGAGTTACAAATGGATTGTGAGTTCCCCATAGATACGGGAACTGAACCCGTATCCTCTGGAAGAGTATCTAGCCCAGAACCACTGAGACATCTCTCCAGGCTCTGTGCCTCTATCTTGAAATGGACTCCTTACTTTTTCCTCTAGCAATTTCAAGGTACCAGGTCTTACATTGAGGTCATTGATCCATTTGGAATTGATATTTGTGAAGGGTAAGAGATTAGGATCAAGTTCCATCCTTTTCATGCAGTTGAGCTGCTGCTGAAGAACAATTTTCCTGAATCATTAAAGCATTGTTTAGTGAAATCATTCCCATGGTGGCCTTAACAATTAGCTTAGTAATGTGTGCATTGCATAACTTGTTCATTATGTAATGATTCTTGCATAATCAATAAATAATTGAGTTATTTAAAACCATTAGCACCCCACCTAGTACTTAAAGAAAGCCAACTATAGAAATAAACTGTTTCTTGTCATATTCTAGCTACCTATCTTCCTCCTTTTTCCTATGCTTACAAAAGAACTTTGTTTTGAGGAATTCTTTACAATGTAAACACTGAGCCCCAACTCAGCCTTAACTCAGAGAAACTAGAAATGAGTGCAAAATGCTTGGGCTAGAGATGTTGAGAGGAACCCAGGTATGAACATGTTGGCTGGAACCCTTTTCATAAATATTAATTTTTTTTTTGTTCAGCATCTAAAGCCTAAAACATATGGCATCTCCAGGGCTTGAAGTCAGGGTATTTCTAGCAACCTTATAAATGATCTTTCAAACAACTCATCTTATTAAATAATGGAAATACTGAGTGTGTAAGGAGACAGCTGGCTTAAAGCACTTCAGAGTTGGAGAACATCATGCCACATCATAGCAGTACAGGAAGTTAACTTCATGCAAGGTTGCATTTTCTCTCTTCCACCTTACACCTCGACTGCCAATTCTCAAAGAGGCAGAGAATTACTGATGTCAGTATGGAGAACTGGAAACTGATTTTCCTTTGAATTATGTGACTCCTCAGCTGTGCAAGCAGGAAGTGAGATCATTCACATTTATTGGAGATAGATAAGAGAACATGTCATAGACAGGAAGAAACATATCATGGCCTGCTTAAACTCAGAAAGGTTACTTGCCACCTTAAGCCTTCTTAGAAGTGCAAAAGATCGTATTCTTAATATTATCAGAAATGGAGAATATGAGGTGCCAGAGATAAGTAATAAGTAAATAACATCAAAGTATTACATGAGGAATGGCATAAAGACAAAAAGAAAAGTTGAATTTATATTAAAATAAACTAATGAGATTACCTAGGGTCAACCAGATGGCTCAGTGAGTAAAGCTCCACCCATGTATGCTCACATGAGTCAAAGTAGAAAGAGAGAGTTATCCTTTTACCTGTACATATACCTGTGTCCCCCACATACAACTATTACTAATAAACATTGATTTTTAAAAAGATGATCCAGATTAATCTGCTTAGAACCCCAAATAAACAAAGACAGAACTGACAGTAAACAATGCTAATTTTTTCTTAAATAGCATTTTCACTTTGACTGTATTTCTATTTTTACTTTTTATTTAATGCAATAGATAGCAGAAGAGATACTCTCAGACTCCATTTGTTTATTTTCTTTTATACTATAAGTACAAAGCTAAATGTATGTACCAAACAAAAGTGGTTTTTTTTTCTCCAACATACATTCTTTCTATTCAGCAGCTGGGAAACATTTGCAGTCACACTTCATGATCCCCTGATGAATGAATTGATATGATGGTAAAAGAAAAGTTTTAAAATGCGTTCTTACCTTCTTTCCTGGGAGGCTGCTTCTATAATCGGTCAAATACTTCAAAATACTTCAAAAGAGCATTCTTGGTTTTTATTCAGTGCATTTACTTCCACTTCTTTGGTACCAACTTCCTAGAAAGCAATATAAATACTTCAACTAGCAGCTAAACTGTATTCCCATCTCTTGATAACTTAACCCATTCTACTATGACCATAAAAAGTCAAGTGTACCATTGAATACAAAACAAGGAAGTCTCTATAGAAGTCCCCATACTTGTTCATCATGGGACAGTTTCAACAGGATGGTCTTCAACCATTAGTCATCCTTGGTTATAATCATATCAGTATTGTTGGAGGAAAATATTGACAACTTTTTGGTAAAATTCTGTCTGAAATCTAGTAAGCCTCTCTATTTTTTTTTTTCTTTTCATCCTAAAATACTATTCCTGACCTGGTGGTGGTGGCTCATGCCTTAATCCCAGCACTTGGAGCCAGAGGCAAGAGGATCTCTGTGAGTTTGAGGCCAGCCTAGTATACAGAGAGAATTCCATAACAGTCAGGGGCTGTTGTTACATGAAGAAATCCTGTCTCCAAAAACAAACAAAACAAAATACTATTCCAGGAATTCAGAAAAAAAGGGGCACTAATTATTCCCCATTATTTCATATTTTTATTTTATTTATACTTTAAAAAACTGTATTATTTATACCAAGAAACCCATCCAGGAATGATCTCACATCTCTCATATTCTCTAGGACAATCAGAACTCCAAAACTTCAAAGTTGCTTTCTCTTTGGGGATCTCTGATGGACAGACTCTTGTTTAGCTTATGCTGTGGAATGATCTTTCATTAAACTCAATCTGAATATTGATCAACAGAAGATTGTGTATAGGATTTATGATACAAAAGAAGGAAAAGCACATTGAAGACATTGCTACTAGAATCACACCTAGCTGAAGTATTCTGTGAAAAGAATTCTGCTGAGTACAAGCCCCCTGATATTTCTATACCTAGGTTGCACAATAATCTCTACTCAAAATGTGATCATGTAGAAGGATGTATTTTAAATGTAATTCACAAAATGTACTACCATGTATTCTGAGACAGGTCAGTAGAAGTCCCTAGCTTGCCAAAAAAAAGTCTGGATAATGAAAGAAGATGGAGAACCTCTACTTTGAAGCTACAGGAAATGCTATGATGTGCAATTCTCCTTGGGAAGAAAATGGAAGAGCCATTGATATCAAAGATATATCAAGAGCAGTCACTGTGATTCCCCAAATTTCTATGTTCAAAAGCAAGGGATCTTATTTTTGATATTAATGTTCTCAAGTCACCATCTTAAAATTTGTCACAATTTCATCTTAGAATTTTAGTTTTATAGATGAAATCTACTAAATAAAGATCAAAGTGTGTTTGATCTCTTTCCTTTCATTCATACTTGGACTCATTCCTTTTATTCATGTTTAGGTTTTTTTTTCCTTTCATTCACCATTTGGTCTGTTTTTTCTCATTCATGTTTAGTTTCTTTCCTCTTATTCCTGTTTAGTCACTTTTCTCTCATTCATCATTTGGTCTCTTTCCTCTCATTCATGTTTGGTATCTTTCCTCTCATTCATGTTTGGTATCTTTCTTCTCATTCATATTTGGTATCTTTCCTCTCTTTCATGTTTTATCTCATTCCTCTCATTCATGTTTAGTCTCTTTCCTCTCATTCATGTATGGACTCTTTCCTATCACCTTATACAGCTTCCTGCCTGCCTGAGACAGGCCTGTAGCCATCAACCTTGCACAAAAGTTCTTCCTCCATTCCATAGTTAGGGCTTAAGTGTGTATTCAGGGGTGAGGTGGACATGGGTACATGATAAAGGGTGATTATGGTCCTCTGATACTTCATAAAGATGCCAAGCTCAAAAAAGCAGAACATTGAAATAGCAAATAAAATATCAACAAGCTAAGAAAGAGGAGAGAGAGAAAGAGAGTCTGCAGACTGCAATATAAAGTGTTTTCCTGCTTCTTAAGCAAGGAAAACTGCAATTCTAAAATAATTTTACATTAGCAGAAAAAGTGTGAAGATAATACAAAGGTTTCACACACCCAACACCTAGTTAATTAGTGGTAGAATTGGGATTTTCACCCAGATTTATAGAATCATAGACGTTGATGGAACTACCATTACATTTCTGGGATAAGGGTATTACAAGGGCAGACTTCATGACATCAAAATCCTTATCAATGTGTCCACCTAATGTCTTTTAGTATCACTGCCCTTTTTTTCTCTGTCTCCTGCTTTTGTAACGAGGACTATGGGGGTACAGCCCCTCGATAGTCCCCTCCCAGGGTCCGCAGAAGGCTCTATCAACCAGCAGAGAATCTTTAGGGTCGGTAAATCAGTCTACGCACTCAGAGTTCTTTGATCCATTCGCTTTAATTCCTCTGGCATAACATCCTTTATACACAGCTTCAGTTCTGTTCTCATGTCTAGCTCCTTTCTTGCCTGATTTCTCTCTATATTTATCTACTGTCCCCTCTATGTTCTATCTTAATTCCTTCATCTAGTTCTGTCCCTTCTAGGTTCTCATCTATCTAGTTCTTTCCCCTATCAGCTCCTCTCCTGTCTCCTTCTCTCTCATCTGGCTCTTCCTCATCTTGTTCTTCCCCATCTGGCTCTTCCTCATCTTCCATCTCGTTCCTCTAGTCTTCTCTTTTAGCTCTTCAATCTATTTCTTCCCCATCTCAGCTTGTTCCTCTCAAGTTCTTACCCATCTCGTTCTTCCATTCTCTTCTCTCTTCTCTCCTCCTGTCCTCTGCTTTACAGTTATATATCTCCCCAAAATCACGATCCTCCCCTCCACCCAGGACACTCAGCCTGAACTTCCTCAGGCAGTGATTGTCCGCTATCAGGATCAAATGGAGGGTTGATAAGAATTACAAAGAGGGGCACTAGTTGTTAATTACCATTTGTGACCCAAAGGGGAAGTGACTAATGAATTAACTAAAGGCTAAATATGGGTAACATCTAAGAAGAGGGATCTTACGTGCACAACTATAACCTTAAATGTGTTTGGTAAAGGATGTTAAAAATCTATAAGTTGCTAGGTCAATGGGAGAAAATAAAACTGTCTTCTTTTTTCCTGTGGCTCCTATCTGTTCAAGCTGTCTGCCGTTTACTGCAGGGTGGGGGAAAGTGTGCTCAGTCTCTAGGCAACCTGTGTACAGCTAGATGCCTCTGGTGATACAGGGAGGTTTGAACTGGGAGTTCTGGCTGAGCATAGCTGTTAGCACAGAAGTTTATCTAAATATTCCTAGAAGTGGTTAGGTAAGTAGTTAGAGGTCTATAAAGTTAGTAAGGCTGTAAGAAAGAAGGGCCTAAGCTAAATTGTGTAAAACTATTACTTAGTGTCCACCTGGCCTAGGCGGCGTCCTCTTGTGAATTTACTGTAAGTCAGGAGACTTGTACGTGGGCTGCTATCACTTGTTAGTCCTTGGAAGTTGGGCGCCCCCCTGGGTGGTGTCTCCTTGTGGAATTTAAGTCAGGAGACTTTCAGGTGGGCTGTTATCATTGTTAGTCTTTGGCAGTTGGGCGTCCACCTGGGTGGTGTTTCCTGTAGTCCTTGAAAGTGGCTAAGGGAGATAACTGGTTCCAGAGAAAGCCTTTCCTGAGGCTGTTCTCCAAATACCTGGAATGTGTATGTCCAGAGAGTGATCAGTCTACACTGTTAGTCCTTCTTAGGGGAAAGTCAATTGGGAAAACTATGAAGGCACACATGATTTTCATAACAGAATACAGCTGATATATAACAAGCCAAGTAACACCAAAAACTCCTTGGGATTTGGCTTCCTCTGGAGGAATTCCCTGATCCCTCCAGGTAGTGACTTTGCCGTAACCAGCTGAGTTCTTATGATATATTTCTGCAGCCCGCAAGACTTTTGGAACTTTTCTGTCCCTGCCCTAGCACCTTTATGGCATCACAAGAGTGTGACACATGCAGTAGCCAAATTGCTAAATATTGGCAGATCTTAAATTTAAGGACTGTGCTGGAAAAGTACCTCCATGGTACAGTACTTACCTGGCATTCGTGAGGTCCTTGGTTCAATCCCCAGCCCCACAAAATAAATAGAAAAAGAGGAAAATATAAAAGCAAAAGACTCCCTCTCTGTTCTTGATCCAGGTGGGATCTCCCGCTCTCTTTCCCTCCACCCTCACCGTTCATTGCTCCCACTCATGTCCAGGCTGTTCATGTAGATCTCATCCATTTCTCCGGCATTGGGTGATCCCTGTGTCTTTCTTGGGGTCCTGTTTGCCAGGTAGCCTCACTGGTGATGTGAGTAGCAGTCCAGTCATCCTTGTTCCACCTCTAGTATCCTCCTATGAGTGAGTACATACTATATTTGTCTTTCTGAGTCTGGGTTACCTCACTCAGGATGATTTTTTCTAGATCCATCCATTTGTCTGCAAACCTCATGATGCCATTGTTTTTCTCTGCTGAGTAGTATTCCATTGTGTATATGTGCCACAATTTTTTTTATCCATTCTTCAGTTGAAGGGCATCTAGGTTGTTTCCAGGTTTTGGCTATTACAAACAATGCTGATATGAACATAGCTGAGCAAGTGCTCTTGTGGTATGATTGAGCATTTCTTGGGTATATGCCCAAGAGTGGTATAGCTGGATCTTGGGGGAGATGGATTCCCAATTTTCTAAGAAAGTGCCATATTGATTTCCAAAGTGATTGTACAATCTTGCATTCCCACCAGCAGTGGAGGAGAGTTCCCCTAGTTCCACATCCTCTCCAGCATAAAGTGTCTTTGTGTTTTTGATCTTAGCCACTCTGACAGAGTTGTTTTGATTTGCATTTCCCTGATGATTAGTGATGTTGAGCAATTCCTTAAATGTCTTTCAGCCATTTGAGTTTCCTCTGTTGAGAATTCTCTCTTTAGTTCTATAGCCCATTTCTTAATTGGACTGTTGGTCATTTTGATGTCTAATTTCTTGAGTTCCTTATATATTCTGGATATCAGTCCTCTGTCAGATGTGGGGTTGGTGAAGACCTTTTCCCATTCTGTAGGCTGTCACTTTGCCTTGTTGACCGTATCCCTTGCTCTACAAAAGCTTCTCAGTTTCAAGAGGTCCCATTGATTGATTGTTTCTCTCAGTGTCTGTGCTACTGGTGTTATATTTAGGAAGTGATCTCCATGAACAACCTGGACATGATTGGGAGTAATGAAGGCCGAGGGTCAAGGGAAAGAGAGCCTGTGGGAGTGGGAGATCCCAGCTGGATCAAGAACAGAGAGGGAAAACAAGGAATAGAAGACCATGGTAAATGAAGACCACATGAGAAAATGAAGAAACAAAGTGCTAAAGAGGCCCACAGAAATCCACAAAGATACCCCCACAAAAGACTGCTGGCAATGGTCGAGAGACAGCCGGGACTGACCTACTCTGGTGATGGGATGGCCAAACACCCTAATAGTTGTGCCAGAAACCCCATCTAAGGACTGAGGAATCTGGATGCAGACATCCATGGCTAGGCCCTGGGTGGAGCACTGGGAGTCTAATTAGCGAGAAAGAGGAGGGTTTATATGAGTGAGAATTGTTGAAACCAAGGTTGGATAAAGCACAGGGACAAATAGCCAAACAAATGGAAACACATGAACTATGAACCAAAGGCTGAGGGGCCCCCAACTGGATCAGGCCCTCTGAATAGGTGAGACAGTTGATTGGCTTGATCTGTTTGGGAGGCATCTAGGCAGTGGTACCAGGTCCTGGGCTCGCTGCATGAGATAGCTGTTTGAAACCTGGGACTTATACAGGGACGCTTGGCTCAATCTGGGAGGAGGGGACTGGACCTGCCTGGACTGAGTCTATCAGGTCAATCTCAGTCCTCGGGGGTGGCCTTGATCTGGAGGTGGTGGGAATGCGGGGTGGGCTGGGGGAAAGGGGAGGGGGCAGGAAGGGGGAGAACAAGGGAATCTGTGGCTGGTATGTAGAACTGAATAGTATTGTAAAATAAAATAAATTTTAAAAAAAGCAAAAGACTAACCTTCCTGTTTTGATTATGCAAAGGTTCATTCTTCTACCTGTAGCAAGGGCACGCACTTGCCATTCTAGTTTCTTTGTTATTCAGGAGGCTGAGTCAAGCGGACCTTCAGTTCAAAACCAATTTGGCCAAAATGGCCAGATTCAACTCATTTTAAAAGACTTTTCAAAATAATAAAATAACTCAGCTTTGCTTAGCACCCCATCAGAGAAAAGGTGTGCCTTTGAAGCAGGGAAAACAAATGTTTTAGCTCTGGATGGGTCCTTAGAGAGCAATAACCTAGAAGGTTCCTTCCAGCCTCTAAACTGATTTTCTGTAGCTGAAAACTATTTTTTTGTCCATCTCTCATCAATGTCGTCACTATTGTTTGACCACCTTCAGCCACAGACTTGATCATCAGTCTTCAATCTGTGTGCATTTATCTGTTCAAGTTTAATAAACCAAATCCAGATTCATCTTAGTGGAAAACTCCATCTTCATTTCCACCAGTCATTAGAATCAAGTATTGTGAACAAAGATGATCATAGAAGTCCACAGCTGGAACTACCCCCCTCCTCACACCTGAAAGCTCTCTCCAAAGTGTTGATGTCACATGAGGGAGGCAGTGATTCCATGGCAGGATAGAAAGACAGCTCAGCACGCACTCTCAATGCAGTCCAGACGAATCTAAAGTCACAGTGCTCCAGCTCTAAATTTCTTGAAAGGGAAAAGGAAACCCACCTGAAACCGAACAGTGGACAGCACTCAATTCCACTGACTCTCTAGTTCACACCTGTTTCCTGACTGATCTCTCTCATGGTTAGATAAACAGCCAAGATGTGAAATGGAGTGTTTCCTTGGCCGGGGGTGGGGGTGGGGGTGGGGTGGCGGGGCCCGGGGGTGGTGTTGCTTTGAAGTTTTCCTCACATTTCATTACCTTCCTGGGCTCTGTATCTTGTGTTTCTTGAGGATGTACTGAATCTGAATGTGGAATCCATTACCTTTATTTTTTATGGAAAATCATTTTAAAACAGGTAGTATTCAAAATTAAAACCATGTTTGCTCAGGCTGAGGCAGCAGAGCAAAGCTGAGTCATATAGACTCAAGGAAAAGTATTCTGCTTAAGTAGCCTTGTAAACTCATCCATTTTTTCCTTTCACTTTTAAATGTTTCCAAGACATTTCTTCTCCTTCATACATATCTTGTGGTGTGTGTGTGTGTGTGTGTGTGTGTGTGTGTGTGTGTGTGTGTGTGTGTGTGTGTGTATTGAGATGTGGCGGCTGAGGTCAGGTGAAAGGTTTGATTCCTGGGAAAGAAAAGGAGACATATAATATGGGATTCACATTTGGTGATATTGGAATTGAGGAGCAGGGAAACTTCCTCAAAGCAAATTCTTTGAAGGAAATGCTTGCTATGCCTTTCTGTTTCCACGGCATATGTATGACCACACTGGGGCACAGTGAGTTAAGCAAAAAAACAATTGAGGTCTTCCAGAACCCTCGTGTTATTGAGAGCACAGCATCAAGCCACAAACATAATTTAATAATAAAGAAAAAAATGTCAAACACTATTCTGTTTTCTTTTGGCAACTTGAAAGCAGATAATTCTAACATGAAAATGACATATTGGCTGAGGAGAAAGCTTAATGGTAGAATGTTGCTTAGCAATTGTAAGATGCAAGGTTCAACCTTTAGTACAAAAAAAAAGGCACACAGATTTTGTCAATGTTATAATAGATATCTTATGTGTGGATTAATGGTTCATTTTCTTCCTGAAATTGTCTCCAACAGAAAAGCAATACGGTCAAATACTAAGGTGAAATTCAAAAAATCTGTCACCAGTAAAATTAGATAGAATGGGTCATTCTAAAACATAAGGGCTTTTAGGCTCAGAACTCTTTTATTCTCTAATTATTGAGAATGACCCAAGACTTTTGCTTCTATGGGTTGCATTTATTGATATTTAACAAACAAATCACATAAAAGGTTATTAAAAGTTTATTAATACAGTTAAAAATCAATAACAATCTTACTAAATTTAATGAATAGTGTGGTGGTTTGAATGAAAATGGCCCTCATAGGCTCAAAGAGAATGGCTCTAATAGGAGGTGAGGTCTTGTTGGAAGAAATGTGCCACTGAGGCAGGGAGGTGGTAGTGGCACAGGGGGCATGCAGCTTGAGGTTTCAAATGCTCAAGCCAGGCCCTCTGTTTTACTTTCTTCCTGCTGTCTGCTGATTCGGATGTAGAACATTCAGCTGCCTCCCCAGCACCCTGTCTGTCTGCATGTCACCATGCTCCCTGCCATGATGATGACGGACTAAACCTCTGACACTGTAAGTCAGCCCCCAATTAAATGTTTTCCTTTATAAGAGTTACAATGGTCATAGTGTCTCTTCACAACAATAGAAATCCTGACTAAGATAAATAGTAAAATGAAAATATTTTATATTTTACTGTTTTGCAAACAAAAAATGCAGTGACAAGAATGGCTCTGTTATATGTCTTTTAAATCTTTTTATGCTCATGTGACATGAAAAAAATGTTGGACTTATGATGTGTTCCTGCATTTAATCAGCTGAGACACATTGTTTTGCCTGAAGTATATGAAGGGACTTTGGTGTCATCAGTTCGTAGGTTTCAAATGGACGAAAGGTTTGGAGAACAAAGTAGTTATGTTTGTATGACACGAATGGTCATTTCTTCCTAAACGTCATTATGTTGGTATTACAAATAATCTGGAGATAAGTATTATATGATACAGGGAAATGCCTGTGGTCATGTGTAAATACTACACCACTTTATATTTAACACTAGGATAACAGAAAGTTAGGTATGGACTGTGTGTGAGTCTTAGAACCAATCTCTGTCAAATATCAAAGGAGCACTATAGATCTTTCCAAAAGATTATCCATATCCTTCTTAATCTTATAAAACTGCAAGGAAAACTGTTGTTTCTTTCAGGTTGGTTGTAGTGTAGAAATGAACTTTGTACCTCTGGTGCACTAAAATCCATCAGCCTCACATACTGTGCCTGATTCTTCTCCGTGTGTGACTCTGTAGCATCTTGCATCAGTCATCTGGTTCACTGACTGATGAAGATCTTTCAAATACTAACATATTGTGTTGTGTGATATTGAGAAATCATATTATTTACATAACACAACTCATCAG
Source organism: Peromyscus maniculatus bairdii (assembly GCF_049852395.1). NCBI lineage: Eukaryota > Metazoa > Chordata > Mammalia > Rodentia > Cricetidae > Peromyscus > Peromyscus maniculatus. The sequence continues at coordinate 2,263,750 of NC_134864.1, forward strand.
ACATAACAATAGGTATTGGAATGGTGTTATGCTCACAATAGTGGATGAACTTTTCCAAAATTATCATTTTGTATTAATTATTTCAATATTATCTTTGACAACAAATATCATGAAATATCTTTCTTGATATGGCAGGCTCAAAATTCATTTCTGAGAAACCATTTCTCAGATGTTGAAACCTCAATAACCCCTTTCTTCTGTCAACTATTTTCCCATGCAAAGATACTTTATAAATATGAAGTTCACATCTGTATATTCATCAAAAGTGCTTCACATTTTCTTCTTATTTCTTTGATAGGGTATTAAAAGGATATATACTCAAAGAACACACAAAAGTTAATACTAACTAGCCATGATTTCTTCTTTATTATGAATATTCTCACTAACAAGGAGAGATCTTTGTGAGTCTATGACAGTGAAGACTACAGTGTATTGCTCTTATTCAGACTACAATGCCAGTAGTTTTACCCAGCATTGCTTTTTTTATTTTCAGTACAAGTGTCAAATAGTTAAATGTAGATGCTTTAGCAATTTTCACCTTGTAGATTTCCTATAATATTTTCAAGAAATACTAGGATTCTTCAAATTATACCTTACAAATTACAGAAACACATAATATTACTTACAGTGTTAAAAATAAGCAGGCATATATATGTATACACAAACACATTACAAAAGAAAGAAACTGAACATCATGGATGGAGTGTTTGCGCCTTTTCTGGATCCATACACTGAAGGTCTAAGCCATATAGCATTTGGATATGGGCCTTTTGGAGGCAATTTACCTTAGGAGAGATTCTAAGGAGGAGAAACTCATAATGGAATTTGTATCTTACAGGCAGAAACATTAGGAAGCTTTTCCTTATCTTCATTTATACTCATCCCTCTTCTTTCCCCCCTCACATAATTTACTCCTTCCCTTTATTGACCTTCTCTTCAACATGCATAGTAAGAAGGCAATGATATACAAAATAAGAGATAAAGCCCTCATTTGAACCTGACCATGCAGACACCTTCATTCAAGACCTCCAACCTTCAAACTTGTGACACTGTGACAAAATGCATTTCTGTCATTGAAGCCATCCTCTCATGTCACTCAAGACATAATTCATTCAGAGCAACTTTCCTTCCATTGTAAATCTTCTATAGCAGATAAATTGTTTCCAGAATAAATAAGTTGCTATGACAGGCACAGACTAGATAATCATATTCCAGACTGGAACAATCAGAAGACACGAACAGGTAATGGATGTCAAGCAAACCTAAATGCTAAAGACAAACTCCATTAGATCTTAACTTGAGAATAATGCTCTGTGACCTTTTGGTTCCACCAGAAGATCGTCTGGCACCAAACACTGCTCTAGTTAGCTCAAATGCCTCAACTAAATATTCTGAACTAAGTAAATTATACAGCACTCAAAAAATTCATGGTTCTGGAAACTAGGAAGTCCCAAGAAAGTTACCAGCCAACTTGATTCCTAGTGTGGGATCTCTTTCTGGCTTCAATGAGCTTTCTTCTTGTGGCCTCATCTGACAGAAAGAAAAGAGAAACAAGATCTCCACTGTCTGTTTATGATGCTAATCCCACAAGAAGGGCTCTATCCTCATAAGCTCCAAAACTTAAATATCTCCCAAGACTCCATCCTTGCAGGCTTTTTATTTAGTATGTGGAGTCTTACATGTCAGAACGTGGTCCAAGAATGGGTCACACAAGGGGGATTCTGAATGCTTGTGAGAAAACGCCAAGAAAACCAGACAAGGTGTACTGGATAGGAGCGAGTTTACTTCAGACTATGAATTATAATTAGCTATTGTTATTTGTTTATATGCCTTTATGGAAAAACATGGTTTGTCACATGCAACTTCCCCACCACATCAGAGTTGCCTGCTGCATGCAGCTTATCCTTGTGATTGGACACTTTACTTACATGACTCTTAACCCTCATAGTATAAACTATCTGATGCTCTGAATAAAGTTGGCTATTGCATAAGACTTTAGTCTGCCTCATTTTAGGCTCCAGTCTCCCAAGTTCACACCATCAGCTAGAGTGGTAAACAATCCTGGAATAGGATTGGCCTCTCATTCAACATGACTGGTGTCCTTATACAAAAAAGAAATGTGGACAAGTCACACACACACAGGATAAACTTTCTTAGAATCTCAGATTCACAGTCAATTGTGGCTACAGTAGCGTTCACATGTATAGCTAGCCTTCTCATTCCAGTGTTACTCCAATCAGGCCCCAGGCCCTTGGATGTCATCTGCATTCAGGGTGGGTCTTTTTCAGTTACTGTTCCACATGACAGCTATCTCTGCAAACACCTTGACAACCATGCACAGAAGCATACTTTACTAATGTCTTAAGTGTGTCTTAATCCAATCAACTTCACAATCAGCATTGATCATCTTTGAACTTACCAAAACATGCTATACATTTAATTATGAGATTATTTAGTTAATCTATCAGGTCCCATGAGGAAATAGTAAAATTTTGTTAATGACATTACCAGTCACTGAGTTGGATAGAAGAAGGGATCTTTATACTCTTGGTTAATATAGAAAGGAATGTTTAACTGTAGGGATGAGCATGAGGACAGCTGCCCTTGGGGAGCATATGCATCCTGCATGTGGATTGGAAAAGTTGTGTGATACTGAACTCCCAGGAGATTTCACACCAGAGAGAGTGACCTTGACCATGACCATGACTATGGCCGTGACCATGTTGGGCTGCAGATTCAAATAACTTGTAGTTTATTCTTAAGGACAAGGAGGGGGGTAGCATGAAGTGACAATCAGAAGTGATGCTCTGACTTCAGAGGAGTTTGTGAGGGCACATGGGCACTTCTGAAAATTCACAGATAAGATACTTGCATTATGAATGTCAGGCATGTCCCAAAAATTGAAAATGCACTACAGATAGCTTCAGAGAGTCAACTGTCTTGCCAAGGACAAAAGAAGGCTGAGATCATAACTGGCCACGTTCCCTAGTATGTGGTCATGTTCCCCAATATGGCTGAATACTTGTGATTACAAAGAAGAATAGAAAGAGAAGATGCTGTAGAAGACCATGTGATCTTGTGAAATTACTGAAATAATATTTTAAGGGTAAGAATAAAATTGAGTTCTGTGTCTTAAAGTTTAGAGGAATGCCTATTGTGACTAATCATTTTTGTCTTATTTCTTTTAACTTCTTAGTATAGCAAAAGTCATTCTTCTATCTTAGAGAATAATTTCTGCAGAGCACACAAAATGTTTTATTTTCTTAATTTTGTATCAGATGGATGAGGTTTCTAGGTGGTTTGATTCTTTCCCCTTCTTCCTTCTTTTTCTCTTCCAACTCCTTCCCTCGTTCTCTCCCTTCCTCTTTCTCATATCTCCTCCCTTCCTTGCTCCTTTTATTTACTTACTTACTTACTTACTTACCTACTTACTTACTTACTTATTCCTTTCTATCATTCTATATTTCTGTTTAATCTCCCCCACCTTTTTCATCCTCCTTTCCTCCAATATCTCCATCCACTATTGGAACACTCAGAACAAGTATTAAGTGCATCTTTAGTAAAATAGTCATGAGAATTTCCATATTGACGTTATCTAGTTATATACCCCCCTTTATTACTTTTATACGTCATACATTTTGTAAATGATATAGTGATTTTATTAGTGAGGCATTTCAAATCTCTTTTGGAAAAGAAACAACTTATTAACAAATAAACAAAAAACCCAAGTTCACTTGGTGTAGAAAATTGCCTCTAAACCAAGTTAGCACGAACTCTGACAGGATGTCTAGGTTCAAATCCTGACCAGCTCACTTAGTTTCTAGGAGATTTGGGGCACATTTTCTAAGTGTCAGACTTCCCATATGTGAAAAGAAATTAATAACAATGCCACACCTAAAGTCTTTGGGATTAAATTTCTTGCTGTCTCTAATTCAGAACTTTGACTAACATGTAATAAGATATCTATCAGTATCACCCATTATTAATGCTGATTTTTCCATACCAAACTATGTATTGGAAGGTTTAGACTTAGAAATGATTCCAGGAAATCACATAGGCTGGGAATTATAAAGGATTACTTGTGAATATGAATAATTCAGGATCCAAAGGAAATTTAAACATTATCCAGGATAGCCTTACTTTACAAATAGGAAAGAAAATCCTGAGGTCCTTAAAGGTTGGGAGGTTAGCTTGGGTCACCTGCTCCTCAGTCATCTATTCCTAGGAAGTGGCAATCATTTTTCTAAGAAGCAGGGGCCAAACCCAAGAGACTATAGGTAAAAAAAAAAAAAAAAGAACCAAGCTATTTTCCAAGGCCTTTTTTACTTCCCACAATTTGTAATTCTGATCATTATAATTCTCGTTGGGCACAGGGTTGGTGCTAAATTAGAACCATATGTGATGTTGTAGATAGATAGCTAAATTCAGAACAACTTGTACACTGTTTCCTACATCCAGGCTTTGACTCTTGTCAATGCTCTTTTCTAACCTTTGCAAGGTAGAAATATCTTTGAAGGCACTCTGATGCTATTGGCTAAGGAATCAGTCATGCTATCTTTGACCCCCAACTCAGTTCAGGACACATTCAGGCAAATACAATCTCTATTCTACAGTCACCATTTGTGCTTGAATCCAGCCAGAAAACAATGACACACACTAGCAAAGTCACTGCCAGCTTATGGAAGCCAGCAATAAACAAAGGATGATGGTCCAAGACCAGTTATCACCATTCCAAATCCAAGTCATTAATTCACCCAGAAGAGCTGAATGGGTCTCCCCTAATAACAAACATGTGGTAGGCACTCAAGGAATTCAGGCTAGGTATTTCTCATTGTGGAGGTTTGAGTGAGAATGGAACCCACAGGCTCATATGTTTGACTACTCGGTGCCCAATTAGTGGACTGTTTGGGTAGAATTAAGAGGTGTGGCCTTCACCATTCCCAATTATCTCTATCCCTCTACCTCCAACCTGTGAATAAGATATGAGCTCCCAGCTACTGCTGAGAGCTGCCATTCTCCCCATCATGATAATCATGAACTCACCCTGAAACTATAAGCCCCCATTAAATGTTGTCTTGTATAAGTTACCTTCGTCATGGTGTTTTATCATAGCAGTAGATAATCATGAAGCAGTTATTTATAGTCATGTCCCCAAAACACAATGACAGCTATGGTAAGTGCAGAAACAAAAATTTGTTGTACATTCAAGCTGGGTGTAATGTAAGATTTTTGTCACCTCAAAAGGCTGAAGAATCATTGCTTATGGCATCGGGTTGAGTGTAAGACTGAGAAACTGGAGCCAGAGACTTGGGACTGCTTCAGGCTCAGAAGACAACATGTGAAAGGCCTTAGATGTGTGTGAGTTCAAAATAGATGGGAGATGACCTGGATAGTGAGACACAGAGCACTGCAGAACTTGGATAGAATTCATCACAGCTCTGTGTATAGCAAACATAAGGAGCAGATTTCTGAGTCATATCAACATGCAAGCGCCACACACACACCCCAACTCACTGCATTTCCTGCATATTCTCTAGCACACAGGGAAAACTCCACAGGCTTGGTTTCAAATACACAAATCTTAATCTGAAACTATCAATAATGTCTCTTCCCAAATGATGCTCCATTTCCTATTAGAAAACAACTTAGACAATGCAGTTACCATTATTATTAACCTCAGATAACACAGTCACAATGATACATATTCCCACAAACTGTTTCTTGCCAGATGGCATATTTTTTAATAGAAATGGCTTTATAGATTTCCTGCTGTTAGTGTGTACCTCATAGCATATTGTGTCTTCTGAAGATAATTTTCACTAGGGAAGCTAACAATGTGATTCTTTTTCTTTTCTTCTTTTTTTTCCAAAAATGAAAGAGCAACTGAAGTAACTTTTTAAGTGTGCATACATAAATATAGGCATGTAAAAAGAAGCAGATAACCTCAGCTGTCCTTCCTTTGGATGCCATCTACCTTCTTTGAGAAGTGGTCTCTCACTGGCCTGGATGCTGCCTAATAGGTTAGGCTGGCTGACTGTCTAGCAAGCTACAGGATCTGCCTGTCTCTGCCTGTTTCCACCTCCCCACCCAGCTTTGGGGTTGCAAGCCATCTACCACCAACTCTATTTTTTGATTGTTTGTTTCGTTTAGTTGTTAACGTGGATTTGGGGCATGGAACTCAGATCCTCATGCTTACAGGGAGAACCCTTCATTAACTGAATCCTCTCTGCAGCACCCGGAAGGAAGTAACTTTTAAATGAATTCTAGATATTCATACATGCACTTTAAATAATTTTCATTTATAATTTCATAAGGTATAATAACATACTCATTAGCAAATGGGGAAATTTTTGGAACACACAACACTCATTTCTTAGTCACACCAGCACTGGAAGAGTGACCCTAACAAAAGCCCTGGGCCTACCCCTTTCTTTCCTCTATTCTAAACAATTCCCATAGACTTTGAAATAAAACTACAGAAGAGAATACCACACAACAGAGCTGTCAGGTTTCTCCCTGGAGTAACAAATGGATTGTAAATTTTAACATCTGTTCTTAAAGTTAAGAAGGCACAGTTAAACACATGAAAAGGAGACGATCCGAACAAACAAGAGTACATTCTCTGGGTGACTTGCACAAAAGAATTGATGACAGTTATTAGATATCCTGGAAATCACAAAGTTTAACTGATCAGTAAATTAGAGCCAACATCTTACTAACGTTATAAAAGTTATCATAATGCCATTCAAAGTTAGTTGGAGTAGATGCAACATTTGATTAGGTGGCATTATGTGAAATAGCATAATTTGTTGCAATGAAGGGGTCTCAAAAACAAAGATTCATGAGTTCAGATTCAGCTATATGTTTTATACCTTCAGTATTTTTTTCTGTGTTCTAAATCTATAGACAGCTATAGTATGCCAAACATCTCCCTACCCCTACAGTCCTTATTTCCCAATGTAGCCTGCATTTTTACCACTGAATACACAAGATGAAAAAAATAACAAAAACTAAAAGAATAGTGTTACGAGATGCTCACATTCCAAGTAATGAAAAGATAACCCTGCCCTGGCTTCCAGGACCCACCATACTAAAAATGAGTACTGTCTGAATCTTAGTCTTGCTTTGCATAAAGTGAAAGAAATCAATTACTCTGCCTTCAATATTTTTATCTGATAAACATTTCTATCACCATGTTATTAAAATTAAAATACATAAAGAAGCCTGAGATATTATTTAGTTTTCTGGTTCTTTCCTCTCCTCTCCCCCCACCCCCTGCCCCGGTATAGCTTTCTTCCTGTCACCATGATCACACATTCTGACCTAAAGCAACTCAGGGGAGGAAAGGGTTAACTTGACTTACACTTTTAGGTCACAATCCATTGTTGAGGAAATTCAGGGCAGGAACCTGGATGCATGAACACTGCTTATCAGATCACTCCAGCTAACTCACTGGCTCATGCTCAGATGGCTTTCTTATATCATCCAAGACCTAGAAATGGTACCACTCACGGTGGGCTGGACACTCCCACATCAATCACCAATCAAGATAATCACTCACAGGGTGGACACAGGCCAATCTGATTTTTGCAATCTCTCCATTGAGACTCCATCAGATAAATCTACAACTGTGTCAAGGTGACAGGTAAAGCTAACTAGGATACTCACCTTCTTTCAATAATGAAGGCTTTGGTGTGGACTCCAAGTTGTAATTTAACCAAGAATAAAGGTACTGCTGGGATGGGTGTGCTCTAGAAGAGAGCCAGATCAGAAACATCTTCCTCACAACTCTAGACTAGTGTGCACTATGTGCCCTATGCAATGGCTTTTCCTAGCAGCTAGATACAATGTCAGGGTTTTTCCTTAACCTAGCAGTTAGATATAATGTCAGGCTTGGAGGTCAGACCAACTCTGAAGGATGAACTTTTAGTAAAGTGTCACCTAGCTCTCCCTCAATACAAATAAAGATAAGGATAATTGCTCTGCATCTGACTTTTGTGAGACATAGAATTAGAACATGACATAAGAAAGCATAGTCTGGAGCTGAAGAGATGGCTTAGAGGTTAAGAGCACTGGCTGCTCTTCCAGAGGTCCTGAGTTCAATTCCCAGCAACCACATGGTGGCTTACAACCATCCATAATGAGATCTGCTGCCCTCTTCTGACCTGCAGGTGTATATGTAGACAGAACACTGTATACATAATAAATAAATAAATCTTTAAAAGAAAGAAAGAAAGAAAGACGAGAGAGAGAGAGAGAGAGAGAGAGAGAGAGAGAGAGAGAGAGAGAAAGAAAGAAAGAAAGAAAGAAAGAAAGAAAGAAAGAAAGAAAGAAAGAAAGAAAGAAAGAAGGAAGGAAGGAAGGAAGGAAGGAAAGAAAGAAAGAAAGAAAGAAAGAAAGAAAGAAAGAAAGAAGTCATAGTCTGGTGTGGTGGCGCATGGCTTTAATCCTAGCATAGGGGAGGCAGAAGCAGGCAGATCTCCATGAGTTCAAGGCAAGCCTCATTGACATAGTGAGTTCTAGGCCAGCCAGAGTTACATGGTAAGACACTGTCTCAAAAAACAAAACAAAACAAATAAAAAAGCAAGTTTAATGTTGGGTATATGATATGCTTTCAGTTATTCATTTCTATTTTTATCTTACTTAAATATTAACATAATTCCGATTTAACACAGATTTCTGATTGATGTAATGGAGAAGTTTAGAAACTAAGTTCTAAGAAATGGTCCAGAGGACACATCGTTGACATTCTAAAGAATTCAAATGGGAATGAACCACTCTGGGTTGTCATTCCAGCTCAAAAGTTAAGACTGGCGGTGGTCACAACAGCTAGTACAGCAATTGCTGGCCTGATGGTGAGTTCTGTATTCTCTAATTTGAGCTGAAACCTAATCTGCTGGAAAATGGAAGTGTCACCTAGTAGAAACCAAGAGGGCAAACTGGAAGATGCCAGAGACTTTGTGAAGCTTGTAAATGAATGTAATGCTGTGGATCAGAGTGTCCTAGTCTCAGTTACATGTATCTTCTGGTCTTTGTAGATGATGTTGCATTTCCTTAAACTTCGCAGCACCTACTTTTCATCCATAGTGACCGAATGATAGCTTACCAACAGGGTTCTCCCTGGATTCAGTGACGGCACGCTTGTATTATTTTGGCTCTGATAGGAAGATGGATGCAACTGGAGAACATTCTATTAAGCAAATTAGCCAAACTCCAAAAGACAAATACCACAGTTTATTTCATTTGTGGATCCAAGTTTATATATAGGTATGTAGAACCATGTATGTACTATAGAATGTGAAAGTAGAAATAAAGCTGTCTGGAGGAAGGAATGGAAATAACAGGAGGAAGCGCCAGTAAGGAGAGGGTGGGGTCTGAATATGGACAAAATACATGGTATACTTGCATGAGATTGCCTTTATGAAATCTACCAATTCATATAATGAATATATGCCAATAGAAATATATATTGAATAAAGCCAACCTTCTCTGATTGATCATCAGCCCAGCTATTGCCTCTGGTCTATAGTGTCCCATAGCCCAGAGAGGTCACTGCATTGAGTATTAATGAAATGACCTATCCATCACCATCTTGCTCCTAACTCTGCCATAAGAACATATCCAGAGAGGGCCCACAGAAATGGCCTTTTGAGGTCTTATTCTAGTATACCTTTAGCCTTTAAACAAAAGCTTTAGGAAGCCCTTAAAGGAAGGCAGGCTACCTCAAGTCCCATATCTTTAAACCCTCCTCTTAAAAATCCACCTCTAGAGATGCTACAACTCAGCATCACTTGGGTTCATCTAAGAGAGACCAGTATTAGCATGTCCAAAATTATTAAGCTGAAATGAATTGCAAGGCTCCTTAAATTTTCAGAGGGGAAAAAAGAAAACTGTTCCCAAGTCTCTGACAGGAGCCCATATTAGGAAGGAAAGAGGGCAACTCATTAAAAAATGGAAACTTTAGTCTGATCTTTAACAGAAGGAATTAAATAACCAGCCTGGAAAAGCAGTCTACAGGAATAAATTCTCCCAGCTCCGCAGCAGCTAACGGTGCTGGCTAATTCAATGCTGGTTTGAGTTTATCAGAACAGAGTGCCGTTGGAGCAAATACTGGCAAAAGACTCTCTTGCTTGTGAGGCAAAGGAATCTAATTCTTCAGTGTGGTGAAGAATAGGCCTACCCATGTGACCTCAGGCTGCAGATGCAGCAATGTCATACAACCCCAATATCATTGGCAAGTCCCAAGTTCTGGCCTTCAAAAGATTCTTCCCTTTGTGATGTGGGGATTTTAGTTGGATCATATGGAGATGCTTGGAAATACCAGTTCCCTCTAAAATAACAAGGATCACCACAAGGGAATTTTCTGGGCATTGGCTTAGAGTAGGGTTGCCTTTGGCCTGGGAAACATGGCTTTAAAAAGTTGGCTAGTGGGAGAGATAGCTCAGCGGTTAAGAGCACTGGCTGTTCTTCCAGAGGTCCTGAGTTCAATTCCCAGCAACCACATGGTGGTTCACAACCATCTGTAATGAGATCTGGTGCCCACTTCTGTGTACAACATAAATAAATAAATCTTTATTAAAAAAAAAAGTTGGCTAATGTTGTCACATAGAAAGGGGCCATTGAATTGTATATCTGAAATCCTCCAACTACTTTCCCTTCACTGTTACATTTCCATCAACCAACAATTGAAAACAACAATGGCTAGACAGACAAAAAAAGAAAGAAATTCAGATCGGCTAGAACTCTCTATGTAGCCTAGGCTAGCCTCAAATTCATAAAGCCTACCATATACTGGGATTATCAGAGTATGCAAATATACCTATGTCACAGAAATACTTGTTTTATTCATTTTATTCATTTCTGTGGGTGTGAGAGTAATATATGTTTATGTGGGTATGTGAAGGTGTCATGCATACACATAGTGTAGATACCAAAGATCTATATCACATGTCTCCCACAGTTACTTTCCACATTAATTTTGGAGACAGTTTCTCATTAAACCTGGAGCTTATAGATTGGCCAAGCTGTCTGGCCATTAAACTCCAGGAATCTACCTTACTGGATCCTGCCATGCCCAGCTTTTATGTGGGTGCTAGGGATCTGAACTCAGGTTCTTAGCTATGCAGCAGATACTTGACACCTAGAACCATGCTCTCAGCCCTGGGAGTCATTTAACTAAAGTATGCTACAAAGGCATCTTTAGTTGTTCTTAACAATTCAAGCACTGCTCTTGATGGCCAGGATGAATAATCCCAGACAATGAAAAGTCCTTGAAAGGCAGCAAAGGAAAATATGTCGAATTTGGAATTAAAAGGTCTGAAATGGAGCCCTGTCTCTCTAAGACATAATCCCAGGGACAAGAGTCAACATTAATAGTAAGTTTATCATAGGCTGACTTGGGTTTCCCCCTTCTCATTAATCCACAGTACCTGAGAATTGGTCTCAGTTCCAAAAAGAATCTTATAAATCCTATAGAGATATGAAAAGTATATTTACCCCAGATGGGGCACCAATGACAGGTCAAAGAAAGGATTCTACCTACATCTAACTTGGCAAATCATATGAGTTTATTGTCATTGCTTACAGGAGCAAGAATGGCTCAATCTTTATCACCACAAAGCCCATCCTGCCACAGCAATGACTCATGGAAGCTACATTCCTGGAACATTTACACATATCTACATTCACCATCCCACCCTCTGCTACATTGTAAGCCATTCCACTGAAGAGAAAGTCTTCCCCTGCCAGCTTAGTTCACTGCCTTTGTAACTATGGGGAGGGACCTTGAAGAGCTTGTAATGTTCTTTTCCTCACTTCCTGAGCTTCCTAAAACCTATGAGCTTCCAGAACCTAGTAAATTCCCTGAGCTTCCTGAATCTTACAATCCTCTCTCCTCTCTACAGAAGTATTTCCTACTCAGTTGAGAGGAAATAATTACACAGCAAGACTCTTATCTGATGACTAATGTCCTTATAAAAGGAAGAAATTGCCGGGCGGTGGTGGCACACGCCTTTAATCCCAGCACTTGGGAGGCAGAGGCAGGCGGATCTCTGTGAGTTCGAGGCCAGCCTGGACAACCAAGTGAGTTCCAGGAAAAGGTGCAAAGCTACACAGAGAAACCCTGTCTCGAAAAACCAAAAAAAAAAAAAAAAAAAAAAGGAAGAAATTGGACACATAATACACACACACACACACACACACACACACACACACACAAACCAAGGCAGGAAACTCTAGAATGGTACAACGGAAGCTAAGTACTCACTGCTTGCCAGCATGAGACAAGAAGCCAGGAGAGAGGCGGGAAGCAGAGGCTTCCTCAAAGTCTTAGAAGAAATTAACCTTGAGACTATGTGATCTCAATCATCCAGTCTCCAGATTTATGAGGCAATACATTTCTCTGCATTATGCCACCATATCTGTGCTACTTCATCATGTAGCCCCAGACAATGAGCCCATGGCCATACCTGCAGTGGTTTCTCATGATCAAAATATTACTCACTGACAAGATATAAGTTCCTTCTTCTGGTCAGCCACTGGGATGGGTTCTGTGCACGGAAGACCAAGCTGTGTTCTCACCCTCGTGATCTGTGCAATAAAGCATGGTGACTACTAATCACACAACCAATGCAAAATAAAATGCAATACATGTGCAAGATTTCAAAGGCCACATAAGAAACAAACATCTATTTAATAGATGTTATATTTTATGTTGAGGTTACGATACTGTTGATATATTGAGGTAGAGAGTGTAATTTAAAAAATGGACTTCACTTATTTCTCTTTGAAGTGTTTAATTTGCCTGTTGGAAATTTTTAAATTATATGGGAAGCAGATAACATGGGGTGTCTGGACAGCATTTACTGGAAGCTCACAAGCCAGGAGTGGAGTTGATTTCGAAGTATTAACAGTGTTAAGCAAACACAACCGTGGAAGTATCTTCTCCTATTTTTTTGGAGTTTAAAAGAAGCCATAAGCATTCATGAAATGACATCAAATGAGGGGTGTGCCAAAGACCATCCTGAGAATTTCAAAGAGTTGTTTATATTATCTAACATTTCTCTACAAAGAAGAGGAAAATAGGAAACCACCAAAAAAAAAAAATGCTTTGTAAGTGAACATCTGAAATACATAGATCCCAGGCTGCATTCTTGCTGCATGGCTGCTCACTGCATCTCAATCAAGCATCCATCATTCCCACATTACAAATGAAAAAGCTGAGACCAGACACAATAAGTTCTTCACTCAGAACAATACCGACTCAGGGTTTGAACATAACCATGGTGTGCTAAGTGAGCACCAGCTTGAAAGGGAGCTTAGATATTACACTAAAATGTAAAATTAAGGAAGGAGGGCAGGAAGGCAGACGTGAAGGTGCTGACTAGTAGTGTCTCCTGAAGACACTGATGGGGCATGAAGGATTTTAAATAAAAGTCTGGGCAAATCAAATTTCAGCTAGGGATCTACAGAAGCTCTGTGGGGCAAGGAGTGGTGGGGTTGGGAGCATGTTCAGAGTCCCACGCTGAGGAGCTTCCTGTATGTCCTTTGGCATTCCAAAATTAAATGATCAGTATCTGATGTCCAGAAGTGATTAGGGATGGTTCTATTGAAACCAGGCTTTAGATAAAGCATGGCTTTCTGCTTTCTCCTTCACAACTTTATGATGCCTCTCATAGATGAGCCCCTCCCTACTGCAGTCCTACAGGACTGGTGACAAGGGCAAGATTAACATAGAATAAGGAAATAGAGAATTGTGCCTTAGAGTTTAGACTCCTGGAGTAAGAGTGCTGACGAGTTTTTATCTCCTGGTTCTAGCTCATTCTGTCATGGGCCTTACAAACTTCATCCCTGGGGTCCTGGGAATGCATGATTTCTTCCTAAATTTTGTGTTATTTCTAACATATGGGCTGTATCACACCTTTTTCTCTAGAGTGACAGGGAAGAAATATCACTAAGGAAACAATGATTCTATTCTTAAAAAAACACGTTTTCATACCATGGCTCCTAAGATGCTAAGGTGGCTCTCATCCAGACAGATGATCTCAGTCACTGGTGGTCCTTCCATTGGCTGTCAAAGCTTGTGGTGGAGTAAAGTGTCCTGTGTTTGACATTCAGTGCATCTGATCTTGAATCCTGATAGAACTTTTTTCAACCAGAGGAGGCATATTCCTACATAAATGTCCCTTGATGTAGTGCCTGTAGGCACAACTTGTGTGTTTAAAAAATCACCTTCATTTCTTTCCCCAACTCTTTAAGAAGTGGTTGTGGGGGTTAATGATAGGCAATAAGAAGAAGAAAAATCAACAAGTGATTGCTCTCAAGGAGAATAGCTCCCTCTATTATCCCTCTTTGCCTGCAATTTACTCATGTAGATCTGATCTAGTTCTCCTTTTCTGGGCTATCCATGCACCCTTCCTAGGGTCCCCCTGCTGGCTAGCCTCCCTGGAGCTGCAGGTTGCAGTATGGTTATCCTTTGCTTTACATCTAGTATCCACTTATGAGTGAGGACATACCATGCTTGTCCTTTTGAGTCTGGATTACCTCACTCAGGATGATATTTTCTAGTTCCATCCATTTGCCTGCAAATTTCATGATGTCATTGTTCTTCTCTGCTGAGTAGTACTCCATTGTGTATATGTACCACATTTTCTTAATCTATTCTTCAGTTGAAGGGCATCTAGGGTTGTTTCCAGGTTCTGGCTATTATGAATAATGCTGCAATGAACATAGTTGAGCCTGTGTCCTTGTGGCATGATTGACGATTCCTTGGGTATATGCCCAAGAGTGGTATAGCTGGGTCTTGAGGAAGATTGAGCCCCACTTTTCTGAGAAACTGCCATACTGATTTCCTGGGGGATGATAACATAGGGGAATGGGAGGTTCGAGCTAGAACAGAGACAGAGTGGGAGAGCAAGGAAAGAGATAGCATGATAAATGAAGACATCATGGAAATAGGGAGAAACAGAGTGCTAGGGAAGTTCCCAGGAATCCACAAGGATAATCCCACCTTAGACTACTGGCAATAGTTGAGAGGGTGCCTGAACTGGCCTATTCCAGTGATCAGATGGGTGAATATCCTAACTGTTATCATAGAGCCCTCATCCAGTGACTGATGGAAGCAGATGCAGAGATCCATGGCTGGGCACCAGGCCAAGCTCCAGGAGACCAATTGATGAGAGAGAGGAAGGATTCTATGAGCAAGGGACATTGAGATCATGATGGGGAAATGTAGAGAGACAGCCAGCCAAACTAGTGGAAACACATGAACTATGGACCAATAGCCGAGGAGCCCCCATGGTACTGGACTAGGCCCTCTGGATAGGTGAGAAAGTTGTGTTTAGTTTGAACTGTTTAGGGGTCCCCCAGGCAGTGGGATCGGGACCTGTCTATAGGCGGGACAAGGAGAGAGGAGAATTGAGGAAGGAGGAAGGAAGAAGGGACCGCCTGGAGCTGCCGCCAGGACAAGGAAGATGTAAAGTACCGGTAAGCCACAAGCCTCATGGCAAAGTAAAGACTAATAGAAATGGGCTGAATATAAGAGTAAGAGCTAGACAATGGTAGGGCTGAGCTAATGGCCAAGCAGTTTAAATAATGTAAGAGTCTGTGTGTTTATTTTATAAGTGGGCTCCGGGACTGGCGGGAGCTGGAGAGAAATTCTCCAGCAACAAATGGCGCCCAATGTAGGGCAAGAGTTTCCACCTAAAACCTGAGAAAAGATTCTAAAATGGAGCTAAAAACAGCTTCCTAATTGTCTCTCTTAAATGGGCAGCAGCTTGCCCATTTGAGTTATTGGTGCGTTCCTAGCATATGTGCTCGACCTGCAGCGTGCAGTGGATAGGGAAGTGGCCCTTCATTGACAACACCCGTCCCTGATGCATGAGCCAGCTTTTTGGAGCCCAGTGCCTATGGTGGGACACTTTGCACAACCTTGATACAGGGAGGAGGGGCTTGGACCTGCCTCAACTGAATGTACCAGGCTCTGCTGACTCCCCATGGGAGACCTTGCCTTGGAGGAGGTGGGTTCAGGGGAAAGGCAGAGGACAGAGGGAGGGAGGAGAGGGGAATCTGTGGTTGATATGTAAAATTAATAGAAATCTCTTAATAATAATAATAATAATAATAATAATAAGAAGAAGAAGAAGAAGAAGAAGAAAAAGAAGAAATATATAAAAGCCCTATTATAAACAACAAATAAATAAATAATGTATATAAAAAAAAAGAATAGCCCCACTATCAACCACCTCCCCTCCCCCAGAACCAGGATGCAGGTAGCATTCAAAGGTGCTATTTTAAAGACGAATTGTGAAAAAGTGCACCCAGTGGGTAGAAGGCACCCTTTCCATGCTAGTGGATGAAAAATGGCTCCCCCAACTCTAAACTGCCACCTCCTCTAGCACCAGCCCTGGATACTTCAGCCGTTTTAACGTACCTACTTGGTTCCATTTACTAAAGACTCCTACATAGGACACAGGCTAGGTGGAGTCAACGCTAGAATGCCGGTGCCATTGAAATAAAGCTGATTGTTTAAATCGGCATTGGGCTGATGTAACCACAGCTCATACTAACTTGAAAAAGTCCACAATATTGAACTTGAAATATGAACCACACCACTGATGATGATTGTCACATCTAATACACATATGTTGTCAATAAGTTATCGACTTAAAATTCTATACATTGACTTAGTGTCTTGATAGTTGAAGGGGAAAATAGCTTATTAGCAAAGAAAAGACTTCAAAGATTATTGAGCAGAAAAAATAGGTATTCGTTATTTCGACAGCTGCCTCTATATCTGTGAGAAATGGGGTGAGGGCTAGTCATTTTTAGTGTTTGTTTTGTGTTTTGCAAACAGATATTCTGAATTCCATTTTCTGAGCATATGAGTAGCTTCTAATAGTATCCTCCAAGTAAAGCCAGGGAAGATTTAGGCAGAATATGAGAATGTTTGAAAACCAAAATTTCAAGCAAAATTTGTTCATATTCTTGTTGAAGACTCAGTCTTGATGAAGTATACAAAATCCCAGATGATTTTGTTGGGAAACTCCAAAATAAACAGCCCCAAATCTCTTTGTAAACATCAGCTTTGCTCAAAAGGTCCAAGACCAGGTCTTGAATTCATTTTCAACAAATATGTTTTATTTTTAACTGTCCATATTGAGATGGTTTAGATTTTTGTCCCTGGGCCATTGGCTTGTGTCCTTTCAATTGTTTTTATTATTAAAGCTAGTATTCTACACCACACACATCCTCTTGGGGAGACTATTATCACTTGACAACTCTTAATAAAAGAAAAGAATACTTGTTTTTACTGAACAATATATTCCATGAAGTTGTTCTAAGAGTCAAACCTTGGTATCTCACAGAAATTGTTGAAGAATAATAAGAATTTTGGAGTTGCCTCATGGCTACAAGTTCTTCAT
Organism: Peromyscus maniculatus bairdii; assembly: GCF_049852395.1. Lineage (NCBI taxonomy): Eukaryota > Metazoa > Chordata > Mammalia > Rodentia > Cricetidae > Peromyscus > Peromyscus maniculatus. The sequence continues at coordinate 2,281,170 of NC_134864.1, forward strand.
CTTCACTGAAAATTAGTTTAGGGTCTTCCGGGAGATGGGAAAAGCACACTTTGGGAATCCTTAAGAAATATTAAGTTGTGCATGATGAAAGCACCATCATGTCCCATCTGACTACAACCTTAAATAAGAGAAACTAGAGATAATCTGCAATGTTGTGGTTTGAATGAGAAATGTCCTCCATAGACTTGTGTGTAGCTAGAGTTTTCCTGCCTTACCCACAGTCAGGACAAATCTTTGTCACCCACCAGTCCCACAGCAGCTCAGACCCGACCAAGTAAACACAGAGACTTATATTGCTTACAAACTGTATGGCCGTGGCAGGCTTCTTGCTAACTGTTCTTATATTTTAAAGTAACGCATTTCTACAAATCTATACCTTGCCACAAGGCTGGTGGCTTACCGGCATCTTCACATGCTGCTGGTCATGGCGGTGGCTGCAGTGTCTCTCCGCATCAGCCTTCCGCTTCCCAGAATTCTCCTCTCTCCTTGTCCCACCTACTTCCTGCCTGGCCACTGGCCAATCAGTGTTTTATTTATTGACCAATCAGAGCAATTTGACATACAGACCGTCCCACAGCACTTCCCCTTTCTTTTTTTTTTTTAAAGAAAGGTTTTAACTTTTACACATCTCCAAAGTCAGCTTGGTATATTTGGGAATTTGGTCGTAGCTTTTCTTACTACTTCCTGCTGAAGGGGGGCGCTGTTTCTTATGGGGACACAAAGAAAATTTTAAGGATCATGGAGTAGTCCGTGAGGCTGTATCGTCTGAGCCAGTTGCCTTGAAACGATTCTGGATGTTGGATCATCTGGGCCATGGTGTCATCGGAGACCTTTCAGGTGGTCTTGGCTGGTCAAACCTGATGTATCTTAATCTGGAACAAATCCATAGCCTCTGGCTTTCTGTAGAAACAAAAGCAGAGCCTCCTTTCCAAAGCAACATATCCTTATAGCCAAATTTTGAAGTCAAGGTACCTTTAAAATACACATTTTGGCATAACTTAACAGCTTTTGTAATCAAATGTTTTTCTTCAGTTACAAATATCAAAGAGAACATAATCCAGATTCTCTGTGTGGTAGCCATCTTTATGTGGCTTATTTTTTTTTTTTTTTCGAGACAGGGTTTCTCTGTGTAGCTTTGTACCTTTCCTGGAACTCACTTGGTAGCCCAGGCTGGCCTCGAACTCACAGAGATCCGCCTGGCTCTGCCTCCCGAGTGCTGGGATTAAAGGCGTGCTCCACCGCCGCCTGGCAATGGCTTATGTTTTATATTACCTTGAGCCTATTGTTTTAAACTGCAGCCTTTTAAGCCTGAAACGGTGCTGTGGCTGCTGGCTCCGCCCACTTCAGCTTCCCAACATGGCGGTGGTACGTTTTCCGCCATCTCTGGAAGCCATCGTGGGTCTATGCTTTTATCCAAGCAGCGTGTAGCCCAGAAACCTCTTTTTGTTTTGTACTAGCAAAGGCTAAATCCACCACGCAGCTTAATGTGCCACTTGCAGAGGCCTCATTCCCGCCATACTGCAGACCGAGCTCGTACGCTAGGAACCCGCCAGTAACTCAAACCGGCAGGCTGCCGCTCATTTGAGAGAGACAATTAGGAAGCTGTTTTTAGCTCCATTTTAGAATCTTTTCTCAGGTTTTAGGTAGAAACTTTTGCCAACACGTTGGGCGCCATTAGTAGCTAGAGTTTTCCTGCCTTGCCCACAGTCAGGACAAATCTTTGCTACCCGCCAGTCCCACAGCCGCTCAGACCCAACCAAGTAAACACAGAGACTTATATTGCTTACAAACTGTATGGCCGTGGCAGGCTTCTTGCTAACAGTTCTTATATCTTAACTTAATCCATTTCTATAAATCTATACCTTGCCACAAGGCTGGTGGCTTACCGGCATCTTCACATGCTGCTGGTCATGGCGGTGGCTGCAGTGTCTCTCCGCATCAGCCTTCCGCTTCCCAGAATTCTCCTCTCTCCTTGTCCCACCTACTTCCTGCCTGGCCACTGGCCAATCAGTGTTTTATTTATTGACCAATCAGAGCAATTTGACATACAGACCGTCCCACAGCACTTGTGTATTTAAATGCTTGGTCCCTGGTTGGCGAAACTGATTAGGGAAGTAACGAAACCTTCAGGAGGTGGAGCCTTCCTGGGGCGGGGGTGTATTTCACTTGGAGTTTCTTGCTCTTTCACTCTGCTTCTTGAGTGCTGCCTTCTCTTACCCCCATGTTCCTCCTGCCATGCCTTCCCTGACACGATGGACTCTATCCATCTGGAACCATAGGAAAAATAAACTCTTTTTCTTGCCCAAGGTGCTTTTGTCGGAATGTTTATCACAGTGTATTAGTTTGCCTTGTTTTGGCTGTGATAAAATATTCTTCCCAAGAGAACTTGATAAGGAAAGGGTTTATTTAGCTATGTTTCCATCTCATAACCCATTTTTGAGGGAAGTCAGAGCAAGAAGTCAAGGCAGAAACTGAAGCAGAAGCCATGGAAGAACACTGCTTACTGGTTTAATTTCTATGGCTTGCTCAGTCTGCTTCCTTCTACAACTCATTCCCACCTGCTCAGGGATGGTACAGCTCATAGTGGGCTTGGCGAACCCATATCAACCATTAATCAAGAAAATGTCCCCCACAGAATTACATACAGGCCAATCTGATGGAGGCATTTGCTCAATTGAGGTTGGCTGTTCCCAGATAATCCTAGCGAACTTGTGTCAGGGTGACAAAAAGCTCACGGGTGCACACCACAACAGAAAGTAACTAATGCATGTGGTTTCCTACAATAGTGTCAAACTTTGCATTACTGGATCATGAGCTACAGCATGTGTAGTCTCAGATTCGGAGTGCATATCTCTTCCCTATTAAAATATGAAGAAGCCTGAGATGTAAAATATAGACAGTTAAGGCAGAAAGGAAGAAGATGGGAAGAAGGGGGTAAAGATGACAGAAGAAGGAAATAAAAGAGAAAAAATAAGGGATAGAAGGAAATAAAATGTTTCTATATGTTCTTGTAAGCCACCTGAATCTTTATGTGTCATACTGTGAGAATGTAAACATGTTCTCCTTCAACATCCCAATTATGAAAACAACAGAAACAAGCAGAAACCACTACATGACCAGTGTTCTGTAATCTGCTAAGCACAAGTACCATGCTTGTGTGTTTCCTTAGGTCATGCACATTATATTTCAGCTGTATGGTTCATCTAACTTTGTATTTCTCCCCATCAATACATACATTCCCAATTTATTTTTGTAAGTAGGTGTGGGAGCCCGTTCTTGGGTTCCTCATGGCTTTACCCAGCAGGTCCGAATAGAGGATGATCAGGACCACGGGCCTGAGTGCAGGTGTCTGAGATGGTCTGCACTTGGCTGTGCTGGGGGAGGAGGTCTTTTGCTCCACCCCTTGGCGTCTCTATAAAAACCCCGGGCCAGAGACAGTCGGGGCCCGTTGGAATAGGTTCCAGGCCCTCTCGAGGCTATCCTTTATTGTCTATCTGTTTTTCTCTGTGATATTCTCCGCAATAAATCCTTCTATCTAATATTTCCTGCTGATTGCACTCAAGAAAACTCTGGGGAACTGTGGGGGTGGTGGGTAAACGCCCCACAAGTAGGTAAGGGCCAATGTTTAACTTCAGTAAAAAGCTATTTGCACATCTTTGAGGAAAGTGGGAAAACTCTGGGGAGCCTTCCATAATTCCAGGATTTTATCCTCAAACCTATGAATCCAAGACATGGTGATTCTTCCCTCCACCTATGCATCCTTCCATCTGTAGCACTCTAACAGAAACTTAATTAGTTCCTCCTGGTACCTGCCACAGAAGCTGGAGAAAAAACATGAACAATAACAACAGCAAAGACAATTTCTACTATTTTAAAGACAACTTAACACCCAAGAGATTTAAATAGACATTGCTTAATTATATAAATAAAAATGTAGTTGGAAACCATGGTGAAAAACATAAAACTATAGAATCCTGAAGCAAAAAGTCTTGATTTAGAGAGTTTAGGGTTTTGTTGTTATTGTTCAGGTTTTTAAATTATTTTATGTGCATTTAGTGCCTGTAGAAGCCATAACAGGGCATCAGATCTCATGCAACTTCACTTACATGTGTTTGTGACCCAGCTGATGTGGGGGCTAGAAGGAAGCCTGGGTCCTTTACAAGACCAATAATCATTCTTAACTGCTGAGTCATCTCCTTAGTTTTTCATTTAGTTTTAGCATGTCCTAGAAAACAGACTCAAAGGGACATCTTGATTTAGGATAACCAGGAGATTTTGTCCATTGCCCATAGCCAGGAAAAGAACTTGATCAAAACTTTGTTATTTGTGATCCACCAAAATCACTTGGAAACTTGGCTTTTAAAATTCTGTCCCTGTTAAACACTTAAAAAACAAATATTTTTTTTAAAGTTTATTTAGAATGTTTTAGTATTTTAATGTAAAATAAGCTAGGTTTGGAGAGGAAATGAAAATCTAAAAAAAAAAAATGGATCTTTTTTTTTTCTTTTATTTTATTTTACAATACCATTCAGTTCTACATATCAGCCACGGATATCGGATATCCTTGTTCTCCCCCCTCCTGTCCCCCTCCCCTTCCCCCCAGCCCACCCCCTATTCCCACTTCCTTCAGGGCAAAGCCTCCCCCGAGGACTGTGATCAACCTGGTAGACTCAGTCCAGGCAGGTCCAGTCCCCTCCTCCCAGGTTGAGCCAAGCACCCCTGCATAAATTCCAGGTTTCAAACTGCCAACTCATGCAATGAGCACAGGACCTGGTACCACTGCCTAGATGCCTCCCAAACAGATCAAGCCAATCAACTGTCTCACCTATTCAGAGGGCCTGATCCAGTTGGGGGCCCCTCAGCCTTTGGTTCATAGTTCATGTGTTTCCATTTGTTTGGCTATTTGCCCCTGTGCTTTATCCAACCTTGGTTTCAACAATTCTTGCTCATATAAACCCTCCTCTTTCTCGCTAATTAGACTCCTGGCGCTCTACCCAGGGCCTAGCCATGGATCTCTGCATCCAGATTCCTCAGTCCTTGGATGGGGTTTCTGGCATGACTATTAGGGTGTTTGGCCATCCCATCACCAGAGTAGATCAGTCCCGGCTGTCTCTCGACCATTGCCAGCAGTCTAATGTGGGGGTATCTTTGTGGATTTCTGTGGGCCTCTTTAGCACTTTGTTTCTTCCTTTTCTCATGTGGTCTTCATTTACCATGGTCTCCTATTCCTTGTTCTCCCTCTCTGTTCTTGATCCAGCTGGGATCTCCCGCTCCCACAGGCTCTCTTTCCCTCGACCCTCGGCCTTCATTACTCCCAATCATGTCCAGGTTGTTCATGGAGATCACTTCCTAAATATAACACCAGTAGCACAGACACTGAGAGAAACAATCAATCAATGGGACCTCTTGAAACTGAGAAGCTTTTGTAGAGCAAAGGATATGGTCAACAAGGCAAAGTGACAGCCTACAGAATGGGAAAAGGTCTTCACCAACCCCACATCTGACAGAGGACTGATATCCAGAATATATAAGGAACTCAAGAAATTAGACATCAAAATGACCAACAGTCCAATTAAGAAATGGGCTATAGAACTAAACAGAGAATTCTCAACAGAGGAAACACAAATGGCTGAAAGACATTTAAGGAATTGCTCAATATCCCTAATCATCAGGGAAATGCAAATCAAAACAACTCTGAGATACCACCTTATGCCTGTCAGAATGGCTAAGATAAAAAACACTGAAGAAACTTTATGCTGGACAGGATATGGAACTAGGGGAACTCTCCTCCACTGCTGGTGGGAATGCAAGCTTGTACAACCATTTTGGAAATCAATATGGCACTTTCTTAGAAAATTGGGAATCAATCTCCCCCAAGATCCAGCTATACCACTCTTGGGCATATACCCAAGAAATGCTCAATCATACCACAAGAGCACTTGCTCAGCTATGTCCATGTCAGCATTGTTTGTAATAGCCAAAACCTGGAAACAACCTAGATGCCCTTCAACTGAAGAATGGATAAAAAAATTGTGGCACATATACACAATGGAATACTACTTAGCAGAGAAAAACAATGGCATCATGAGGTTTGCAGGCAAATGGATGGATCTAGAAAAAATCATCCTGAGTGAGGTAACCCAGACTTAGAAAGACAAATATGGTATGTACTCACTCATAGGAGGATACTAGAGGTGGAACAAGGATGACTGGACTGCTACTCACATCACCAGGGAGGCTACCTGGAAAACAGGACCCCAAGAAAGACACGGGGATCACCCAATGATGGAGAAATGGCTAAGAAAATGGATCTTGCCTGAACACAGCAACAACCTTGCAACACCCTGAGAGGGATCTCAGTACAAGGCCTGGCTGAGCCCTGGGTGAGTCCCTCAATTCTAAAGTAATCCCCATATTACCAGTGGGTCTGTTTGACTTGCGTTGGAGTTAATGATCACAAAAGCAGAGCCTGTGGCCACTAACAGAGACTGTAGTACAGAAGGAGACTGGACACAGTTAAAACAGGATGAAAGGCAGGTCCTCCCTTTTAGAGGAGTGACAACTGGCTGTCTAGAAGACTTTCTAAGTTTATTCAAAGAAAACATTACAAATTTATCTTTCAATTACTTACACATCTTCCACCTAGAATCCTCAAGCTGATATTAGCCAAGCTAGTCACAGAGCATGCCATTCTTTGTCCTCAAAACAGATTTCTAGCAAAAATCTTTTGTATAAATAACCTCGTACACATCTGAGCAAGGAAGGCGACATCATTTTGAGATGTGATGGCTCGGGTCTTTCCTTCTTATTCTTACTCTCCTGTCCACTTTACTTCCTTTTTCCTTTCACCCTTTCTCTACTATCTCCCCCTTCCTCCCCTTCTTCACTCTTTTGCTTCTTTTAAATTCAAGGACAAGAGTGTGAACCTGAAATCGGGAGAACTTCAACTCTAGAGAAGTGTCATTTCAATCAGAATTAGGGAGTAACCAACACTTGAGTCCGTCTGTTCAGCAGGCACCCACATTATCTCCTTCAAAGCCTTTCTGTTCATTACTGATTCCAAGAAGGACAGTTTATTTATTATTTATTTATTTCTTCACAGCCAGTTTATTAATACGTGGCCATTCTAAGAGATCATGGCCTGGAGAGATATTTTTATCTATTCTCCAAAGGAATCATTCTAGGCTTACCTTTCAGGATTTCAGGATAGGCTCTACAAAAGATGAACAGAGGGTTTTAAACAGCAATTATTTGCAAAATGTTTGGAAACATTCTTCTCTGAAATAAGTCCATCACATTAAGCAAGGTCAATATAATATTAGTAACATTATTGTCTCAATTAAGGGGCAGTCATCTATGTGAAAAACAAATTGAAAAAGATCTCAAAATACAAGGAATGTCCTATGTATGATCAATTAAAAAACAAGATAAAATTGCCCTGTTTAACAAGTTTTATTTATTTTACATGTCAAATTTCCATTCCTTAAAAAAGGGAAATTCATATAAAGTATGAAACATCCTGGCTTTATTAACACAAACATATTTTTATTAAAGAGTGAATGCATTTATCTAAAGAATAGTTTACAGTTGTCATAAAGCAACAAGCATATCTTCAGGAGGTGAGTCCTCACCAAACGACTCCATGCTTATTGTACATGCCTTGAAACTGGACCCACACAGGGGACATACACACACACAAACACATACATGGACACATGGGTACACAGACTAAAATACCAACACCATTGCTGTCTGGATTATATTAGCTTTCACTTAAGGCTTCTAAGGTACCCCGTTGCCCTTAGCATCACCAGAAATAAAACACACCCTTTAAAAGAGCAATATCACTTGAAAAGGTGGCTCATGTGCCCTCTTAATGTGTCTATTCATCTTAAATGTGTATATTTTAACAAATACTTTCCATGATTATGATATGCAAAGATCTTGAAATTGAGAGATCTCAAGCTATCAATGATAATTTCTCTTCAGAACTGATAGTCAAAGGGGTTATTCTGACTCTAAGATATTACTGACTTCAGGACAACAAGGTCACATTTCCCTTTAGGTTTCCAGATAGACATGGGCAAACTGACTTGATTTCACTCATTCCCTACATGAGTTCAAGGTTGAAGGATGGAGCAAGACTTCCCAGGCAATGTCATGTCAGAATTTAAACTTCCCATGAAGGAGTCATCCAATGGGACTTAACCAAGTAAGTTACTATATATCAGGACTTAATAAGGACAACCTCTATAGACTTGGGCCACCCATTCTCCTTTTGTTCTAGGGTTTCTGATGTCTGAGACTTCCGGTAGGTCTGCTGACAGTTTATTGAATTAATTTATTTTCTTCCCTGTTGGAGTCCTGCAATGTGTTGAGCTTCCATCCCTTTTGGGGAGACTGAAAGGAGAAAGAACATGGTGGGGCAGAAGGAGGAACATGATCATTAGTTGCAAGGATTCTAAGAAAATAGATGAAGTAAATACAATAGGAGGTTACTACTTGATATGCTCACGTAAATCAAAGCATTAGCTTTAACTGCGAATTAACTGCCATCTAGCGTGCTGTTAGTTGTAAAGCTCAATCCAAGCTCTGCTGATTCACCAGTACTGAGGAGAGTGTCTGCAAACATGCCAAGAGAGAGGAGCAATCAGTCAGTCACCTGGACTGGACATGTCCCTTCCATCCTGCGACCTCCACACCAGCATCACCTCCCCACACCACCCACCAGCCTAGGGATCACAGATATGCCTCTAACATTCTTGTTGGATTTCATAAGGCAGATTAGAACAGTCCATCAGACTATAGCCCGAGAGCATTTGCCTGAGAATGGTGAAAATAGTCGTGGAGATCTCCCACCAGGAAGTGTTGGAATAGGAGAAAAAAACCGAGCAGACAGTCTGGAACCTTCTTCCCCGCCCATACACCCACTCTCCTCATGGTCACAGCAGCAGATTTCAGTGTCACATAATTAATGATACATTTCTTTAGATTTAGAATTGCTCTTCTGAATTTAAAAAGCATGGTCAGCCAATAGTTTTGGCAGTCTTTTCATACCAAATTTGAATCATTGCAAATGCATCTATCTTCTGAAATTCCTTGCCCAATTGCTGCCTTCCCTGTAACATCTCAAATTCCTTCAGCCATCATCAGATTCTAATTCCTGGGAAGCCTCTTCAGAGGAGCTGCTCCTGTGGATCCGCCCATCACTCTTCATACTGTGGAAAGTCTTCCTGAAGGCCTCCATCATGGCATGTGCCAGCTTCTTGGCCTCCAGCTTGCTCTCACATTGCACAGCATGGCAGTCCATCTGGTAAGACAGGTCATCATTGATCTCTCTGTACACCCAGGCGAAGATGTTGGGGCTCACATTGTGGTCAGCTGTGCAGTAGGCAATGCGAGCTACCTGGAAGGTATCCATGTGCACCGTTGCCTCACCCTTGTGGTCAAGGTGATGAAGCCACACTTGGAATGGACGGATCTCTAGGAGGGCGTTGGCTGGAAAAACGTCTTCTCGGGCCAGTGTGTGTTTCTTCCAGAGCTCAATGACTGGCTTCTCGGTGCAGCCAGATAAAAACTGCATGCCTGTGGTGGAGACTTTCCCCAGATAGGTGACCTGCAGATGAGAGATAGGAAGCAAAGGGGGAGGTCAGAACTGCACTCATTCTGATAGGCTGAGAGACAAGAGCCATGATACACACTGAAGTGGCAGGGCCACCAGGGAGGTGTGCATACTCCTTGACCCCAGAGAAGCAGGATTTCTTCCTTTCCTTCCTAGTAAGTTTCCTCTGGGGCAAATGCATCAAAACTCTTTAAACAGAGTTGGATTTTTAAAATCTAATACCAGGAGAACTCCTTCGTTCTTTCAAACCCCTTTTAAATTAAAAGTGACCAATGATGATGATCTTTAATTTGGCATTTCTTTGAAATCATAGGTCACTAGAAGTTTACTTTCAATCAAATTGGAAATGTGAGTGCTCAAGGACAACAGGAAATCAGGAGGCCGGTACATCAGCAAAACAAAGCCTTTATGAAGCTTATCTCTCCACTGGATCCTTTCCCCAAATCCTTCCATTTCTGATTTCCTTTATGCTGCTTGCTTCCAGCAAATACCAAAGAGACAAAAGAGTGTTCTGTCCAAATTACAGCCTGAAGCATCATTTCCCCCTTCCAATGAGAAGTTTTGAAAGTAAGATAATGCCTAGCTATTTTTCAACCTAAATAGTTTGTGAAATGATGGGCATCTGGTTATGAGACTGTAGCTGAGAGATTAGGGGAGACTAATGCAAGGTTATCAAATAGCTAGGTAGGCATTATTAAAAGGAGGAAAAATAATGCCAAAGGATTCAGATACTGTCTTTTTTAAAAACCTTGGGGAAGGCAAAGGGTTTTAGCTCATAAAGGCACTTTCGGCCAAGCCTGAAGACTAGTTCAGTCCCTGAACCTACATGATGGCAGGAGAGAACTGACTTCCCCTAGTTGTCCTCTGATCCCATGTGCCCTTGTTCATAATCTCCCAAGAGGTATATAGTATGGTTTTTCTCATCAGAATGGGTAGAACTGTTGCCACTACAATGTAGACATTAAAAGAATGAAACTAAGTGGTTTGTTGTGGAATAGTAAAGATGTTTTATATTCCTTTATGCTGTGGAATATTTGTTTAATGATGCAAAGGTGTGTTGTATTCTTCTATGTTACATTTGTTTAACTCTGTAAAGCTGTGTTGCTTTGCCTATCTAAAACTCCTGATTGGTCTAATAAAGAGCTGAACGGCCAATAGCTAGGCAGGAGAGAGAAACAGGTAGGGCTGGCAGGCAGAGAGAATAAAGAGGCAGAGAGAAGAGGGAGAAAAGAGAGAAAGGGAAGAAGAGAGGAGGACACCAGGGATGAGCCACCAAGCCATGCAACCAGACTCAGAATAAGAAGGAAAGAGAGGTATATAGAATAGAGAAAGATAAAAGCCCAGAGGCAAAAGGTAGATGGGATAATTTTAGTTAAGAAAAGCTGGCTGGAAATAAGCCAAGCTAAGGCAGGCATTCATAAGTAAGAATAAGTCTCCATGTATTTATTTGGAAGCTGAGTGGCAGGCCCCCAAAGAGTTAACACACACACACACACACACCCCTACAGTGGTTAGTTAACAGTGCAAAATTGTGTGAAATTGGGTTTAAACTTAGACATGGAGATCTAAACACGATGAATGTGAGAAAGGGGATCCTAGAAAAAGATTCATGGAAAGGGGATAGAACTGAGAGCTGACATTTGGCACAATGGCTCCAAGTCAATGGCTATGCTAGTGGGACCACAGGGACTATATACAAAAACTTTAGAACACAAAAATGGGATTGTAGTGTAACCTTTTGTGTACTGGTTCTCTCTGAAACAAGCATTTGCCTTTTAAAAAGTAGTCTTGCTGGGCCTGGCAGTGCACATCTTCAATCCCAGCACTCAGGAGACTAAGACATAGAACTTTCACAAACTTTTGAATGCAGAAGATGGACACATGTCCCCTAGCATGTGAAAAGATGTTCAGCATTGCTAACTGTTGGTTTTTCATCAACTTGACACAAGCTAGAGTCTAAGAAAAGTGAACCTCATTTGGAAATTAATGCCCCTATTAAATTAGCTTGCTGGGCATTTTTTTTTTTTGATTGATAATACATGTGGAAGCTCCCAGCCCTTTGTGGGCAGTCTCACTCCCAGACAAATGGTCCAAGAGGGTATAAGAAAGCAAAACCAGCAAGCCAGGAAGAGCAAGCTAGTAAGTAGCATTCCTCCATGGCCTCAACTTCAGTTCTTGCCTCAAGGTTCCTGCCCTGAGTTCTCACCTTGAGTTCCTTACATGTCCTTAGGATATGTAAGCCAAATAAATCCTTTCATCCTCAAGTTGCTTTTGGTCATGGACTTCTATTACAGCAATTGAAACTTAACTTGGACACTAATTATTTGAGAAATATAATCAGAATTGCAAGGAGATACTATTAATACTTCAAACACATTACTATGACTGTCACCAAAGGAATGGATGATTACAGGTGTTGGCAAGAAAAGAAATAGTCCTTATGCCATTTTGGAGGATTTAAAACAGTACTGAAACTAATGCCTTTGGCAGTTTTTCATCAGGAAGTAAAATACCTGTGTCAACTTGACACAGTCCAGAGTCACCTGAGAGAGGTCTCAATTGATGGATTGCCTGAATTAGTTTAGCTTATGGGCATGTTTGGGGGTTATTTTGATTATTAATTGATATAGAAGGGCCCAGGTCACTCTGGGATGAGTCTGTTCCCTGAACAGGCAGTCCCAGTCCCAAGTCTATAGACAAAGGACAGATAAGCATAAGCCAGCAAATGAACCAGCAAACAGAATTCCTCCATGGCTTCTGCTTTAAATTGTTGCTTGAGCTCCTGCCTTGATGTCCCTCAATGATGCACTGTGACCTGGAATTGTAAGCCAATAAATCCTTTCCTACCCTAAGTTGTTTTTGGTCAGAGTGTTTCATCCCATCAGGAAGGAAACAAGGGAGGATGCCCAGCCCAGCCTATTCACATATAAAGGAGGTTGCCCTAGCCCAAAGTTTGGGAGTTTAAAGTACAAAATGGTGATACAGGGTGGGGATAGGGGCAGGGGAGCATTGATTGGCCTCTGGTAAGGGCACCTGATAGGCGTATCTGGGCAGAGTATCATATAAAAGGAAGTGTTGTGGAATATTTCTCTATACACTGTGAAGATTTGTCATTCTGATTGGTTTAATAAAAGGTTGAATGGCCAATAGCTAGGCAGGATTTTCAGGAACATAGGATGCTGGAAAGAAGAAGGCAAGGAGTCACCAGCCAGACACAGAAAAAGCAACATGGGCAGTATATAGATGAGGTAAATGAGCCTTGGGGCAGCACATAGATTAATAGAAATGGCTTAATTTAAGTTATAAGAGCTAACTAAAGACAAGCCCAAGCTATCAGCTGAGATTTTATAATTAATAATAATTCTCCATGTCATTACTGGGGAGCCAGCAGTCCCAACGAAAAAGTCCAACTACAATGAAGAGGTCAGATGCTGATCAGGAGCAGAAAAGACAAGGGGGGTAGAAACAGCTAAGGTTGAGCCTTTTACAACCTTCTCTCAAGAACTATAAAAGTGCTCACATGAGAAATATCTCACGTCCCTACTAATTCCCACCTTCTCCAAAGTACTGTCATGTCCAACAGAGCCAACCAGAGGACTGGCCTTTAATCATTAATATATTCAACCTCTATCAAACACTATGGAGGTTCATCAAAAAGTTAACACATATTTTGATTCATATGACTCATTCATTCTTCTTTTCAAAAGAGCAAATAGCAGGATTTTAATGAGATTATTTGTATGCTCATGATCGAAGAACCCATTCTGCCTTAGAGATAAAATGTGGAAAGAGTCATTCAAGTGAATACACACAACGGAATAGTATTTAGTCCCAAGGGAAGTTCTTACATATGCTACCACATGGATAAACTCTGAGAATGTTAGTGTTCAATAGAACAAACCAGTCTTGAAATAGATAAACACTGTGATTTATCTTATATTAAAACAGTGAAAATCACAGAGACAGAAACGAAAGTGGTGGGAGACGGGGTTGTGCAACACAGCAATGGGCTCTTGCTTGAGAGGTCCTGAGCTTTTTGTCTTACAAGCCTGGGGAGTTACATTGCTCAGTGGCGGTGAAGGTGCTAGAACATTTGCCTGAATTAATACTACTGACGTGTGTACTCAAAACATGCTTAAGATCCATCGAAGGGAACTCTTAAAAATTGTGATAAGGATGCTGAAGTCTAGCTCTCCACAACTGATGGTTTCTTGTGGGGATGGGGATCAGGAAGGACTCACTTTTCTTTAAGAGACTGGCCACTGAGAGTTTGACTCCCATGAATATATGGACAACACAAATCAGACTTGGCTTTTTGTTGTTTTATTTGTTTTTTGTTTCTTCTTCTTCCTTTTTTTGGGGAATGTAGCGGGTGTTAGTTATTCCGCGGCGCGCTGCCCCTCCTGGCTGGTCGCCACCCGCAGCGTGCTGATTAAAAGAATCATAGCCATGGTTACCTTTTTAGAGCTTTATTGGCGGGGGGGGGGGGGGGGGGGGACACGACAGAGACAGACACAAAATGGGGGGAGGGAGAGAGGGGAGCCAACGGGAGGAAGGAGCAGAGAGGAGAGGGGATAGAGAGCCCACAAAGGGCTCACCCTCTTTTTAGGCTGGGAAGCCAGCGAAGGCTGATGACATAATTAAGGATCAAATCCTTACAGTGGGGGGAGGGGGGGTCCAAAAAGGTAGGAGGCAGACCTGGGAGGACTGGGAAGTGAGTGTGTTCGAGGTGCATGATGTGAAATTCCCAAATAATCGATAAAAATATTATGAAACAATGGTTTAAGATGGTCATTTTCATGTTGTATGTATTTTAAAAAAAACAGTTTGGGTGCCTAAAGAGAAAATACATTCATCCTATTCACTGAAACTAGAAATAATCATTTTACATTTGATGAAAGAAAGATAGTCTGGAGGAAGGAGAATTCTTTTGATCTGCTTTTAGTTTGCTATCATTTATACACACACACACACACACACACACACACACACACACACCTTTCTAAAAGTTATACAGAGAATCCAACTGCAAGAAAATTAAAAGGTACATTTTCAAAAACTTCATTAAAAGCTGTAGATGACTCACTGAAATCAAAAGCAATTTCCTAGTAGTAAAATTCGGACAGCCAGCTAAGAAAAAAATGTAACTCTCCTTATGTTTATTATTCATAAGGTAAAGATTTTTAAGGAAAATACTTTTATTTTGGAAGTGTATTTAGAGAAGAATGAATCAGAGATTAGAAACTCGAAGGTTTTGATGGGATAATAATAAAAGCTACTTGGGGCTAGAGAGATGGCTCAGGGGTTAAAAGCACTAGCTGCTGTTCTTCCAGAGGTCCTGAGTTCAATTCCCAGCAATCACATGGTGGCTCATGATCATCTATAATAGGATCTGAGGCCTTCTTTTGACATACAGAGCATGTATACATGCAGAGCACTCATACATAGAATATAAATAAGTAAAATAAAAAACTTCATCTAATAAAAGCTACTTAATTATCTATAGATAAAAGGGAATTTTAAAGCATTGAGATGACACATAGGTAGAATCTATTCAGGTTAAATTATTGTCTACTCTCACCAGTGACAAAAAAGGAGCCACTAAATAGTATGTGTTAAAGGTCTTAAGTCATCACTTACATATATATCCACAGCAAAATCAAAACCCAAGTGAACTAAAGAGTTACAAAGGATGTTTGTATCACATGTGACGGTAAAAGCAACAAATTTATCAAATTCATTGACAACTCCGTGGGCTAGGATGGGATTTTTCTTTTCAACAGGGTCTCAATATGTAGTTCCAGAGTGCCTTGAACTTGTTAGGTAGACCAGACTGGCCTTGAATTCAAAGAGACGTACCTACCTCTACATTCCCAGTGCTGGGATTGAGGATGTGCCATCACACCTGCTTCTGGATGTTGATTTGGGATATTATTATTACTAACTCTGTTTAAAGTGCAGAACTTAGATACAGACAGGAGATGTACCCAGAATAATTCAGATGGTAGTCCTAGGAACACACTTTGTACATAAAATCTGTGGGGTGTGAGCAACAGCTTAGTGATCTGTGAAGAACTAGACATAGAAGAGTCTGATTTTCCATTGATCATTTTACTATCAGATGACTGACATCCCCATTTGTTGGTGCTGTCCCTCCATGTTTTCATTATCTTTGTCACTGGCATCTAAGATGACATCAACCTTTCCAAATGACTAACAGGATTCAATTGTCAGGCACTTTTGTAAAGGAACTCTTGTCCAGATTCATATACATCCAGGCATTTTAAAAATAAAGATGGTATTCTTATTTTTGCAAGTCTCATAAACAGCAAGAATGTGGAATCTTAAAAGGCTAAAATTACAGAAATAGAGAGCAGGATAATCATAAGCAGAAGCTTGGAGAGTTGTAGGGGCCTGGTTAAAGTGTCCAAAGTGACAGCCAGATAGAATAAATCAAATATTCCATATACTACTATATAGAGGAGTGACTGCAGTCAAATGCATTGTATCAGATAGCTCAAAATAGCTAAAAGATAAGATTTTGAATATTCTTATTATGAAGAAATGATAAATATTAAATAGCTAGAATATTTATAAATATCTGATAGTTACTCAATGTAGAAATGTACAAAACATTCCTCCTGGACCCTGTGAAGATGTACAGTCTGTTAATTTAAAGAATTAAAAAATAAACTCATTTTCTCAAAGTGGCCAAAATTCAATGACACTGTGAGGAACCTGTTTGACACCATTTTAAAGGCAGGGGCCATTATGTGTATTATAAAAAGTAAGTTTTGATTTACTGTAAGGGCTGAGTTCTCTGTTTCCTGGAACCTGGCCTTTCCTAAACCATGACCTTGACCTGTTTTTGAGAATACGCTGGCCCTCCCTGACCCTCCCAGACCCTCTCTGAACCCTTCCTAATCACATGGTGACTTGTCTTTTGAGATTTTTTTTTCTGCATTTCCTTATTGCCCCATTGTCTGTCTTCTGTAAACCTGCTTTGCAACTACTAGTGATTTTACTCCTTAAAAGGAGCCAAATAGATGGATTTTGGGCTGCTCTCTCTTTTTATTGGGGGGGGGGGCAAACCCAGGGCCTTGCGCTTGCTAGGCAAGCACTCTACCACTGAGCTAAATCTCCAACCCCAGAGCTGCTCTCTTTAACCTGACTTAGGAGACAGTCACTGGCCAGCTCTTGGGGGCACCCTAACAAAAACCAAGCTTGCTTCAAATTTGGCTCCAATTGTGGTAGTGGTCTTATTCTCTCCACTGGGGCTAACAAGTATGTATATAGCCACATGCCCTGTGTATACTGGGTCAAGAAGTAGCTAGGTATTGGCAAACAGAAACCCTAGAGCATGGAGTATTGCAGGTGTATACATCTACATCAGCAGTGTCACAGGGGCTTGCTCTAAATCTATAGAGAGAGAACATTCCATGCCCTAGATACCTTCCATGGGAGGCTTGCCATCCTCTCTGCTACATGGCATTGAGAACACAAAGCTTAGTGTGCTACTGCACGATTTCTACCACCAACACAACTGTAAACAGTGTCGGATGCAGGTGATGCGAGAGAGGTGATGTATGAAAGAGATGAATGTTTCCTTGATGAATGGGTTCCTTCTCAGCCCTGTCAATGAGACGTACAATCTTCTGGGGCCATTGAGTTACAAAAAATTCCAACTTTCAAAACTGGTCACTAAATCTGTCCAAACTTGTATACAGACTTTTTCTTTTTAGTTCTTTACCTTCCAGGGGAGATAAATAAAGAGACTTGTAAGATGACAAGAACAGCAGCCTTCCTGAGGATTAAAAGCTAGCCTCAGTCCATAAACACTGGAATCTCTTCTGTGGTCAGAGAGACAGGCATGGGGTAAAAAACTGAGTGTAAATGAATCATTCTAAGAGCAATAAACAAATGGCAGAGAAAGGAAAACTTGTCCTCATGTGTCACTTAATGGCATAAACTCACACCTCAAATGGGTATCTGCAGAGAGTGTCAGCAAGCTTTGTACAACCCAACTGAAGAGACTATCTGAGGACATTCACAATACATGACAGTACACAGGCTGTGTGTGTGAGGGACCCAAAGAGTGTCTGTAGTGCTGACAGCGTCTCCACAGAGCCCTTGTCCTTGAAACCTCTCCTTCCCAAGAATGAGCTGTCCAACCCGCCCACCAGCTCTCCATTCATGAATAACCATTCTTGCTCAGCTATGGTTAAACAAGCCCTGGTTCCTGAGGTCTATCCTCATTTCAGCCAACACCATTCCTCCTTCCTGGAGGCCAGTCCATACCTCATGCTGCTTAGAACCTGCCCCACTTCTCTCTAGATGGGACAAGCTGTGAACAGTAGTGACCTTAGCCCCGAACAAGGATGCATGATGGAAGGATAATACTGTTAGAATTCACACAGCCTGGCAACCAAGGAATTTTCAGCCTTCCAAACTGTATGAGTCCTATACATGAATATTATAACCTGGGCATAAGTCCAGTGTACTTCTGGAGTTCTTAAAAAATAAATGGCCCATCAAGAACAAAAGCTCCCTAGAAGCTTCTCTTGGGATATGAAAGATCTTGCTCTTCTTTTGTGCTCTATAGGAGACTGCCTTTCTCTGGCTAATATAAAATAGCTATAAAATAGCATGGTAGGAACAGAAGGCAGAGAAAACATAGCTGGACAGCCTCATTGCCTTTGGGTTACAAGACAGAAGATGAGAAAAACAAGAGCCACTGTTAACCATGGGTCAAAGGCCACAGTGAAACTCCTTTGCTCTCACATTGATTTCCACTGGCATACTTCAGAGAATGGAGAATGAGAAAACGGGGATTATTTATGAACTCAGCTTGAATCTTCTCTTTTTTTGCTGGTCAAAGAGGAGCAGAACTCCACTGGACCCTGTGAGGATTGTCATCCTCAGGCCAATCATTTTACAGCCCAAACGGCAAACAGATCTGCTAGTGATGGACATGTATCATGTGCTCTAATTTATAAAGGCAGTATTAAATGATAATGACATTCATAGTGAAAACTATGAAATTTTTGTCTACAAAATAACAAGTATGGAAGATTCTAGAAGAATGATGAGTGAAGACCATTCTTGTAATTCCTGAATCCTGAGACCCCAAAGTAGCCACAGCAATTGGAATTGGAGTAGTGACAGTCACCCAGGGCTTCCTTTATACAAGGTGCTTGGTGAAATGTTCATACAGATCATGACTCTGCATTATGTAAGGAATATTATGACATTGTTTTTATACACTAGGGGACTTCAGAGAAATGAAGCAATTTGTCCAAACTAGATGGGGGCCAGGAGTTAAGTTTAGACAGTAAGATTCAAATCTCTTGCCGCTATCAGCTGCATTCTATCTGTCCTCACAAGGATGATCCCTTCAGACAGCAGGTCAACCTATCAATAGGCACCCACCCAGCAGGCTCCCAGCAACCCTCTCTGGAGTGCCTTGACTGGTTTAGGAATCTAACCCTCCTAAGAGGAACTTCCATTTAGTCTTTCTGAATCCCAGAGTAACTCAGCAAAATAGTGAAGGGAATAATCAAACTCTTCATTATTTTTAATGTTCCAAAAAGTCTTTTAAAAAGTGTTTGCTGACAGTATCTTTCCTGTGACATGCCTATATATAATTTAGCAAATAATAAATTTCATTTACATGTTGAGGCTTGAGGGGCAAGGAAACAGTTCAAAGCATAGGATATATGATAGAAAATGTGTATCTGTCAATGAATATGGTGAAAACTACTGATCTAAACTAAGTCACCCATTTCCAATGAGAAGTCAACAGATGCTTCAGGGTCCACCAGTGAACAGAAGTAGCACTTGGGTCTGTCTCCCAACTTGCAGAAGAATGTCCCCTGTAACTCAGCATGTGATCTAATTTCTATGAGTCACTCTGAAATGGTGGAGAGTCTATATACAGAGTTTGACTGCACTATAGTGGCCAGTTATTTAGTTAAGCATTAGGTTGCTGTGTGGGTATTTTTTGATTGTGACTAGCATCTAAGTCAGTAATGCTTAAGTGAAGCAAAACAATATTCATAAGAAAGGTAGGTCTGGTACTATTCCTTAAGGTATTTGTCTACTTAGTCAGGAAACTGTTTTTAACAGTACCAACAATGCTAACAGCAATAAATTTTCTCAAGTGCATATTTATCTATAGCATATTTATGATCAAGCCCTTGTTAAGTAATATTTCAGTAATTTTTCCAAAGGTCACTCACAAATTTTGAGCAATATTTTATAGCTTCAACATTTTCATGGGTTCCACTGACAAAACCTAAAAACAGATTCATGGGAACTTTACTGAGAGATATAGTATCTTTGTAAAATGTATACTATAGGGGTAGCAAATTAAATGTGACTTGATATCCAGGAATAATTAAGTTCTATTTTAACTACAATGAAGTGTGTGTGTGTGTGTGTGTGTGTGTGTGTGTGTGTGTGTGTGAAGTTCTTCTGTTAACCACAGCATGTGCCTCACAATTACATGTTTAAGTGACAAATTTGCTTATTCTATCTATGTTCTATTAACTTGTTTCAGTAAGGCAGATAGATGAGATTTTTACATCCTATCTTGCACTTACCAAGCAATTCTAATGTGCAATTTGTCCTGTCATTTGGATCTTGGATATGTGAAGCTTGGAAATATTGTCACTGTCACTGTCAAAGACGGAAGCAATTTATCTAAAAGGCACTGAAGTTTGCCCCTGAAGACAAAGACACTTAATAAAAATGACACCACGCTGAAACCCACATTTCCTCACCGGGTCCCATCTAGAGAGCTGACCTCAGGTTGGTCAGACCCAGAGCTGATCCACCCAGTGGTAGCAGAAGAATTTATCTCATGACAAGGCTGTTATCTCTCCCTCTGCTTCCTCATCAGTGGGGTATATTGAAAGTGGGACAGAAGTTCAGAAGCCTGCTGTAGGCCCTCGGAGGGACATATTTTCTTAATGATAAATCAATTATCAAGCACACTGCTTGAGAGTCACCCTGAGGAATGGTTTCAGGGGACAGGCTCTGTGATAGGGGGAAAACGTTCCCAGTATCAGACCTTGGAATATTTTCTATTCATTTCCCTTGGCATACAGCTTATCAGAAAGAGACCACATAAGGCACTCAATTCTTGAAAAGACTAACATTGGTACAATATTGGTGTAAGAAGTGATAAATACACAAAGCAATCGGCTATAAGGTCCGTAGCTCTTAATGTTGTCCTGTGGAGGTAGACATCAAAAAGGAGAGGTACTGATACTAAACAATCATGAATTGCCATGTATTCCAGAGCAGTAAAGGCAAGTTCAAATGAAAACTTGACAAACATTTTCACTGAAGTTTTGTTAAAACTTGATTTTTTTATTCCCTTTTTTCCAAGCTAGGTCTGTTCCTGAGAGGAGAAGCTACTGCTGTCACTATCCTAAATCAACATAATTTTGCAATGCTTATCTTTATGCCCACAGATAAGTACGTATAGCTCCCAATCCTTCTCTCAAAGAAGCTCCCATTTTCAATGATAAAGACTATTAGAGAGATCCACATTTATCAAAAGAATAAGGAACTGTGGGGTCCCCAACCTCAACAGATATATCTACAATATAACCCTTATATGTAAACCTCACAGAAAAATCACAGAAGATGGAGCAGAAATATTGTAAAAGCCACACTTGGTTTGGTCTTCTGTTTTTTTACTACCTTTCTTGTTTTAATCTTTCAAAGAATTGTTGTTGTTTTTTTTTTTAATTTTGGGGGTATAATTCCATCATGTTTCCTCTCCCTTTTCTCCATTCAAATCCTCCAATATACTGCTCCTTGCTTGCTTTCTTGACGTCAAGAATAGGAGGTCACTCTCGTTTTTGGGTGATTGGATTGCAAATGATTGATGATTGGCATGACACTTTAGAATGGAATTGTTCATGTGCAATTCCCTTCTGCCTTCTTCCTTAGCAATGCTACAGCTAGGGATTTGCCAGAGATAAAGGAATGCGCCGTCATGACTTTATCCATTACATCATCACTTATGATTATAAAACACATAAAAACCTTCATGCTCATATAAAACAAAGCTTTTTAATAAATTACACTACATTCATCTAAGATGCTATTACAAAAATATATTATATGTACTATAGTATACTATGAGAAGGAATTTATTCATAATGACTTATGGGCTATATTATAATGTTAATCAAAGCAAACCAAAAAGTTACTGCTCTGTATAAACAAGAAGAGGAAGTAAAGGCACATATTTTTATGAATTTGCTCAGTTAGAAAGAAGGAAACCCAAAAAGAACCGGGACTGGTTTCCAACAGGGGGTGGCTGGTAATGGGATTTAAATCTCACAGTGATGTGAGAACAGAGCAAACACTTAGGGAAATGCCAGCTTTTAGAATCAGGGGAAACTGAAATTAATACAGGCAACAGGAATGGGGAGAAAGTTCAAAGTGGGATAAAAACAAGCAGAGATCCACAGCTGGGCACCAGGCCAAGCTCCAGGAGTCCAACTGATGAGAGAGAGGAGGGATTCTATAAGCAAGGGACATCAAGATCATGATGGGAAAAAGTATAGAGACAGCCAGCCAAACTAGTGGAAACCCATGAACTGTGGACCAATAGCTGAGGAGCCCCCATGGTACTGGACTAGGCCCTCTAAATAGGTTTAGCTTGAACTGTTTGGGGGATCATCATCAAAAGCATGAGCCAGCTTTTTGGAGCCCAGTGCCTTAGGTGTGACACTTTGCGCAGCCTTAGTGCAGCGTGCAGGGCTTGGACCTGCCTCACCTGAATGTACCAGGTTCTGCTGACTCTCCATGGGAGACCTTGACTTGAAGGAGGGTTGGGGGTAAGGCTGGGAGACAGGAAGAGGGAGGAGGGGAGTATCTGTGGTTGGTATGTAAAATGAATAGAAAATTTCTTAATAAGAAAAACAAAAACAAAACCGGGAGAGTCTCACTGACTGCAAAAGAAACAAGAAACCAAAGTGAAGGGGCCACAAAAAACAAAACAAAACAAAACAATGTTTCACTCAGATATCCTGTCCTCAGGCTTATGCAAGAAAAACTACAGGGCAAAGGAAATTTTATTTGCTGTTTGCTTTTTAAAGCGGTGAAGACGTGAGGTCCTGTACCTACTTTGTGCTTGCTTAGAGCTGCAAGTTAAAATAGCAAATGAAGAGCTAAGTTTCTCCCTGTTGGAAGCCAATGTGGAAGGCAAAATCCTGGAGGGTCTGAGGAATTAAAATTAATCCATGGCTTTCAATGTATGTAGACAGATGGATACTGGTATCAACACACAGGTAGGTTTCGTTCACATGGGTTCACACACACATGTACACATGTTTCTTAGCTGTGTCCAGTACCCTGTGAACAGTGGCATGCCTGCAGTAAAAAGGCCTGCTTGGTTCCAGGACTAACAGTAAAAACTGAGACCATTCCAAAACATTGCACTGTGCCAGAAAGTAGGAAGATAGGATGACTATGGTGTGTCTAAAGGACAGCGGCAGCATGAAGGATCTCTTGACCAAACAAGGGTTGTCTGGCTACCAATATTTATGATGATGAAGGCAATTACACACAATGAGAATCAAGGTCAGTTCTTATTTTCATAAATGAGTGAACAACTGGAAGAAAAAGTGAAGTTCTCATGATATTAAGAAAGGTAATAGAGGTGATGAAACTACAAAGTCACAAGGCGGCAGCCACCTTTCAGTTAAAAAAAAATCAATAGATGTTAAAACTAGGGATGGCTGCTTGATGAGGAGATAAATATTCACAAAGGCACAAGGCACTTTGCCAAGAGATTCTTAGTAATTTAGTAATTATGAATGGAGAGATACATTTACAGGGGACAATCTGACACCAATCAAATGGTACAGTAACAGATGCCGCAAAGATGTGCTAGCTGCCTGTCACCCAAACTTTATCAAGGAAAAGCAGGACAAACTCAAATGGGGATGGTGAGTGTGCTATACTTTGAAGCTGCAATGTCCCCCAAAGGCTCAGGTTTTGAATGTTAGTTCCCGAGCTTATGGCACTATTTTGAAGACTGTGGAGACTTTAGGTCAGAACTTTGAAATACACCCCTAAATTCAGGTCTAGCTGTCTATACTCCCTGTCTCCTGCCTGATGAAGAGCCATCAAAGCTCTCCTGGCACCATAAACCAAACAACACTATGCTCTTCCTGATACGAAGGGCTGAAACAAGTGAGACAAAACATTTTATTCATCGAGTTGTCCCATTGGTATTCTGTCCCAACAATGAGAAAGCAGTTACCCCAAGGGCATTGCTTAAACTTTAAAAATATAAAGGAAAAGAAAGAATGAAAATCTTCAGGTTAAAGACACCCATGAGACTCATCCCACTGTAGACTGGATCCTGACAATCATTTTTTCTTTTCTATCAGTATGAGGTATGTTAGTGTGTGGTTACATATACCTTGCTTACAATTAGGAGGCAGAGGTAGCAAGACCAGGAGTTTAAGATCATAAACTACATAAAGAGTTCCCCGCTATCCTGGACTACTTAAGCTACCTGTCTCAACATTTTTAAAGTAAATAAATTTTTAAAAAAAGGAATACAATACATTTGGACAGAATTTTACTTATGGAATCTATTAAATATGGAGTTACACAGATTTGAGCTTTATGGATCTCTTCCAATTGTCACAGTAATTCACGTGCTATGAGTAATTACCATTTTGCTGGAGTTTGTCAATCCCTATACAGTGTAAGAGATTAAATGCAGATTTGGTTGCATCACATGCTTATATCTTTCCAAGAGAGGATTCAGTGGTTTCATTAGATTTTCAAAGTGTTTAGCAATGCAAAGAGAGACGCCTATGGCAAATTCCTAGAAGCAGTTTTGCTGTAGCAACCAACATGAAAATGTTTAAGATTTTGATATGTATATTTAATTGCCCTTCTGGGACATCTAATCCATGCCATATCCCATAATTACATATGACAGTCTTTCCAGATATCAGATACTTTTCAACAAGGGTAGCTGTCATTGTTACCACCTTCACTAAATTGACAAATAAAAAGTGTTGTCCTATTAGTGTTTTAGTTGCCTATAAGATGGTGTACTTTTGTGTGCTTTTTGGTGATCCATATGGCTTCCTTCACAAATGACCCATTTAATTTCTCTGACTCTTGTTTCCATGAAGACTGTTTATATGTTCTTTCCAACGTTTGTATTTCATTTTGTTTTACATCTCTCTTGATTGCCCAGAATGTCCAGAATGATGATGAATAAAACCGATGATAATGGCAGTCCTGGTCAGAAGCCTGAATTTATTTGAATTGCAAGGCAAAACTAGCGAAAGAGCAGAAACACGCCATAAAAGAATCATTCTCCCAAATGGATTCTGACAACCTAGTAGCTGAGTGTTAGGGGACCAGGTAGCCAGGAATTTACTATTGTGTGGGAGACATATTGTAATTTCTTTTATAAGTTTAACCGATTGGAAGTCTTGGGCCTGGTTTCACTACATTCAGATCACAAAAGCCTTTTACCATCTTTATACTATTTTTAATTCAGAGGGGAAAATCACACAAAGCCATATACACAGAACACATATAACTCTGAGAACATTTGCTGCACCACCACAGGGGCATGGTGTTAAACCATGTTTTCCTGGAAGCACCAAGTATCCTAAGAACTACTTTACTTCATTATCACCTTGGGGGTCATCTGTCATCTGTCTGTCTATCTATCTATCTATCTATCTATCTATCTATCTATCTATCTATCTATCTATCATCTATCTAGATATAGATATATAGATAAACACACATATACTGTATTTAGATTAACATTTATATCTGCATGCATCTCATATGTATAATGAACTCCATGGAGTCAAAGCCCTATACATATTGATTGCAGAAAGAAACTATGGAAACATGCCCAAACAGTAAAGCCATTTGTCTATAAATCTTCCTCTGATGTAAGAGATCCCAGTTTTCAGGTTATCTGCTATTGTGTCTCTTCACAGAAGTGTGGTCCCTGAAGCATTATCAGAAGAGGCTGTAAGACTCCAGGCAGACAAACAACAGTGCATCATCCCTGTCGGTGAATTCCCCATTAGAACACACATCTCCCTTCCACATCACAATGCTGAACAAGGGCTATGACAGAAGAAAGCCCTGGAGAATTCTCTGGTTGTCAAAATGGATAGATAGGCTTCTCCAGCAGGGATCTGATGCTATCCTGGTCCTATGATGCACGCAGAAGGTTCAAGATTGCTGTCGCTGCAAGATCCTTATTAGGAGTTCAGATAGACTGTACGTATTCAGAGATGTTCTTGGGTTCTGTTGAACTGCATTATGGATCCTTATCAACATTGCCTTTTTGTAGCTGCCAAATAGTGGTGTATTCATTCGGAAAGCTCCTATGAAGCTATGGTCCCTCTACATAAACACTGCACCTGAACATAGTGTGTAAATGTGTTCATGTATGCTGGCATAGCTACACAGTATACCTATACACAGGTCACCACAGAGACAAAAAAAAAATGTGGCCATTAGGAATCTTAGAATAGAATGTCCCATCTCAAGACTCTATGGACTTTACTCTCAGTGACTATTTAGGTGTGAAACTCTTTGCTTTTCTTCTTCCTACTGCATTAGGAAGTAAGATCTCCCTAAATTTTGATGAAGACAAAAGTAACAAAAAGTTAACAGAACAAATTTAGCTCATTAAAACTGAAAAACATGCGGAATAAAGAGAGCTGATAACAGTACCATTGGGGCACTGAAGTTTCTGACTGCTTGTTATTATCTGAATCATAGAATATATGTATGTGTGCATGTATGCATGTATGTATGTACACATGTACATGTGAGGGTCTATGTGTAGATCCTAGTGGTTGATGTTAAGTATCTTCCTCAATTGCTCTTCTTTGAGAAGCTTCTCTTGCTTTATCTGTAGTTACTGATTAGGCTAGGCTGGCTGGCTGGCTAGCAGACCCCAGGGACCCTCTCATCTCTTCCTCACCAACACTGAGACTACATACAGATTTAGTGAAATCATTTATAAAAGAGTTCATGTCAATATATACATACACAATTTTACCTGTCTGTGTAAAATTTAGCAACTACAAATGGTAGGAAAATGAGATGCTGGTCTTTCCTAGACTGGATTATTTTACTTAACAGAATTCTCCAGTTGCATCTATTTTCCTGCAAACATTAGTCAGTTCTTTATGGACAGAAAAGTTCTACTGTATGCATGTGAGTATGCACGCACACCTGTGTGTGTGTGTGTGTGTGTGTGTGTGTGTGTGTGTGCTCGTGTGCATGTGTGTGTGTTTGTGTGTGTGTGTATGATGGATATGTATATACATGGATATGGATATGCATATATACACCACATTTTCCTCATCTTTCCTCTGTCATAAATTGGTGTAGGCCAGACTTATAGACCAATGTAGATTTTTCAGGAGTCCTCAATTCTCTTCCTTTCTACCATGTATTGCATTTAACAATGTTTTTGCAATCCTTTTGCAACATGACCTCAGTTGATTTACTCACCATCTAAAACCATGTCTTGACCAGGGATCTTCCTTCAGAAAAGTCCTAGTTGCCTAGTTGGCTAGAACATACTTTATTACTCAAGTTCAGCTGAGAGACAGGGCACCAAGGGCTCAGAGTCCCACAAGTTTTTACTTCTCTTTGTCATCCTATCCAAGGACATTGGGAAGTGCCCACCCTCCTCATCCTTCCTCCAAATGTTGCTGATGTGTTTAAACAACATCATAATGCCC
The DNA here is from genome assembly GCF_049852395.1 of Peromyscus maniculatus bairdii. Classification (NCBI taxonomy): domain Eukaryota; kingdom Metazoa; phylum Chordata; class Mammalia; order Rodentia; family Cricetidae; genus Peromyscus; species Peromyscus maniculatus. Next base: position 2,308,572 of record NC_134864.1, read on the forward strand.
AATTAATTCCTCAACAAAAGGAGTAAACACAGTTCATGAATTTAGTGATTGTACATATATGTGGACTAAGAATTACAACTTCTCAGAGGGGTGTTCAAAATCAGCTTCTTGTGGGTCCTAGAAAAATGCACATAGATATATGAATGAATGAATTAATATAATATATTAACAAATTAATAATATATATTAATCAAAAAATTTCAGATCTTTATAGAAATGGATATAGAAGAAAACTCTTCAATTAAGTATTCTATTTTGAAGAGTCCCTTTTTGCTAGCAGTAAGATCTTGTAACAGATCCTGCTTCTCCCAGGAGCTGATTGACCAGCTATTCTGCTACCAGGCACCTTCCCATCTAATTGCTGTCAGACGGACCTTAGCTTGGGGAGAAAAAAACAAATGGAGATGGATAAAGCCCATGTTGCTTTTAAAGCAGATTTTCATGTTGGTCCATTTTCTCCCCTGAAGCCTTCATCCATGAATTAAATTTACTTGGTAATTTATCGTCTAATTTTACCTGGAAGTAGAGCTCATTTTCGGGAGGGAGATAAACCTGGCCTGAGAATTACCTAGAGGCTCCCTGGCCTTGAGTTAATGTAAAAGGAAATGGTGTTCAATTAAAATTGCAGCAGTTGGCTCCCTGCAAATGTTGATAGTGGGCTCAGAATAACGAAAGCAACCCAAACTTTAGTGTGGAGCCATTTGAGAGTTTTCTTTATAAGTAACAATAGTGTTCAATAGATGGTTGTAGTGCCAAAACATAGCTTTGTTTTTATGCTGTCCAATGTTCCAAATATAACTGTTGTAAAACAATAAATTATTTAAAGTGGTGCTTTAGTTATCAATGGCTTCTAGCAGCAGAAGCCTGTGCCACACGAATCTAGCAGAGTATTTGTAAACCTAAAGGTATAGAACCACATATGGATGGAAGGCAGATTTCTGTCAATTAAAACATCTGCAATGCAGGAAAAACACATATATAAATATATAATATGCATACAAGTAAGACTGAAATTATATTAAGTTCCCTTGTTTCCTGACTGGATCTTTCTCAGATAGCTTCATTTCTTGCCTGAGATTTTACATCTATTAGGAGAAGTAGTTGACTTTGAATTCTACAAAATGACAGTCTCAAAATCTGTGAATTCCAAAAACATAAATATACCAGGTGGTCACAGAAAGCAAAACAAGCCTTTGCCCATCTGAAAGCAAACACTTGGCGGGCACTGAAACCACAGCAAACTGTTGTTTGCATATTGGAGACAGTACTCTGCCTTCATGAGAAAAACATCCCATCTCCTTTACTATAGTTACAAACCAGAGCCAAGAGCTCCTGGAAGCTTGTGTTGTCTTATCAGCCTTCCAGGTTATCTCTACAGGAGGGATGACCAGCCGCAGGAACACCCCCTGTCCAACAGAAGTTCACACCTTACTTTCCAAATAAGAATGCTGCTTGTAGCTCTATATTATATGATATATATATATATATATATATATATATATATATATATATATATATAATTTATCTTGACTAGTGCTATGACCACAACTATAAATGAATGCCAAAATGAAAGAAAACTACAGACTGGGGGGCTGAGCTCAGTAGTAGAGCATATGCTTAGACAAACAAGGTTCTTGGTTCAAGCCCTGCACTCCTTCAAACAAGAAAATTTGATAAAGGCATTCTTTGAATTATTTATATGTATATAGGTTGATATACAAAATATACCATTTGATAAATTGATGATGATCCTGCCCTTAACTGAGAAAAATTATAAATATATCACCTGATTCTGTTCTAAACAGGCTGAGAATATAGCCACAGACTTGGATTTTGAACTTTCACAGCCACACAGCCTCATTGTTTTAAAAGTTAGCCAACATTTCCATGTTTGGCATTCAACTAGGACCTAATCTAGTCATGTGTCTGTTGTTCATGTCAGAAGCAAGGCTCTGAGACTGGGCCACTTTTCTAAGTGGAAACTACTGGTTGGGTACAGCTAGACTGCAAACCCAGAAAACCTAGAATTTCAGCTAAAAATTAATTCATCAAAGGCAGTGATAGCTGTATACAATCATGTTGAGTGACCTACTTTGTCTTTTCACAGACACTTTTCTTCTGTGGCTAATATCAGTAATCTTATTCAAAGTATCGTAAGCCAAACTAGTTAAACAATGAGAGTGCTGTGAGACAGCCTTGAAGGCCTAACTCTGGAATGACTAACTGACCCATGCACCCCAGATAATCTCCAAATACCTTATCATTTATATACATAATAGCAATACATAGCAAGATTGGAGTGATTTGTTATACAGCAGTATCATGGCCATAGATGACAGATATATACTACCTCTTACTGGACATACTACCTACCTATCATCTGAACATATTTCTCTTCAAAGAAGAACAATCTATATGACTAAGTGGTCTATCTTTAGGAAATGCAAAATCTAGCAAACACATCAATAAAGCCTCAATATAATATAGCATAAATGAGTCTCCTCTTAAAAAAATGAAAAGCAATTTCTCTGATTATAGCCAAGAACCAAATTAATCTTTCTGCCTGATGTGCCTCTCTTTTGCCTCTTCCCAATACAGCTAGCAAGCAATCTGGTAATCGAGGTGTTCACACATTTCTTGCTAAAATCAATTTCCGGTTTGACAAAGTGTCCTGCCAGTGTGATTAAAATAATTTTACCTCAATATCTCTAATGGTCTATACTCTGATATACTTTAATATTAGAGATCTGTTTTCCTGATATTTCATTCCCAAAGGTAAAGAAAAGAGATGCAGAATTATCTGCTCTTTGTCTGCCTTGAGGAAGCAAAGTTATTTATTTCAAGATGGAATTATCAACTTTTTTCTAACAGCATTTATCTAAGTTTTTTCCAAGTATAAAGCAATAGACACCACTTTATCAAAACACAGAAATTTTTATATTTTTGCTGACCTTGAGATAAGCTGAATGATGCTGTAGCAACACCAGAAACAGACAAAATCTTCAACCCAGCACAATGCAAAAGTTAATAAAAGCATTCATTTTTCATCTTTGGCTCTGTCCAGTGCATCTTCCCCTATAAACAAGCCTTTGTCTTTTTGCTTCATTGAATTACAGGTGCACAATGAAAACACCATTCAATCACACAGAGGGAATGCCCTGTTCTGTGGTGGCTACAATTATCTAGGAAAAAGTCAATCTTGCAAGTAAAACACCTAAAGATTATATTAGAAATAACAGTAGAAAATTGAAATCTAGCTCAAATGATATTGTAGATTCTACCCACTGGTAGAATTCTCTCCCTTTGCTTTCCCCACCTCCAAGTTTTTGTTTCAATTTTCCAGAGAGATGTTGAAAAGGTATTTGAGATCACACACATAAGAAAAATGCTCTAAATTGTGGCAGTACAGAGAATGCACTGAATTTTCCACTCCCACTCACAGAAAGCCAAAGAGGAGAAGAGGAAAGTTAAGATCGGTATGCAATAAGCCACAGAAATGGGACAAAGATTTCTTGCTGAACTATGTGTTTACAAAAGAATTCAAGGGCAATTAGCAATGCAAAGTTCTATCTTCCTCTGAATTAAGGTACAATTAGCATGGCCAACTGTGCTGAGGTGGATGGTTGTAGGTCCCTTAGTAGGAGAGTGACCATAATACTCACAATTCCCATGGCTTGCAAAAAGCTGTCTATGAAGACCCACAATACTAGAGAACTGTTTTCCAGTAGTACTTTGTATGGCATCACCTCAGGGTGCATATATAATGGAATATTGTTGGAAATCAGCTTGGAAAATTAAAAAAAAAAGCATAATCTAAAATCAAAATCTAAACTGAACAGTTTTCATAAGTTCTGTTTCTTTAATAGAAAATGCCATATTCTCAAAAGGAGACATGAGGTCATGACAGCAGTTCTTTGATGGTGTCCCTTCTGCTGTTTGGGGAGCCTTGCAACAGCTATGTTCCTCAGCATTAGCAACCTATGGTCTCATTACTGGATACAAGTCAGGTAAGTGCCAATGTAGAGAAGATGATGCTCTCGCACTAAACAGACATGCAGAAGATCAAGCTGGCTGTATTTCAAAGATGCCCATATGACAGACACCTCTCAGGTGACTCTCCTGGTGGCTCACCCAATTTTAGTGCTCTGGATTGCTGTGGGACGGTCTGTATGTCAAATTGCTCTGATTGGTCAATAAATAAAACACTGATTGGCCAGTGGCCAGGCAGGAAGTAGGTGGGACAAGGAGAGAGGAGAATTCTGGGAAGCGGAAGGCTGGGGCAGAGAGACACTGCAGCCGCCGCCATGACCAGCAGCATGTGAAGATGCCGGTAAGCCACCAACCACGTGGCAAGGTACAGATTTATGGAAATGGATTAATTTAAGCTATAAGCACAGTTAGCAAGAAGCCTGCCACGGCCATACAGTTTGTAAGCAATATAAGTCTCTGTGTTTACTTGGTTGGGTCTGAGCGGCTGTGGGACTGGCAGGTGACAAAGATTTGTCCTGACTGTGGGCAAAGCAGGAAAACTCTAGCTACACTGGATTTTTCTGTCCTGGAACCTGTAGGGACACCTGATAAGGATGCCAGGTCAGTGGAGAAGTCTTAACTGCATTCAGTAGGCCACTCACATGGGGAGATAAAAGCTGAAGAATAAAAAGTGGGCTGCTTGAAGAAGGAAATGGAGTTTTCCTGCCACTGATTATTATATTGTGTTCATAAGATCCATTTGTTGACCAGAAAGTATGTCTACAAAGGGGAAAAAAAAACCTCCAAACCCTCCATAACCACAGCTTACAGTCTGAAAGCCTTAGAAATCCATGAAAAGTAACACAGCCAAGGGGGAAACTTGCTTGCACTTCAAATGGAAGACAGCTGTGAAATTACGTGTTAGGGTAAAAACACTGATGTCCTTTTCTCTGCAGTCTCAATATAAATTTTATAAATATAATTCAAAACTATTTCAAGATCCTTTAATGCAAAACAACACAAAAACCAGACAAACAACAAGAATAGCAGCAACTAATCATAAAAATAAAAACTACCTTGGAGACAGACTTACCCATTTCCTTGACCATTTTCAGTAGGATAAGATACAAAAGAAGTGGCAAAGAAAAGGCAGGGGGACAGGAGAGGTACTGGGGTGGTGGTGAGTTGATTGAACCCAACCATATTATATATCTTTGTATTAATGTTAAATTAAATATCTTTAAAGATACAAAAGGAGGAACAGATGAGAAATTAGGAAGTGGATAAGAAACAGTAGAACTGATAGAAGTAAGTGAACACATGTGGGTGTGGGTGGGGAAAGAGGGAGGGAGAGAGAGGATGAAACAGGGAAGGAAGGGGCGGGGGAAGGGGAGAAGGAATGCTGAGGGATGCTGATGATGAAAAAACAGAGGGAGGGATGCCAAGTCATTCTGGTTGTGGTTAGTTTTCAGAACAGAATGAAGACACTAAGATGGATTGTTCAATCATATCCCCTACAATGACTTGAATTCTTGAAAAAGATAATTGAAAAGCCTTGAGCAAGATTAAATGCCAGTTTTTACAACTCTCATGCATTGTCATCCAGAAAATCAAACACCTACTATGTTCTATGCACTATGGTAGGTGGTTTCACATACAACTTCCTGTATACATTTCAAGGTCATTATCACTCTGTTGATCGATGGCAGATTCTGAGTCTCAGAGAGTCAACTCAATTTGACTAGCTCCAAAGTCCAAAGGACACTGCATAGGCTTACACTCGAGTTTCCTTTTTCCCCATCCACGATAAAGCACTTAGGAACTGAGGACTCCATCAACCAGTGCCAGCTAAGAAGTTAGCCCAGGGACCATGTCTCCACTTCATATGGGGTTCCAGGAAGTATCATTTGGGAAACCAACTGTAAAGTCTATTAAAGACTTCTCCTGTCTCTTCATTATGTTCTTCCAAAGTAACTTTTTCTTCAGTGGACACATATTTACTGAGAATAATGAGCTAGCATTATTCAAGGCATAGGAATATAACAAGGAACAGGTTTTATGTAGCTCATATGGAGCGAACAAGACAGTGACACAAGTATCATATACAACCCATGTGTCAGGTCCAATGTTGGGGGAGTCATGGGTACCATGGGCTCAGAGCAGGATTCCAAAGCCAGGTTCAGGATTAGGTTAACATCTCCTGGGAGAGGATTCAAGATTGAGTCCTGAAGAACCAAGGTTTAGGAAGAAATGCTGAGGCTGGAGAAGAAATGAGTGTGTCGGTGATGTGTAGAACTGTGTGACTGATCTAAAACTCACTTTGAAAACCACTGCAGAGCTTCAGGTCAGCAGAGAGCATGCTGTATAACTGCAGAAGGATCTTTCTGTTTGTAGCAAGCAAATGGACTGGGGCATTGAGGCAGGAGGGGGACGAGGCTGCCACAAGAGTGAAAGGATGCCTTGTTCACAATCAATAAGACACAAAGCCACCCTGATCCCTCACCAACCAGATATATATGATCACGTGGCGGGGGGGGGGGGATGACAAGACTAGGTCAGATGTCCTCTAGGAAGCTTGACACTTGACATAGGGAGTGGATAGTAACTCATAGCAGAAAAAAAAATGTGAGAATAATAATGAGTTGAATTATGGAGAAGCTGAATTCAACTAGCCTGAGCTACATGTAAACTATAGCTTTCAAGGAACTTTCTTTAAAAGAAGAGTTGAACTTTCCACTTCACTAGAATGTGAGCAATTCTCAAGATTAAGTCTTTACATTTAAATTCTCCAATTTTTGACGAAATTGTTATGTTGTGAAGGTTTCCAGGATGGGAAGTTTATTATATGTGAGGAGTCACATCCTAACTGCCAGCTACCATGAATGACTTAAAATGATTTAGAGTATGGCTGCTCTCTTTTTTTGTGAACAGGAATATTGGAAGGCTGTTGAACAGGACCATACTGGAATCTTCTAAATGAAGGCTTTGGAGTAAAAACACAATTAAAGAATAACAAAATTGACTTTCCTGTACGCTAATTCTGCGGAGAGCCTGTATAACGTAGAATTTATAAAGTGCTTAGTGGAAAATGTGTTAGAGTCCTGGAATGGTATGGTAATTCCTTGTAATGAACAGATGGTGGCTATGAAAACTGTGAAATTTAATGAGCCTAGAGTAGCCTTGTGAGGCATGAAGGCCCAAGAGAGTGATAACTAGGTACCAGTCATCGGCCCCATATTGATAGTTTGATTTTCAGTATAACAACTTGCAAGATGAGCATGAACAGTCTCTGGGAGCTTAGCAAGAGGGACCTTGGCTGAGGGGCAACTACTAGGGTTGTCAGACTTTGCTTTTAACTTAGCTACTCATTTGTATACCTGACCAGGACACTTCTTTGGATCAGCATCAAGAATCCAGGATTCTAGAGTTGCCTTTCTATGATTAACAAGTCATGTGACTAGCCCAGTTCTTAGATGGGGAAGGAAACACCATTCTCACTGAGCAAAGCTGGTGTCTAAGCTTCTTGTTGTGATCAGTTAGATTCTGCATGAAAACATGATAAAAAGTAGAACCTGCTGGGTGTATAGCATGTGGAAAGTATCTATTAGGCAGAATACTAATTCTAGTGGATCACATCTCCTTAAATCTTTGTTTTATACCCATATCCAAGTAGCATAAATATACAAACACACACAGACATATATGTGCATACATATATGAATGAAAAGAAGCTTGTGGCTGAATAATCAGAGACTGAGTCAGGAGAATGCAAGTCAAATGCAGGATGCTTTCTTCATCCCCTATCTTCCAGTTCTACCTGCTATCTTCCTCTTCATCTAAACCTGAGCCTGTCATGCCAGGCCTCCTTCATACATGCACAGTGGCACACAGACACATGATGGCTGTGGCCCCTTTTACATCTATAATTTATTGTCACATGAACAGATTACTTTCACCACAGCTGAGATATATCGTTTGTAAAGAAATTGTGTATTTTATTTACACTTGTAACCCAAGTCAATCCCCATGACTCACAATCTTACTGCCTCTAATACCATTGCAGTTGAGTGAAAACAATCACCTAACCAGAGCTGTAAGCCACACAAATAATTGAAAAATAAACCAATCAACTAAACAGAACTATAGGAGCTGGCATATGGTAGAACCCAAGACTCTATGTATCTACTGTCAAATGCCCAGCCTTAGACTGTTTCAGGTGGTGGAATTACAGAAACAAACAAACAACAGTTTCTGATTTCAAAGATGGGGGTGTGAGTTGAGGATTACCACACAACTGGCCAGGAAACACACAGAAAGCATTCAGTGGGGTTTGAGGGGTCCAAAGAAGCTGGTCAGAATAGCTACATCTGCAGGATGTGCAGGAGACAGCCAAGAACTTAAAGCCATTCTCGTTTTTATGTATATGAAAACAGCCTAAATCATTCACAAAGTAATAGTGGCTTTAGTAACCCCACTGAAGTCTGAAGAACCAAGATCTACTTTGTTAAGCTGCACCATTTTACCAAGCATGGTGCTATTAGAAGTGGACTTAAACAACCTGATCCCCTGGCTTCTCAGACACAGATATCTGAAAAAGAACAAGTTTACACTTAGGGGAGCTAGCACAGTAGCCAAGCCTAAGAATCCTTTCTGAGTGTCACTTTGTAACCCTTCCCCATTAGAATACTAGATGCAAGCCAGCAGAACATTCACTAGCAACACCAAGTATGGGTTTGGTCAGTCCATTAGTGTTAGACTCATCAAGACCTACAAATATCCTTATAGGTTTCCTTTTAGCTCTCTTTCCGTAGTTCTCAACCTGTGGGTCATGACCCCTTTAGAGATAAAATGACACTTTTACAGGGGTCAACAGAGCAGATATCCTGCATATCAGATATTTATATCACAATTCATAACAGCAGCAAAATTATAGCTCTGTAGCAACAAAATAATCTTATGGTTGGGAATCACCACAACATAAGGAGTTGTATTAAAGGATCACAGCATTAGGGAGGTTGAGAACCACTGCTCTATATGATCTGATTCTACTCAACTTATTAAGTATATGCCATGATTACCTTTCAACAATTCTTTCTTTGGTTTAAAGTTATTACAGGCTTGGTGAGCTTATAGAAGACTTGCACTGATTTTAACTGGGTGTCAGGTGGCAGGGGAAGATAAGAGCAGAGGATGGGAAGTGCATACATTGTACTAGTATGTTCATACATGGAACTGAGGCAACTGGTCCCCTCTGAAGTCTTCATTCCTCCTTCAGCCTCAATGTTAGACTTAATGTCCCACATCTAGTCTCCTTACCTCCTTGAACACCCCTCACCCTGCCCACTTCTGTCCTCTGTGAGGTCACTAGTGAGAAAGATTTGAAGTGCCTCCCCTCCTATGGAAGAAATATATTCAGCAGCAAGGTAAAAGTTGTTTTCCTTAGCATCCATCCACCTGCGCCCATCTCTTCTCTAGCTATGGCCTCCCCCTGGAAAGGCATACTGGACTTCTCACTCTCCGTGCATGTAGTGGGTCACATCTCATCTTCTTAGCCATTAATGGTTCCATTACATTTGCCTTCAGTATTCTATGTAACAGAGTCTCCCTATCCAGACTTCTTCAGATAAGTCACCTCCAAAGCCTGCCATAAACTCCCCAACAGGCTTTAGTCCTCCATGTAATGTGGCTCCTGGTTCCACTGTCCACTGCACTGAGCACATCATAAAAATGGTCGCTGTTCTCTCTACTACATCTTAGAAGCCTTTGTCAACTGTGAAGTCACTCACCATGGTGACTGCCATATGACCTGTGCTAATGGAGCGGGAACAGATATCTGGCATTAAGAAAGAAATCCATAGAGGATGTTAGGGCCACTCAAGGGAGAATAGTCAATCAGAAGAAAGCTCTGAGTGTCAGGACTAGGTAGCTTCATTGCTTGTCTTTGATTCTTGACTTGTGACATTTGTCTCCACCCCTCACCTGTATCTGCCATGAAGCATGCAGCCCAAAATCAAGATGTTTTACTAATTACATTCCCCAGCTTCAAAGATCTCCTAACAGACAAAACCAGCTGTATTTCTCAAGCAACTCAAACCTCTCAATTGAAAGCATAAGCAAAACTTAACTAGAATTAACTTTTATAAATACCTATATTAGACAAGAAGGAACTTAAGCTGAACCTGTCAGATATTACCAACCTACATACACATCTATCATGAGGAACTTTCTGATACAGTAGACCACATTTAACAATGGCAGAACTATAGCCACCCTGTGGTGGCTCTGCCCTACCTCAGGATCTCTCCCACAAAAGTGCCTTGGTATCCCCAGGGGGATTCAGGAACTACTTCTGATTTCAGAGTTTATCATTTGTAAACTATTATATATGCTCAAGTAAACTCTTGAAATAATTTCACAGTACCTCAGTTTACCTTTATAAAAAGCTACAGCTCATCTCTAACTCAAGCTTTGTTTCCTTTGGAAGATAAGAACTTACCATGGAAGGTGACTGACAATTGAAATATGGTGTCCTGGTCTTTTCCAGTGTGATATTTTGTCAGCTATAAGTATTTAGGAATGACAAATCTTGTGTTTTTCACCCTTTTATAGAAAGCTTAAATAAATAAATAAATAAATAAATAAATAAATAAATAAATAAATAAATAAAGCCTTCTAGCATCCCTGAGATCAAAAGTACATCTGGATCTAAACAATAGTCTAGCACCATTAACCCCCATGTCATGAAACACTGATGAGCTGATATGTCCTGTGGTCACAAGAACTTGATTCAAAAGGGGATATCTGGCAGAGGTCAGACTCAGAACTGGAACTTTCTAGGCACTGTCCATTTTCCTGCCCAAATGACCCCTTTAGGTAGGATTAAAGTCTTCACTTGGTAAACTAAGAGAGATATCTGGAGAGGCTAAATAAGGAAGTTGTCCATAGGGGAATTACTGTGTTCAGTAAAATCTGTTAATTCCGCCAAGGACCAATACCCAGGCTCTAAAACGGAAGCATTTTCCTTGTGCCTGGCATTTAGAACCACCTGCCTCTCAAGGGTCTTGGAATCTCTCCAGATAGCCTGCTCTCTTCTAACCTTTCTCAGACTCCTCAGGCCCACCTCCAAGTTTGAAAAGAGTTTTTAAAATGTTAATCCCTAAATAATTATAACCCAAATTCTCCTCTGGACTTTAATGTGAAAGTATATTTAAGGCCCATTAGAAAAGGAAGCCAGAATAAGCAGAGAAATTACACATTTTCTCCCATATCCCATCTTCCTAAAAACACATCATTAATCAGATAAATTTATAATAAACACAGTTGAAAACTTTTTTTAAAAGCTTTTCAAGAGAGAAATATGCTTTAGGGTTGATTTGAACTTAGTGAGGCAGAGAGCTGCAGGTATCAATATGATGTCTATGGCCAAGGACTTGTTACAGTTTTAGAACTTACTACTGGTGAGAGCTGAAACATCTATGAGTTAAAGTTTTAGCCATGGGGATCCAGGATGATTATCTCTGAACTGACCTTGGGAGAGTCACAATTTCCACATACCACAATGCCTCTTACTACCTTCTGATCCCCAATGCAACAGGAGTTTAAGTGGCTCTACATTACACCTGTTTCATGTGCTGGCATTGTGAAGGTGATGTAATAGCTGCAGCTTGTTGAGCACATTTGTGAGGCACCAGACCCTCTGCTAAGGATTCTATGTATTACATCAACAATAGTCATGTAAACCAGGTCCTGAGATCAGCCCATTTACTGATAAAAAAGCAGGACAAATGGAGTCCAGTTGGTCATTCTATAGCATTTTCTAGATACATATGTTTTGACTTTACCATTTTTCTATGCATAAACTTACAGGCATGTAAAGTTCTATTTGAGGCTACTAAACCTCAGGAGGAAATTGTAACTGCAAGATTGAAACAGAATGTCTGGAAAATAAGAGTCTATTGAAGAGGAGAAAACTCTTCGGCATTTCCTATTTTATAATCATAACCAACTTGGTAACTGTAGGATGAGGATACGGGGAAAGAATAAAGAACAGCCTATTGCATCTGCTCTGACTCCTACCAAATAGGAGTCTCTGCTTAGCTTTGAAAGATCTCTACACTGAGAGAAAACATTTTTCACATCATCCTTCTAAAAGTAATTTAATGTCTGTCACTGCCATAATACTGACATTTTCTTATTTGACACTCTCATAAGGACTCAATATCACTCTTTATAATTTTAGATACCCAGAGAATCATACATAAATGCACAAAAATAATAAATTCATTCACCTCTTGTCAATAGAACCTACATTTCAAAACATAATAGGGGTGTGTGCATCCTATTGGAAATCAAATAACACAACTCATCAGTGCATTGTGAACAAAATGTCCTTGATTTTAGAGGTTCATAAACAATAATAGGTCAACAAAGAACAAAAATGCTATATATCTTCTACTGAAATGGAGCTCAGTAAAAAATCTCAACATTTTAACAATTATAATTCTAATGTGTAGATGTCTACTAACTCCATAAGGCTATGAATAGTTTCCCCAAGCCCAGTTAAAGAATTTAGCTGCACTGGAAGTCTTGGCTATAGTTTCCATTAAGGGTGATCTATCAATATGAGGTTTTCTAAATTACTCAGAAAACCCCAATCTTTTCTTTTCTTTGGACCTCTTTCTTAAGAATGTTTTCTAACATGGTGGGCTTCACTCTTTCTCTAAAGCTTCCTTTCCTGTCCCATGGCTGCCTGGGACCATGTGGCTCGACTCTATGATGGTTTAACTCAATGGCATGGCATTTTTTTTCCTGTTCTTTTCTGGTCTCCTCCAGGCAGCTGATAAGATTTACAGCTTGCTGGACCTGAAATTTTTCTTTTAAACTCCAATAAAATTGTTCTACAGGTTAAGGAAGAGAGGGAGGGAGGGAAGGAGGGAGGGAGAGAGGGAGGGAGGGAAGGAGGGAGGGAGGGAGGGAGGTATTTTTACAGATGTAGCAGTTTTGTGTCCACTATTCTCAAAGCCAAGGTGTTCATCAAATTTGATACATGCTTTACACATAATTGTTAACAGATATGTGAGCAGTTTAATCAGGGAAAAAGGCTCATAATCAAGTGCAAAAAGAATGTCTGGGATGCAAGGAGCTACCACAGTATCACAGTGCACAAACTGGAATTGAAACTTAAAAGATCGCTCCATTATCTCTGTGGTATAGACATAACTACTCAACAAGGTAGATTAAACTGAATTACAGGGCCTACAATGCAGTTATCTTTACAAACAGGGCAATTGTTGCCATCTTTAAGCTATAATCCGGGCAAAGAGCCATAGGTCTTGACTTTAAAAAGACAATTTATTGCCAAAACTAAGCTTCATTAAAAGGCAGCTGATTCTGTTGTGGCCCATGCATCATGCTAGCGATATTTAGAATGGACAAGTCTCTCACAGATCATTCCTCTCCAGTCCTGAGTACAGCTACCACTGCCTACCCAGAGGGAAGAGAAGATGTATGTTGTCCTAACATAAATATTCAGTGAACAGCCTAGATATCATGAAGTCCAACACAGGTGGAACCACCCTTTCTCAACATCAGCATGCAAATCCAAAATTTATTACTAATATCAAACCTTTAGATTTAACCAAAATAGGAATGAAATCAACTCACCTGAGTTGATAAACATTTGTCATATGAAATACTTTTGTAAGAAGCTAGAATATTTCATAATCTATTAAAGTCACTGGCTCTTGTTTTCTGAGAGAAAACAAGCTTTTAACAAGATAAACCTTACTTTTTTAGGGGCTAGAAAATGATCCATGGAAGTAGAATATGTACAAATACACACACACACACACACACACACACACACACACACACACACACACACTATCATTCCCACACTACTGGGAGAAATTCATGCATGTTCTCCAATCCCATGGCCATACTTAGCACCCCACATCATCTAAATTAAATGTAGAGCTGTTAAGTCTCCTTCAAAAGAGAAATGATTGAAGTATGAATCAATGGCTTGCAGACTGACAAACTGTCAGATTTACAGCTTGGTTTTACAGGGCCTATAAAACAGCAAGTCAGATGGTAAAACCTGCATATAATGATGGCAAAAGAATCTTCCAGAGCATTACAATCTGTTCTGGTAACAGTGTTTAAGATATCTGATTTCTCCTTTAGGTTTTCTCAGAAAAGGACCCATGTCTGAAAAAAAAACAGAGCAAAACATCCCTCAATGGAAGAAAGAGTCGTTAGAAGACAAACCACAAAGATGTGACAGTTAAAATGCAGATGCATGAAAATGGGATTAAAAGAAGAAAAGAGAGGGAAAGAGAATGAGAAGTGAACCTAAGAAATCCAAATTCCTTGGGAGCTTTTAATAATATTTTAGAAACACACTTTGGCTCACTGGTAAAATCTAGTATACATTTATGCATTGAAATACTTAGGAGATGACAATGGCTTTTTCTTCATTAACTGTCCTCTCATGATTCTCCATAAACTCTTCATGTAGGTATGCCTAGAAAGATGCCAAGTGTGGGAAGATATTTACCTGTTATAGAAATGGAGAAAAAAACAAGTGACATCTCTTTTTCCTTTAAGAGATCAAAAGCTTGTTAGAAGATGCCAAAATATACACTGAGATTTCAGTCTTTTACACTTATTGATGGAAAAACTCTTAAAAATAATGTTTGACAAACTAGTTCAAACATTAATATGCTTTTTTCTGTCCATGTAGCTAAATGTGTAAAATTTATAATTAAATAAGATATATACATTGTAATATTTATCTACATCAGTATTTTAGGAAAATGTATCACTATGATTTTTCATTGCTTTCACATTTTTCATCAAAGCTTGTAATATATATATATATATATATATATATATATATATATATATATATCGGTAAATATGGACTGGCTGCTTTCAGTGAACAACTCCATAATCTTAAATATATGAATTTTGATATTTAATCCCATAAATCCAAGGAAACTCTAAAAAAAAGTAACTAGACTCATGCTGTATTGATGATAGTCACATAAGTATGCAATATGCAACAAAGGATGCCTGTTATATAAAGAATAAATTCAGAAAGACAACCACTTGCTGCACATTTCATTAGTCTCTGCCACTCACTGTCACTCACAGAAAACCAACGCAACTCCTAAGTTCTTTTCTCTTGAAAAGTGTTTTAAGGGTACAGGTATTGCACATGTCTCTGTCTTCCTGGTAATAACTTGGGTTAACTCAGAACCACTCCCTGATAGATAGCTAGATTTCCACTCCTACCCTTTATATACCTTTCTACCTCCAGAAGTTTTAGGATACACCAGCTGCTTCTGGCATAGCATTTCTCAACAAGAGGTCTTCAGATCACCCACTATTCAGTATCAGGCAAAGTGAATTCCATAGATGGCTCTCCTCACATACATTAGACCTTCTCAGTCAGTTTCTTTGTAGGACACAGTAGCCCATATGTTTAAAAAGACGAGTTCTGAGCAGATTTTTGAGAATCACTGCTCTCTTTCTCCAACACCCAATACCTTCTTAATTGCCTAGGGGTAACTTCTGTTCTGAAAATCCCCAACTATTCTCCCTGATCTCCAATAACATGCCCATTGTTGATTCCAAGTCTTAGTTCTTCATTCCCTCTCTTGAATCAACCTCTGTCTTTCATGAGTTTTCTCACACTCTTGGTTCCACGGATGGTACCACCTCATTTCCCCAGTTTGCCACACTTTTGCCTCCTGCCTCACCTTGCCTCACAGGTATTCTCTCTCAAGTAATTCATTCTGGGACTTCTAAGGTCTTCACATTGACAGTCCACAAATATGTGTCTTCCAGTCTTCTCCCATACTTCATAGATATGGATGCCAAAGATTATATCTGATATTTTTTTGTTCCCACCTATTATGCCAAAAATACATTGTGATCCTGGGGTAGTAATTTTGGTGTATCAACTTTTCTAAATAAAACAAACACACAGAACAAGGTCTTTGAAGTGATCTATATTTAGAAGGTTGTGGGAGAAAGAGTCAGTTTTCTTTGAGAATGTAGTCTCTGAGATCTATCAGTGCTCCAGTAGACAGCCTCACACACAAGCACATGCTAGCAGCATTAAGTGAACTTGGGGGCGGAGGTGGGGACAGAGAAATATAGAGACAGAGAGAATTTATGAAATTGTGAGTGAATAGAGGTATTCTGTGAACCACAAAGGTATTATCTTTAGAGGAAAAACAGATATCTAATCTAAGAGTTCATAGTCTTGTTGCATAAGAGTAAATATTGTAGTATTAAATCTATATATTCCAGTGGGTCTTAAAAATGTTTTTTTCATAAAGTCAAAACTTTAAAAAATTCATCCTATTTTCTGGTTAGAAGATTAAACATGCACTGCTGCCAGATTATTAATTAATTATTTTGGTTTTTTGAGACAGGGTTTCTCTGTGTAGTTTTGTGCCTTTCCTGAACTCACTTTGTAGGCCAGGCTGGTCTCGAACTCACAGAGATCTGCCTGCCTCTGCCTCCCGAGTGCTGGGATTAAAGGTGTGCACCACCACCGCCTGGCATAATTTAATTTTTTTTAAGACAGGGTCTCACTACATAATCCTGTCCAGCCCAGAACTCACTATGTAGAGTCATACTGAACTCACAGAGCTGTTCTTGCCTCTGCCTCCCATTGCTAGATTAATGATGTATGTTACTATGCTCAGTGATTATAATTAATTTTTATTCTTGTTCTTCAATACCATTATAGAGCAGAAAAGTTGATTTTCAGAGAATAATTAGAAAAACAGACAAAAATAATGAAGTGTAGTTTAAGTAAAATCATTTTATAATATTTGTTTAAACAAAACAAGCCACGTTATTTTTCAAGACATACTTGTTTAACAATATCAAGAGACTGTGAGAATACTAATTTGAATTATAAAAAGGAATAAAATAAGCTGAAAATGTTTAAAATGTTTGTTTGAGAATTTCACACATGTATATAATGTGTTTTGATCAAGTCTGCCCTCAGTCCTTCACACTATTCCCTCTCAATTCCATGTGTACATTTATTTATTGGTTTGTTTGTTTGTTTATTTTTCCTCACTGAGTTCAGTTAGTGCTGCCAGCATGTGCCTGGGTGTGAGTCCATCTGCTGGGGCTTGGGGATAGACTCCCTCTCCCTCTCCCTCTCCCTCTCCCTCTCCCTCTCTCTCATCTTCATCTCATATCCCCATACTCCCTCTCAGCAGCCATTATTCAAAAGACCTTGTTCCATTTGTTTTTCAAGTCATTGTTTATCCAAACCCAGATTAAATTTATAAATCAAATCCTAGGATGAGCATAAACCTAAATAAATGGGCAAAGGGTTAGTCTCTGGATTACAGTTTAGTCCCAGAAAAGCCTTTTTGAGACATAGCTTATTCATACACTTGTTTTACACAAAGCGTTCCCTCATCAACTCAATCTCTAACACTCAGGACTCTTCCAACGAAGTAAAGGCATTTCCCTAATAAAAACAAATATCCCTATTAAATAATTTTTTAACTTTGGACTTTTCCTAAGGAACAAAAAAAGGACAGTTCTGAAAAGTCTCATAAAAAATCCCTCTATGGATTCCCTTTCCTTCTGTGCACTCCATCTTTTGTTTTAAATTAGCCCTGCTTGGTTTCTTTGGTTCATTTCCCTAGTGTTTCACTCAGGCACAGGTCTTTACTGAGTGTTGAGCCTAGAGACAATCTAGCCAAGGTTAAGTAATGGATACTTCTATCCTTCTAAGAACAAGATTTTCAGTATCTTACATCATTTCATTTGAGAAGATTAATAAAAACATGGAGAGAAATACAATGAGTCAAAATTTAATGAGCTTTTAAAAATCAATATATCCAAAGTTAAAAGAACATTGGGCTTTTAACTTGGGCTCATTGACCAGGTATATTCAGTATCTATTGTATAGTAGGGACTGAACTGTGTGTGTGTGTGTGTGGGGGGGGTCAGACACAAACATTCATGAATATTCCAGAGTAAGTTTGAAGCTACAGGAAGCAAAAAAGGAAAGTGTTGGGTGAGAATCCTTGACATGGAAGATATGATGTAGATCCAGGGACATGTGCCAGGATTGTGCTGGCCAGAGGAGGTATCTGTGCAGCCCTTCAAAAAGGAAGGCACAGGACAAAGTTAGGGTCTTTCTTTCCTACCCTTCCTCCAGTCTGCCCTCTATGACCTAAACATGACTTAGGAACACCAGAGAGCTCATGGCTACACCATTCACCTGACCAAGAGCAGACTCAAGCAAATTCTCAGCTTTTCAGGGTTCATGTGAAAGAACAAATAAAAGCAAGATCTGAAATCTTATCTTGCTCCTTCCTTAAATTCCTGCAGTACTTGTTCACTGTCTCCTGGAAGAAGTTCAAGGCACTTGAGGTTTTTATTACATAATTTCTCCCTCTCTTTGCAGCCGCATTTTTGTCCTGGTCTTTAGGGTCAAATAAATTCAATGCATTGCCCTGAGCACTCCCCTTATACACTTCTGTGCTTGTATACATCCTGTCTGCTCTTTCCCCTGGAGTGGCAGCCCAGCCCCATCCTAGCTGCTGGACTCATTGTGTGAATGCAGTGTTTTCTGCATTCAAAAGCAACACAACCATCATCTCTACGGTACCAGATGAAATCAAGCCGTCTGTGTACAATCCTTCATCCTCATCAACACTAAAATTAGAGATATTACAGGACTATCCAATGCATGTCTTCTTCCAAGAGCCCAGGATCATCTCTATGGCAGGTGCCACTATCTAGTCTTGCTTCTTGTAGCTATTAGCAAAGCACAAGAAGAAAATAAGGATGTAATAAACACTGAATGAATGAATGCATGAATATTGAATAGTTGACAGATTCATTCAAAATGACTTAAACACTATTTCCTTAGTGCTTACTAGATAGCAAACTTTTGTAAGACACTGAAGGAATGAAGGGAGTCGAGACATACTAGTATGCTTAAGAAGTTTCATGCCATGCAGGGAAAGCCAAATACAAAAAGATGCAATTATAATGCCACACAAAATGTGCAGTGCTAAGGTGTGTAAATGGCTCAGAAGTAAGACTTGAGAGAAAATATTGAGACAGAATATGGCTATAGCAAAGGCTTTAATCTAGGGAGCAAGGGAAAATAAATTTGGTCAGGAGGCTTCAGACTGATTTAGCAGCCACTGGAGAGCCACTGACAAGCTTAGAAGAGAAATGGCCTATTGATGCAAGTGACATTTTAGAGGCACTATTTGGCAGCCTGCTGAATTCACTAGAGCTTTGAGATGGTGTCATGTATGAGATGACCTGAACTTCCTTGTCCTGAATTATAAAATGAGGCTTTCTGTCTTATAAAAATATGTTGTTACATACCACTAATGGTGTTTATCTCATTAAGAGAAGGTAAGAAACCATGCTGCCAAAAGTTAAGCCTGGGACAAAAAAAGGTGATGTTATGTGCAGGAGACAGTTTATGTGCATGTGCCTGGTTTCATCTACTGCATGGTGCAGCTGAGAGAGAATTGCTCACGACCTTGGGAAAATATCTCAGAGTACTCAACATCAAGGGAGTCTGGGAAAAGCAAAGAGCATCAAGGGGCATTTTCTGTCTAGTAGGTCCAGTTGGCTTCTCAAAGTATTTAATCTGTCAAATGATGGCAATATAGAATTATAGGTTTAACCCAACAGAAAAATGTGAATGAAATTTCTCTGTGCTGGATAGTTTATGCTAACTTGACACAGGCTAAAGTCATCTAAGAGAATGGAACTTCAATTAAGAAAATACCTCCATAAGATCAGCTTGTAGGCCAGCCTGTAGGGCATTGTCTTAATTAGTAGTTGATATGGGAGGGCCCAGTCCATTGTGGGTAGCTGGTTCTGGGTTCTATAAGAAAGCAGGCTGAGAAAATCATGGGGAGCAAGCCAGTAAGCAGCACCCCTTCATAGCCTCTGCACCAGATCCTGCCTCCAGATTCCTGCCTTGTTCGAGTTCCAGTCCTGGCTTCCTTTGGTGATGGACTACAATGTGGAAATGTAAGCCAAACAAACTGTTTCCTCCCCAACTTTCTTTTTGGTCATAATGTTTCATTGGAGCAATAGAAACCTTAATTTGGCAGTCTCCAAATGATATTTCTACATCTGGAGCTGCCATGAAATCCATCAAGACAAGGGATGTCTCGGGCAGTCCCAACACCCAGAACTGCTTTTGTAGAACAGAAAGGGTGTGATTGTGGTGGGATGCATTCCTCCCCTAACTGGTCACAAGCAAGTATGCAGGCATTACTTTCTCCAGCATCCTCTGCTCTGAGCACTCTGAATCCTGAGATGGATCACCTGACCATCACTTGTGTTACCCTAGTAAGCTCATTAGATGTCTTGGCAGAAGAGTGGCATCAAGAGACTCATCACAGACTTTAAGAAAGGTACACTGTCCACATTACACACAAGGGTCTAATCACATTAGCAAACCTGTTAAGCAAAGAACTTTATGGCAGAGGGGGTAGGAGGGCTGGAGAGTCTCCAGCAGCACTATTAATTCAAAGGTGGTGCAGGGCATGTGACAAGGAATGTAGGTAGTCTCCTGGAGTGGAGCAACACCCTGGCTGACAGCCATTCAGGAAATATGTAGTCAGTCCTACACCCAAAGGAGCTGGACTCTGCCCACAGTGTGAACATCCTTAAAGTGGCCTCTTCATACCTACAATTTGGAACCCAGTTCACCTGTCATTAATTTCAGGTTTTGAGGACCATAGCAATGCATTTGACCCAGACCATTATAACTCCTGACTCACAAAAGCTGTGAGATAATAATTGGGATCCCTCTAAGCTGCCAAACTTGCAGTAACTTGTAATAGCAGCAAAAGCCACTGGGTTCACCTTGGAGTTTATTAAATAATACATATCAATTGCTATCCATGCAAGATGTTAAACAAAATATATATTCCATTCTATGTGATTTCACAAAGTAAGTGAGTAGATCAGACAATGAAAACTATGGGTTATAGAAGAGTATCCAAGAGTAACAGGTTTTGAAAAGGTACCCTGGAGGAAAGGCAACCCTGTAGGTATAATCTTGACCCACTGTTCAGAAAAACCTACCTGGTCCAATGAATGTCTTACTTTGTAAGAACAAATATTGTGAATCTATCTATTCAAACAAACTTTCAATCAATCAAACGATTGATCAACCCAGTGCTCACTAGAGTGGCTGAGCATACTTAGCAATGGATTGCCTATCACACCCACACCAAAGGAACAAGGTCAGGATGACCAGTTAGCTATGCTACAATTTTACTGCTGGCCATCTGAAGGAAAGAGAAGATGGACCCAATATTACCAGTAAATAGGAAATGAAATTAGACCTGGAAAACAGCTTATGGCCAAAAATCAAACTAATGTCAGCCAGAAACATTACTGTTAGGCCAAAGAGCTTGAGGTGAATGTCATTGAGGAACATATATCAATTACTTAGAAGGTAAGAAAAAGTATGATTATACAGGACAAATATTTGATTCAGACCATCTCTTCACTAAGATAGTCAAAATCTGTGTGTATTATCCTTTGCAATTATTACAAGCTATTCTATGATTTAGCTTTTTTGTGGTTCCATGTGAATGAAACCGACCCAAGGGTACTCATGGGGACTCACCTGTCTAGAAGTGGAATGTTTATCCTAAGTAGAGTATCTGCTTTTAATCCCAGACAAACCATCAAACCATTTCAATTAGATCATTCATAGTCACATGTGTTAGCTAGATATAGTGGTTTAAACAAGAATAACCCCCACAGGCTCAGAGAATGTTTGACTACTAGGTCCCACGTTGGTGGTGCTGTTTGGGTAGGTTTGGCAGGTATGGCCTTGCTGCAGGATGTATGTCACTAAGGAGGGAGACTTTGAGAGCCTAAAGCTTCACCCTACTCCCAGTTTGCTCTCTCTATTTTGTGCTGTGGTTCAAGGTGTGCACCCTCAGCTTCCTGTTCCAGCTGCCCTGCCTGCCCCCGTGTCTGCCATTTCTCTATTCAAGCTGGCTTTATATCAACTTGACAAAAGTTATTGTCATCAGAGAGTCATCACTGAGAAAAATTCCTCTATAACTTTGTTTCTCAACCTGAGGGTCACAACCCCTTTGGGGAGTCAAATGACCCTTTCACAGCAGTCGCCTAAGACCATCCAGAAAATACAGATATTTACGTGACAGTTCATAACAGGATCAAAATTACAGTTATGAAGTAGCAATGAAAATAATTTTATGGTTGGGGGTCACCACAACATAATGAATGTATTAAAGGGTCAGAACATTAGGAAGGTGGAGAAACACTGCTCTATAAGACCAGGATATAGACAAGCCTGTAGAGCATTTTCTTAACTAGTGATTGATGGGTGGAGAGCCCAACCCATTGTTGTTGGTGGCATCCTAGGCTGGTGGTCCTGGGTTCTATAAGAAAGCAGGCTGAGCAAGCCATGGAGAGCAAGCCAGTAAACAGTACCCCTCCATGGCCTCTGCACCAGCTCCTGCCTCCAGATTCCTGCCCTATTTGAGTTCTTGCCCTGACTTCATTCCGTGGTGAAGAGAGATGTGGAAGTGTAAGCCAAATAAACCGTAACTCCCCAAGTTGCTTCTGGTCATGGTGTTTCATCACAGCAATAACCCTAAGATATCTTCCATAATGGATTGTTATCACTTTGGAATCGTAAGCCCAAACGAACACTTCTTTCTATAAGCTGCTTTGGCTACAGTGTTTAATCATAGCAACAGAAAGCTAACGATTTCACTAAAATTGTCAGTGTTACAAGGGACCTGTCATTGTAACAAACTTTACAGCAGAGTGATGGGAAGGGTTAACTGGACAGTGACATAGTAGCCAGGGAGCTCAACAGATGTTGGCTGTTTACATTATTCACACCATTCCACCCAGGCAGAGATGTTGAGAAACCTACCACATGAAGTCTGCAAGCGAGGAAACATTTACTTTACTGAATGGTTTGAGAAAGGAGGCTTTTGAAATAACTCACTACCAAGGGGACCCTTTAAATATCTACATTCTACTGACTGACCAGACAGTGTTTATTACTGTCAGTGTAGCATCTTAAGTCCAAAAATAGAACTATACACAAGGAGGTTCCCCTGATCTTCCTTGTCCAAGCCACTAGCCCTAACAAAGAGAAAAAAAAATATGACAAGGACAGAATGTAGGCCAAAGAATACACATGTTCCTGCTAACAGCTGTCTCCTCATTATTCATTGTTCTAAGCATCATCTAGCCAATACTTTTGTGGCTACTGTAGCGTGCAAAGTGAAAAGTCTCTTGGCGAATCTTAGGACATGTTAGTTGTTTCCAATACCAGTAAATGGGGGGGGATCCCTCTTTTTTGTAGCTGGAAATGGTGTTGACATTTCTCAGTGTCTCCAGGTTAACCTAACATGATGAAGCCTGCAGTAATGATTTGACTCAGCTGGTTGGCTTACAGGCATGCAAACTGGTCCTATCTCATCCCAACCTGCCATGAGAAATTTTATCTTTTCCTTGCTCCACATAGAATCATGTTCCTGATTAACAACAAATGTGGACACTCAGACCATGAAGCAAAAATAAGCCAACCAATCTTCAACCACCACAGCAATTTTATGACTATTTTAGAAAAGAACTCTCCAAACACAGAGCCAAGATAGGAAAACTTTCAAAAGCAAAGGGAGAACAGGGTCTTCTCAGCACACTCTTAACTGAATGTTAAGTCAGGCAGGAAACAGTATTAACCCTCGAGTCATTGGAGCAAAGCATGCTTTGTCTCATATATTAAAATGAAACCATTCACAATGAGCAAGCAGCTCGGTTTTCCAGTAGGATATGGCCCAAGACAAATATTACTTTATTTTCCTTAGTAGTTCAAAGGAGATGGTTTGTGTTAGTAGGAAATAGAATTTTTAAAAGATGTTTTCTTCTTCTCATTTCTTTATGCATTTTCATTTCTAGAATAGATACAAAAGAAACTTAAATCAAAACTTCCCAAAGCTTAAGTTTCAAAGCTGAACTACAAAATCTCCCAAGCAGTGACCTGAAATACAACACACCATGTTTTCTCTATAAACTCTGAAAATGGCAGTGCCTATTGCAATTATGTTAACAGCACAGACAGCTTTAAGAGCACAGCTGCATACATCTCTCCCATCCTCCACTACAAATCCTTGTGAGACTAAGAGAGAACAAGTGTTATCTTCATGAGGGAAACTTAATGACACAATTTGATATAACTTTGTGGTCCTTCAGGAAGTTTATGAAGAAAACTTAGGGAATGAGTCCAGATTCCTCTGTCTCCATGGGAGAATCAATCTTCAAAAATATCTCATCTGTCCTTCATTCTCAAAAATTCTATACCAGATATTTAAATGGTATTCAACAGATGTTTATTGTACTGAACTGGATAATAAGAGAGCTAGCTAGTCACAGTGCTCAGGTTCACATGGTGGCTACAGACCCATAAAAGCATGGCTTACGTGCACCTGATCTGCATTTGTAACAAATAAGGACACAAGTAACCTATGAGAGATGGAAAAGAAGCTCTTATCAGTTGCATATGTCCCTTTGTCCTTCCTCTGTTCAACTGGCCCATCAGACTACAGAACTAAATTCACTTGCATAAATTGGACAACCCTGAAATTATTTAGTGCTTGGGAAACAGTTTCTAGAAAATAAATTTAGAAGAAATTTGTCTTTTATTTAAAATACATACATATATTTTTAAATTAACAACATTGAAAATGGCAATGGATTTCCTTACATGTGAACATTTTGGAGATCTGATAATCCATATCCTGTTTTATACTATTTACTTATATTTACATTCTGGACTAGTCAAAACTATGATGGGCATATATCAAATAATATATTTCCAGCTTTAAACGTTTAGTTTTGGACGGTTTCTCCTTTGAATTTCCAACTGCATTTACTTATTTATCTTTAAGAAGTTTCTGTACCCCAGGCTAGCCTCAGACTCACAGCATCACCGTGTCTCACCCCACCCCCACTCCCACTGCAAGATCTGTGGTTACAGACACAAATCACATCCATCCAGAAAATTTCTGTTGTTTGGAAAGTTTTGAACAAGTAAAATGAAAAGAATTTTACATTGTACAAATAAAATGCCGACAGCCTGAAGCTATGACTTGAATGAACTCCCAGTGCGCTATATTTAATGTTGTCTGAAAATACAAACTTTGAAAAAGCACTGGATATGGAATGTCTTGTTCCTGAGAGTTACATGTTGTCCTCAGTCACATAGATCTCTTGGGTTTGTTTGATCTCTTCTGAGATGCTGTATCAGCCTTGTGTAGACTGGGCTCCTTTAGAGGCAAAAGGTAATAAGCCAGGCTTTGGAATAACCTTCATCTCTAGACTCCAGTGTTTCCCTGGTGAGGGATTCTTATTGTCACACTAATTAAGTGAAAACATAAAAAGCTTCCCCAGCGCTTTACACGAAGAAACTCTTCTTGCTAATTTCATTGTATGAAATCTTCAAAACGCTAGGAGGCATATTAATTAACAGCAGAAACAAGGCTGGATATCTATGGAATGCTTAGTTAATTATACCAAGGTGATACACTTAATGCTTGACTACTAAAACGCTAACTCTTGGTGATTTGTTGAGGAAAGGTTCCTTTGTTTCTAAGGTTTGAAACTGCAGTGGTGAGTTCTGTTTTGCCAGCTGAAATAGTTATTAGCTCACAGAAGGTATATTTCTGTGTATATAACAGTGAAGTGTTCCACAGCAGGTAGATGAAAGCAGAGGGTAGAAAGGAGAATGAATGAGTGAGAAGATCAAAATTGTGATGGGTTGTGGCCTGTGGTTCTCTAAGTAAGTAAAGAACCTCACTGACTGAAAGAATTTTGCACACCAAATAAAAAACATATGTGAGCAGTTTTCATTGCAATTTCCTGGTCAAAAGCTGCTCATTTATCTCCGCCAGATCTGATCACAAAGGTAATTACTGTGCAGGGCCTGACTGCAATTCAGACCCTCCTTTCAGATCTCCCACAATAAAGATCTCAAACTTTAGCTGGTGCTGAATGTCAGTCACTTCATAGGATGGCAATCTGCCCTGTTATGTCATGTCTAATCAAGTAAGTTAATCAACTTAGAAATAACTGAACAGACTCTATACAACACAGTACAAGGAGGAGGAAGCTGCAGTCGGTCAAGTAATAGGTTGATCTGATTAAATTCACTTTAATTGCCTTATTCATTTACTATTTGAATTTGAGATTTAGGTCCTGCTACTTGTTATTCTCTCTGACATGGGGGAAGGAGTTGGATGTCAGTTCTGGCTGCTTTGGCTGTATCTCCCTGCCAACTCATGAAGGCAGGCAGCTGCTGCAGTACAGGTGTAAAGGTGGTGGCTTGCAGCTTTCCTGACCCCAAGACCAGAGCATTCTCATGCAGTACAAAAAAGTCCCACCTTTTCAACTCCTCTAGTAATCTTAAACTATCCACCTTCCTGCCTAATACACTTAGCACTTTTGGTTTTTTGCAGCTAATTCTCCTGGGTGCTCTAAATCAGAAAGCCAGAGCTTAAGCAAAGAAATAAGAGATGAGTCAGCTGATGAGCTAACATCATTCATTCATGGATGCATAGATGCAATATATTCATTACATAACTTA
Source organism: Peromyscus maniculatus bairdii (assembly GCF_049852395.1). Taxonomy (NCBI): domain Eukaryota; kingdom Metazoa; phylum Chordata; class Mammalia; order Rodentia; family Cricetidae; genus Peromyscus; species Peromyscus maniculatus. The sequence goes on from NC_134864.1 coordinate 2,335,216, forward strand.
CCCATGGAAGTACTTATTGAGCAAGTACTGTGTGGTGGACACAGTAGAACTGCTAAATAATTTTGACCTTTAAGAGAGCAGGATAGTGAGAGTGAAATAGAGAACTATTTTTAGTCCCTCTGGATCACACCCTTCTAAATTGAACCACATTTGAACTCTCTCACTGGACAGTCTGCCCACATGTCTTTTACCCGTTCTCTCTGTTGTCTAGTACAAGATTTCCTACATGGGGGCAAGTCAAAGAGGTAATTCTCTCCCAAGCTATCTGTAAATACTAGTGCTACAATATGAAAATAAACACAAAACAGTTTACAAACAATGAACATAACACTGTTGTTCATTGGATTAAAATAGTTTCTGTCATCCTGGAGAATGGGGACTAAATTGCTTTCCAGAAGCAAGTGTACTAAAGTTCATAGGGTTAAAACACAGAAGCCAGGTGGTCATGGAACTTGCCTTTAATCCCAGCACTTGGGAGATAAAGGCAGGCAGATCTCTGCAGGTTTGAGAGGAGCCTAATCTACAGAGTGAGTTCCAGGACAGCCAGGGCTACACAGAGAAACCCTGTCTCAGGAAAAAAACAAAAACAAAAAACACAGAAGAACATGTAAAAGAAGAACCACAAAGGAATGTGGGAATGTGCACTGAAATTCCCTCTAGGGAGAAAAAAACAAACAAACAACAACAACAAAAAACTCCATTTTTAGGAAACACCATCAAACCTGGATGCCGATGGTACTCCCAAATCCCTATGTTGAAATGTGACCTCCCAAAATGGTGGTTTTATAAGGTGCTGCCATTGAGAGAACATTAGGTCATGATGGTGAAGCCTTCACAAACAGGATCAGTGCCCTTATAAAAGAGGCCATAGAGAGATCCTTAACACCTCTGCCTTGTGAGATTATAGGGGGGGAAATATGGCCTTCTGGGAAGCAGCCCCTCATTGGCACTTGGATCTTCAAATTCCCAGCTCCATTATGGTAAGAAATAAATCCCCATGTTTTTAAGCTGAAATGTCTAAGGTTAAGCGGCCCCAATTTTTTTAGTTGTATTTATCAGGTGATATAAGAATCAGCCATATTACACAGTAAACTGCAGTGGGAGCCTTCACCTTGACTGACAGCATGACTGATTCAGAAGGGTCAGGGAGATTAGTAAACTACTTCTCTGGGTGTGCCAGTGAGGAAAAGTCCAGAAAGGACTGAGGAGAAAAGACCAGCACTGAGTGTGGGTGTGGGTAGTACTGTAGTAAAAAGAAGAAAAGGAAGAGTCCAAGAGGCACAGACATATTCACATAGTCATTCATTCAATCATTCATTTATTTATTTTCTCTCTTTCTCTGTTCTTTCTGTCTCTCTGTCTCTGTCTCTCTCTCTCCCTCTCTCCCTCCTTCCTTCCTGTCTACCATGCTAGGACTGTTTTTCTCTATCATACCACCCCACCATGATGGGCTGAAACTATGAACAAAAATAATTTTTTTTCCCTTAAGTTGTTTAGCTCTGGCATCTCGTCACATAGCCAAGAAGTCTGATGAACACAGCATCTATTAGTATCAGGTTCCTGTCTCACAGGAATTACTTGTATCCTCAGATTAACATGTTACTCTCACTGCAGACATATACTGAGGATATATCATATCTCACTGCACATTCAGCTAAGTTATTGGAAAGCCCATTAGCTCTTTTTGAAGTTGATGCCAACTGCCCTGGCCTGTTTATAGGCCCTGTCTTGACAAATGCCTATTGCATCCACAGACAGGACTAACAAGTTCAAGCAGTAAAGTATTTCTTAACTTACCTCAAATATGGATTTATAACCCTCAAGCTAACGCTTTAGTTCAGCTCAGTATTTAAGCAGCTGTTTAGTGCCATGGTATTGAAGGGTCTCTTCTTTAAGGGCAGAAGACATAACTATGATTCTAAGAAATGTGCAGTCAGATGAGGGTTTCAGATGGTCCAACACAGAGGGAAAAAATTGAAATTAGTGAGGGAGAGCTTTTGGCAATTCTACTAATTAAACTGACTACCTGATCCTTGTATCCATCTTGCAAAGGAGAATACAGCAATGCTGGGAAACCAGCCCAAGGGATCCCCAGTGGCTGATGGGCCCTCTTGAGGAATCTTTCTTACATTTTCTCTCTGGTTTCTGAGAGAAGGCGTCCACCTCAAAAATCATTCAAATAAAGAAGTAACAGGTATAGTTTCCCACTCAACTAAACAATAAGGGCTATGAGGTGTGGGTAGGATCTAAGAGTCCCATTAATAGTCAATAGTCTTTCAGCTCTCCCCTCAGGGCTCACTAGGAAGGCTCCTGAAGGTTCCTGTACTCACCTCACTGTCTGGAACTCACACAGATCTCAAGGGCACAACTAAATATGTGCAGAAAGTCAAATCATTTAGACTCAGTCTTAAATATGTTCTCTCACAAAATAAAAATTGAATACATTAGCTGGGTGGTGGTGGCGCATGCCTTTAATCAGCACTCGGGAGGCAGAGCCAGGTGGATCTCTGTGAGTTTGAGGCCAGCCTGGGCTACCAAGTGAGTTCCAGGAAAGGCGCAAAGCTACATAGAGAAACCCTGTCTCGAAAAACCAAAAAAAAAAAAAAAAAAAAAGAATACATTACATGTGAAAATTATTTTACTAACAGTACCTTTGCATACCTTTCTCAATCCATTTCTTCCTTCCAAAAGGGGTGAGCACAGTCTATAAATCTAGATGAAACTTCAGGATGTGCTCACTCTCATCTAACTTGACATCTATTCACATGAGCACTCAACTCTGCTCTCCATTTCCTATCAAGGCTAAAAGTGATATTGGGGTAACACACTGTGGGGCCTCTATTCACCATCAAAACACCTACCCTGCAGCAGTTTGTGCTATTTTCTCTCTTCCTAGTTCTCCTTTCAAAATCTCGATTCTATTTCTCCTTCTCTGGTTTTTCTTATCTAGCTACCCTTCTTCAGCTAATTGTTGCTGTGGAACAAAAATGTCAGTGGTCCACAGAAACATTCATTTCTCAGGTACCTGCAGAATTCAGCTGGGCAGGTGGGGTCTCAGTCAGACTTGCGTCAGGCTCTGATATTTGCGGAGTTTGACAGGCAAACCTCCCCTAGGCAGCTTTGTGTTTTATGTCTCTCCTCCTAGACTAGAGAGTTAGCTTTCTACATCTCACTAGCTGCAATGGTAATGAAGAGTAAAGAGAGATACAAGCAGCCACTTTTAGACCTAGGATCTGTCATCAACTCCACCACACAGACGGAAATGAGAAAGTGATAGGATGAACTTAGAATCATATATGAGTAGTCAACTTTGGTTCTTTATAAAAAAAGAAAAATTGTAGACTACATCATATAGTTCCTCCTTTCCTGGTGTAGGAAGGTGCTCTGCAAGATGCTGGGAGAAGCAAGGACATTAGTGGTCTGACCCTGTGATGGAGCCTTCATATTATATATAATACCAATCTGCCAGGTAAGTGTGCCCGCTGGTGCAGTAATGTTATAACCATTATGGGTACAACCAACTGCGTTCCAGAGAGGAAGGGATTGTCTGGATTACTTTAATACAGGTAGGAGAGGACCTGCTTGCTGTGGGTGGCACCATTCCCTTGGCTGGGACCCTGGGTTGTGTAAGCAGAGAGAGGGCTGAGAAGCAGCAATGCACTCATTGCCCCTCTCCTTTTGACTGTACACTTAGCATCACCAGCTGCTTTAGCTCTTGCTTCTTTGATTTCCCCACTACAATGTACCATAAACTGTGGGCTAAAATAAACCCTTTCTTCCTTAAATTGCTTTATCAACAGCAACAGGGAACCTTAGATGCTGTCTGATGACATTCTCAACCTCTGCATTGGTGGAAGCTAGAGGCCTGTTAGTTAGTATATTCTGGAAGGATTAACCTAATAGTCACAAGGATATTATGTCACACACAGAGGTAGGCAGTAAACAGTTACTTAGGGTGCTAACAGTAGCCTTAGATAATGTGTCTCTGGACCTGTGACTCCTCTTGTGAATCTGATGTTCTGATCATCAGCCAGCCTTGTAGAATGTTTAATGTAGGTGCAGCTGTTTTCTGAAAACTTCAGTTCATACAGTACACGGTTTATCCTCATGATTCTGGTGATGGAAAGCATGATTCTCTCCCACCCCAAAGTGCAGCAAAGCTACACTTCCTGGTCTTCTCTATTCACCTAAACCCTGGAAAACACTGGTTTCTTTGCTGAGAGACACAAAACTCAGCAATCAGCATTTAGAATGATTAACCTAGCAAAAGTTTGGCCCTTTGTTTCATACTTGGGCTTCTGCATCTCAAAGCCCAAAGAAAAGAAAAAAATACCCCACAAAATGGGGTTGCGTTCTCCAATGGGAGAACGTAAAGCACCCCTGAGATTTACATGTCACAATAAATAAGCCTCCTTCAAGTGATATTTAGGTGGAAATAGTCATTTTGCATTTGGGGACAAAAGTGCCATAGCCTCTTTTTTTTTTTAACTGTACAAATTTGAAGTAATTTTTGATTAACAGGTTACTTTAAAATTACTTTCTATGCTTGTTCCTTTAGACGCCCAATTACATTTCATTTGGGGGAGGCATGAATTAGAAAGTGAAAAGACGTTTACATAAAATTAGCATCCCAATGGTTTTCCTTGCATTGATAAGCAAATTTCTTTTCATATCAGAAACCATTCATACAGAGATGTTCATTATAGACACTGGGACCTGTCAGCTCATTGTGCACAACACACCCTAGTCATGCTGCACCCAACTCCCCCAACTTCAAATAGACTCATCAGCCCTTGCTGGATGGCCACAGACTAAAAACACTTATAGATAAAGGCAGGGTCCTAAAACATCTTTGATTTGTAGCCATAAAGCTACTGTTCACTCTAAGGTGTGTGATAATGACTCATTTCTCTGGTCATTCCTGGATTTGGCTCTATCCAATTTGCTTTGCTCATTTTTAGGTAAGGAAAACAAACCCATGTTTGCAACAAGCCAATGTAAGATAAAGTAAACCATAATAGCTTCTTGCATTTCACTCTGAATTCTCTGGAAACATCTAGAAGGCTGTCAGATAATTCTGAAGAATAGTCCCAGAAGTAACTCAGAGAGAAACATCTGCAAATAAATCAACCAATTCAATGATCAAAACTGTCCAATTGCCTATAAGCAAAACCTGTGTAATAGAATTACAGTTGGAGGGGCTGGAAAAATGGCTCTGCAGTTAAGAGCACTGGCTGCTCTTCCAGAGGTCCTGAGTTCAATTCCCAGAAACCACATGGTGGCTCACAACCATCTATAGTGGGATCTGATGCCCTCTTCTGGCATAAAGGGGTGATACAGATAGAGCACTCATACATAAAATAAATATATCTTTAAAAAAAAAAAAAGAATTTAAGGCACAAAGCTACACAGAGAAACCCTGTTTCGAAAAACCAAAATAAATAAATAAATAAATAAATAAATAAATAAATAAATAAATAAATATAAATAAATAAATAAATAAAATAAAATAAAAAGAATTTATACAGACATTTGCTTCAAGATTGGAGCTAAGGAAATGGCAGCCATTCACCTCTTTTGCTTTGGAAAACATAAATTAAGGAAGGGAATTATAATGTCAGCATTTGCTAATATTCTCATTTTACTAAGTAAAAGGGTATGCTGCTTTGTGGACAGTGCCAGCATTGATCTAAATAATTTGTTTTGGAGGCAATATTCTTGCTAAATAAAGTGAAGATAATTTCCAGTCTTCATACAGAAGGCTCTTTATTCAGCAATTTTCTCTTAACGTGTCATCAGTAAAGATGGCTTAATCTCCAACAGCTGACATCTAAGTCCTGGAGCGATCACTAAGTGTGCCACGGAGTACAGAGAAGACAATGTGAGGAGTTCAGCCCTGACTGAAGCTTCACCTTCTTTATCTTTCCCACCTAGTAGTTCAGCTGAAGATGATCAAGTAAGGCTTTCCAGGGATGATCACACGGGTCATACTGAAAGCATCAGAACCCTAAATACTCAAAGCTCTCAGAGATTCAGGTCTGGATTATATTGCCATGGAAGAAAAAACATCATGCCTCTGCTTATCAGAAAAGAAAACAATTTCTGCTGTGTCTCTTTACTCCTGGCATGTGTCCTTATCCTAAACTCCACAGTTGGATCTCAAGACAAGGGTCTTGCTTAGAAGGCATTTGGATGTATCAGGAAAGCTAAATAAGTCAGAAGAAAAGACCAAAGTAGGAACATATGAAAGACACCATAAATCCCTGGCAATAAGATCTCAGCTGTGAAAATAGCCTGTCCAAGTCATCCTGAGTTTGATTAAAAAAGAAAACATTTCTACCCAAACAGCCATGTTTGAAGTTCACCACTGTAGCAAGACAAAATGAAGGCTTCAAGGATTTTGCAATGGGGAAAAGCATGGAGTGTAAGTGAAAATGCAGTTCATTTGACCTCTTTGAGGAGACTCACATTACACTGGTATGTGGCTGCCTTCTTGGAAACCTCCCTTGAAGAAGTCTGACTTGGTGTAACTGGGCCTCAGAAGAAACAGATACCTTGTGCTTACCCATCATCGGTTGTCTCTGTCACAAAAGAGAATGCTACACTTAGAACACTCTGAGGGAACAATACTCCATCTAACTCAAGGTCTGAAACTATTGGATTAAAAGCTTGAGCATATGGGTTGCTGTAGCTAAGAGAACTGTCTTGGGTTGTATATCTGTGAGGTTTATTGGCTTAATTTATGGGTGCTGTAATAAAATACACTGACAATAGCAACAGAAAGGAGAATGACTTTATTTTAGCTCATAGTTCCAGGTTAAAGCCTATCATAGCAGCTGGGCAGTGGTAGCGCACACCTTTAATCCCAGCACTCAGGAGGCAGAGCCAGGGGGATCTCTGTGAGTTTGAGGCCAGCCTGGGCTACAGAGTGAGTTCCAAGAAAGGCTCCAAAGCTACAGAGAGAAACACTGGCTCAAAAAAAAAAAAAAAAAAAAAAAAAACCAAAAATAAAAAATAAATTTAAAAAAGTCTATCATAGCAGGAAAAATCATAGCTGCAGGTCCCTGAGGGAATTGGTCATATCACATCTATAATAAGAAACAGAGCAATGAATGCATCCATGCTGGCACTCAGCTTGCTATCTCCAATCATACACAGTTCAGAATCCCCTTCCAAGGAAATGTTACCACCCATAGTGGCAGTTTTCCCACCTCAAATAACAATATCAATAGATAATCCCCCATAGACATGGCCTCAAGTCAATCTTCTAACCTAGAAGATCCCCCATTGAAACACCCTTCTCAGGTGATACTAGATTGTGTCAAAGTGAAAACCAAACTAGTCATCACATCAGAGAAACTCATACCTTAAATTAGATGTGGCTCCTCCAAAACAATAAGCATCAGATATTGTGAAACCTATAGTGTTTATGTGTAAAAGAACTCATCTAATTGACAATGTCAAACAGAATTATTTTGAAAAGAAAAAAGTGTATAATATACAGTGAAGTGTCACTGAACATATGGCAAGGAATGGCTCCTATATTCCTTAGGTTAATTGTAATATCTAAAACTGACCACCATTTTCTTTGGTAAACAACATTTATAAATTCTTCTTTCATTTATTAACATGATTAGATTCTTTTTTGAGCTTTACCAAAGATGTAAAGGACAGGACTGCTTTGAGATATCATCTGTCTGATTCCACTGAGAAGATGGGTAAAAGGAAGGAAGCCCTTGGAAACCTTGCTCTCAATAGTCAAACTTGGAGGTAAGTGAGATGGAGTAGAAAGTTTATCTGAATCAATCAGAGACAAAATTCTGGAAGGTCAGGCTTATATTGTCAAGGTTTTTCTTAGAACATGCAATGGTGTGAATCCAAGAAGTCTTGTTCAGTGCAGAGTCATCATTGAGCCACCATAGCTTGAGTCTGCTACGTAGTGGTAAAGGGCTGGGCCTCTAAGACAGTGATTCTCAACCTGTAGGTCACAACCCCTTGGCTTGAAAAAGAGCCCTTTCACAGGGGTTGCCTAAGACAATCAGAAAACACAGATATTTACATCACAGTTCATAAAAGTAGCAAAATTACAGTTATGAAGTAGCAACAAAAATAATTTTATTGTTGGGGTCACCACAACACGAGGAACTTTATTAAAGAGTTGCAGCATTAGGAAGGTTGAGAACCACTGGTCTAAGAGGCTAACAGCTGACAGCAGGTGTGGGGTGTGTGCAAAACACAGGTTCTAGTCTCAGTCTAAAATCCCAAAAGGAAGGATCTTTGACATTGTTTTTGGCTCCTTTCCCCAACTGTAAAATGAATGAGATAGACAATTCCTTCAGAATTCTTTTCACTAATGAGTACCTACCTGTATAACATGAAAGAGAATAGCAGCAGACAGGAGTATCCTGTGTTTTAATAAACATTAAAACTCTTGTGAAAGAGAATAGTCTCTTTATAACAAGACTTCTCAGGACCTAGGAATAAAGCCCCTTTGTCCAATGTTCAGATATTGAAAGCATGTGAAAATATTCCTCAATAGCTGTAAAGTAAGTGACCACTAAGTGCCTATAACTTTCTATTTGTCTCTGAAGAAACTTATTTCTTGTGGTTCAAATAGTAGTTACTCTTTTGTGGAGTTTGGGAAAAAATTTCATTCCAACAGACATTTATGGTGCACTTACATAAACTTACAATTTTGTCTACAAGCCAAATGGTCCAATCATCTATACATGAGGTAGCCATATATTGCATTACAATTACCCTTCTCGACTTAAGCAGATGGTTGTTTCAAAACCAGAGAGAAGGATACACCTTGCCTTTTCCTATTCTACTTTAGAAAAAAATGTGATTAATTTGAACTGAGGAAGCACAATTATGCCAGCATTTATTCATTTATTTATTTTATTTGCAGATTACTCAGTAAAGTGGAACTCGCTTTTGGTACACTTTACTCCCTAAGCGAAACCCTTTCTCAATCTGCTGCCTATTCCTGTGGCTACCTCCAGAACTACATACAAACCTCTCCTCTACTTGATCTCTTTCACTTTCCGGAAACTTGCTCCCACATTCCTTCTGAGCATCTCTCCCCACAGTGTACCATGAGTTCACATTTGGAGCTAGTAAGGTAATAATGGGCTCTGTGCTTTGGCAGTGCAGAGTGATTTGCCCCACCAAATCCATTCTTTTTCCAGACTGCTTTCTTCTCTTCCTGAATGACACTCCATCATCATTCTTTGACTTTATGCACCACCACATTTCTCTGATGCTAAAGAGATTCTAAGGACTTTTTTGTTCTTCTGCCTGTCAGCTTGGTCAGACAGGCCTCAACCAACACCCTGGGGCCTCACTATGGGAACTGGCTTGTACCTGAAAACATCCAAGAACCAGAATTCTTATTCCTTTCCAATAATGCTTTGCATCTTTGTACCATTGACATTTGAAGTGGAAACATTTAATTTAATATTTTTGTTTGGTTGGGGTTCTTTTTGGAGATGGTATCTTATGTAACCTAGGCTGACCTTGACCGGGCTATACAGACAAGGGTAATATTGAACTTCTGATCCTCCCACCTCTACCTCCTTCCCCAGTGCTGGGATTACAGGCATGAACCACCGGTAACTCAGTTTATACAGCACTGGAGACTGAACAGAGGGCTTTGCCCATGCTAGATGACTACTTTACCAACTAATTAAATTAGTGCTGCCTAGTTTTTATGTCAACTTGATACAAACTAGGGTCATCTAGAAAGAAGATGTCTTTTTTTTTTTTTTTTTTTGGTTTTTCGAGACAGGGTTTCTCTGTGTAGCTTTGCGCCTTTCCTGGAGCTCACTTGGTAGCCCAGGCTGGCCTCGAACTCACAGAGATCCGCCTGGCTCTGCCTCCCGAGTGCTGGGATTAAAGGCGTGCGCCACCAACGCCCGGCGAAAGAAGATGTCTTAATTGAGAAAATGTCTCCATAGGATTGGCCTGTAGGCAAGTCTATCAAGCATTTTCTTAATTGATAATAGATGTGGGAGGACCCAGATCACTGTGGGTGGTGCTATTCCTAGGCAAGGGGTCCTGGATGGTATAAGAAAGCGGGCTGAGCGAGCAATGGGGACCAAACCAGTAAGCAGCCCTCCTCCATGGCTTCTGCATCAGCTCCTGCCCTGACTTCTCTTGATGATGGACTATTTCTGGAAGTGTAACATGAAATAAACTCCTTCTTCCTCATATAAACCATTTCTTCACTTACTTTTGGTCATGATGTTTTATCATAGCAATAGAAACCCTAACTAACATACCAACTGAACTATATCCCAGTCCATTAGCTTAAAACACAAGTTTCAGATTCCTTGTTCCCAATCATGAACTCTTGAATCAGTAAGTTAGTAATCATAGAAAATGTGTTTATAAAAGAAGAAAAAATGTGATTTTAAATGCAAAAGGGAAAAAAAGGATAGAATCTGCAGAAGAGCAGCAAAAATAAAGAGTAGAAATAACACAACCACCACAACTTGTGAAGATAGCAGATTTGGGGCAGCACATATGGGTTTATTAACAACTTGCACAGGAAAATTTTCACTTACTGTCTCTGACAGAGGCCATTTTGAGGAAAGAAACAACACCAAAAGGCATGGCACTAATGTAAGCTTTGCTTATTGCTGAAGAAAGTATGGGAGGGTGGGCCACAAGATGGCTAAGTGGACAGAGGCACTGGAAACCAAACCTAAGGTCAAGCACTAGAACCTACATGATGGAAAGAGAGAAGTGACTCCCACACGTTGTTCTCTGACCACATATGTTATGACAGGCATGATACACACACACACACACACACACACACACACACACACACACACACACACACACACACAAATAAATAAATAATGTTAAGCTGTATTAGAAATGTATAAAAGAAATTGTACCTATTTAGTTGTAAACATGGAGCAGACACAATGTTTAAGCCCACTGTTAAGTGGTACTGTGAGTTGAAATTCAACAAGAGAAGAGACTCCAAGAAGCCCTTAAAAATTCAGATTCCTGCCTGGTAGACTTGCCACATAGTTAAAAACAAAAAACAAAAAACAAAAACAAAAAACTTCTCCTGACTACAAGGATCAAACTGACTGAAAAAGAAAAAAGGATTAAAACTGACTCACTGACTCCTTCAACACTTAAGAGTAGAGATTATCCCTTCGGCTTTTCATAGAAGTTTCTCTCCTTATAATGTTAAGGCGAGACACCTTACTCTGGTCTACAGGGAAGGTTTCCCTCCTCCAAAATTCATTATGTAACTCGAGTGTGATGACATCAGGGGTGAGACTTTCAGAGGCAAAAAGGTCATGAGGGAGGAGCCCTCACAATGGGGTTAGTGCCCTTCTAAGTATAGCACTAGGTAGGCAGCGTGCTTCTCCTCATTCTCTGTTCCATGCTATTCGAGGACACAAGACATTAGCCACCCACAAATGAGAAAGAGGCCCTCGACAGACAAGAGAATCTGTAGCACCCTGATCTCAGACACCCCAACTTTCAAACTGGGAGAAGTAAGTTCTGGCGTTGAAACCACAAATCTGTAGAATTTGTTACAGCAGCTCCAGATGACTAACACTTTCTTATATTTATCTTATGCTCCAAAATAAAAAGTGTAATAAGTCATAGTAAGATCATATAGGTTAACATTTTTAACTCCACATGATTACTTACAATTTTTAATTAAATTAATTTGGGGTGCATGTGGGGAGGGCACACATTTATCACAGCAAACATAAAAAGATTAGATGACAACTTTTCAGGATTCCATCCTTTGCTTCAATCTTGTGTCAAGGCAAGATGTCTCCCATGGTTTCTGTTGCCAACTTGCATTATTGTCGGCAAGCTTGCTCTTCAGGGTAATTCTCCTGCCTCTGTCTCCCGTCTCCCTGTAGAAGTGCTGGGATTACAGATGTAAACAACTGCCCCCAGCTTTTTAAGGGTGTTGTGAGGATCCAACTCAGGTCATCAGGCTTATGTGGCAAGCACCTTTATCTCATGAGCCATCTCCCTCTCCCAGTGCTGACAATCTAGAGTCGGTCAGTTCTTTAAAAAAAAAATCAAATCAAATATATTTCCAAAAAATCAAAATAGATAATGCACAAAGGAAGTGATGATTTCTAAAGGACCACATGCATGTGTTCACAGAGGTTAAAGCCCCTCAGGCTACTCAAATACAACAAGAGTATAGGTGTATAATATGAACAATGTAGAATTGGTTTGCTCTTGCATCTGATACAGGCAATAAATAAATAATACGTAAAAATACATGCATCCCAGATTCTCTTGTCTTCCACCTGCTTGTACAGAATGTACAGAACCCAACTCCCAACCTCACTCATATAGATGCAGATCTGAGATTATCTAGATTTCTAAATGTCTCTTCCATTAAAAGACTCAGTGCACAGATGGAATTCATCCTAGGTCTGCTTTGGTAATAGAGATACATTGGAATTGAAGCAGATTCTGAGTTTGTCTGCTATCAATGATCGATAGTAAAAGAGTCCAAGGCAGAAACTCTTCCCCATGCTTACCTGCTCCTTGGCAACCCAGGTGTTCAGGAAGCCTGGCATCACAGCATCAGGTCTGGCAACTAGACAGACCTTGTTTATTTAAATAGCACCATCCACATCTCAGAAATAGAGCTGCTCTGTCCACACTCAATAAATCCTCAGTGATCTCTTACCCAATACATACACTGTGCTTTGCAGAGTCCCAAGTAATTGATAAAATTGACCAGCAAGGGCTTCCTCTCCACAGAGAACTTGAGGAGGATGGAAGAGAGCTCTCGCCTTGAAGCAGACACAGTATCCCTGGGTATTCATCATGGAAACACTGACATTCAGGCTCAGCACAGAATGGAAAATGTAAATAAGGATGTACTGATGCTTCTAAATATCTTATAAGCAACTAACAAACAACTCTACCTGCACCTAGACAATGCCAAACCCAATACAGGCACATGCAGAAAATGCTCTGTATAGCACCCCACTATGTCCTGGGTGTTCAGCAACAATAATCTAGTAAATATCAACAGCTGACTATGCCGAAAGGGGTGTGTATGTACCATGTAATTTGAATTAAGCATCATTTATGAGCCAGTCTCACAATTATGTCTATTACATAATGCAAAGGACAGCTGCCCAAGGTCACAAAAGTATTTGAGATGCATTTGACTTATGATAGTACTATATCCCAGCAAACACATTGTATGCAAAAAAAAATCCTTCAGTCAAAAATGCAATCAATATGCCTAACCTACTAAGCAATACAGCTTAACAACAGAGTACTTGTGGAGTGTCAGTTGTCTAGCCTCCTGGCTGTGTGCTGGCTGAAAGCGGCAGCTTGCTGACGCCCGTGCAACACTGCAAGAGAGTGTCAAGTATCATACCACATGCTTCTAAGCTCCATAAGTGGCCACATACCAGGGAGATATATGTGGCCTCTAGAAGCTGGAAAAGGCAAACACGTGTCTTCTCTTTCAATCCCTCAGGAAGGATTGTAAGTGTGCTGACCCCCTGGATTTGAGCTATGTGAGAGTCACAGCAGATGTCAGATCTGAAGAAATTCACACTATTCAGTTTGTGATTTATATATGATGCCATATACAAATATTCTAAAGTTAAATTTAAAAATAAATAAAATTTGTAGATTTACAAAAAAGAAATGCATAAATAAGATTGTGTTTTAAGCTATTTACTTTGTTTTGATTTGTGACATAGCCAGAGGAAATCAAAAGTACAATGTTTTGGTTTGTGGTGCACAAAGGAGGAAAGAGCAGGTGGGGCCAGAGGTGAGGAGCAAGGGAGCCGCTGCAGAGCTGCTGCCTCCCAAACCAGTTTAGACCAGACAGCTTTCTTCTGGAAAATAAGCCAAACTGTTCCATGAGAAGTGCCAGGCATGGTTTCTGGTGCTTTGCAATGTGCTGCTCTCACCATAGTGTGGGGAAACTCAACTGTTTGTCATCTTAATGGAATCCACAGGAAAAGACCTCCCCACCTCTAGGTCCTGTTCTATACGATATTTGTTCCAGAAGGCCTCAGTTTAGCAGAAAGACTCAAAAGTGGGCAAAAATATCACATACAGGGGACCTGGAAAGATCCAGGCCAGTAAACTTATTTCCATCCACACAGCACACTGTCCAAGGCAACATTCCTTGAGGCTTTGGGGAAAAAATATACCACCTCTGAGAGACAGGAGGTCTTTCAGGCAGGGAGAATCAACATTGCCTAGCAGATACCAAATTTCAAAGGAACTAAGTCTCTCCAGTGCTATAATTTCTTTTTTCACATAATTTCAAATAAATAAAATTTATTTATTTGTGGTGTGTGTGTGTGTGTGTGTGTGTGTGTGTGTGTGTGTGTGTGTGATTGCCTGTGTCCATGTCAGTCAATATATTTATATGTAGGTCAAAGGAGAACCAGTGGGAATAGATAGTTCTCTCTTTGCAACATAAGAATTACAAGAATTGCCGGGCGGTGGTGGCACACGCCTTTAATCCCAGCACTCAGGAGGCAGAGCCAGGTGGATCTCTGTGAGTTCGAGGCCAGCCTGGACTACCAAGTGAGTCCCAGGAAAGGCGCAAAGCTACACAGAGAAACCCTGTCTCGAAAAACCAAAAAAAAAAAAAAAAAAAAAAAAAAGAATTACAAGAATCAAGCTCATGTTGTGAGGCTTGGCTGCAAATGCCTTTATTCACAGAGCCAGATACCCAGCGTGCTAATACTTCTTAAAGTGATGCTTGCGGAACATTGATCCCAAGCAATAGCACTTGCTCTCTAGATCACAGATTTTGATAATATTAAGTCTCTAGGTGTGAAAGATATGTCCAGTATCCATTAGCATCTGAGGCTGGGATAGTCTGCTATAGGACAGTCCTCAGTCCCTGCAGTAACATGGATCACATGACTGTCACATGTCAATGCAACAAGAGAAGCACTGATATGAGCCACTTGTAGTGAAGGGACTTGATCTCTTCTGTCTCTCTTCCACTATCGCCAAGTGCAAATGATTCAGGGGAAGAAGCTAGAGTTCTGAGTCACACCAAATCACTGCCTGGATGGCAGGAGCTGGGGCCCTGTACCCTGGAGAAGAGCTCTCCATTGATAGCTACACTAGCCTTGGCTGCATGTAGGAAATGGCCCACATTCTGAACCAGGTGTGTTTGGCCATTAGTTATGAAAACAAGCCCAGAACAAATATGCTGAAGTTACATATGGACTTTGCCAAGAATGATGGTGATTTGGCAAGCAACTCCCAGAACCTGTCATTACCTCACCAGGAACAAGATGATCTCTAACACTAGCCAGCTTCTTACTGGGCATTTTAATTCTGTGTACAAGCAACTCTACCTGAATTGGTTACTTATCTTTTCTATGAGAGCCTAGGTTTCTGGAAGCAAGTAGCTAATTCCTCCACTACCTCCTCAGAAATAAAGTTATCAAATGTGTTGTCCTTAATCATAAATGAATGAATGACGGAGATTTGAGTCACCTGCCACAAATGACCTTCTGTTCCAGACAACCACAACCAGTCTACTAAATTACCTGGGAAGTGCTGCACAGCCCCCTGTGGAGTAGTCTTTGATTAGCTTCACAAAGGAATAATGTGAATGCAAAGACTTCTCAGAAATGTCCAATGAAGACAGCATGCAAGACACAAGTAAGATACAAACACAAGCAAGAATGTTAACACCAAGTCGTGGAATATTACAGTGTTCGGCTAGTCTTGAGTAACCAACCAGATATGGTTTAATTTTCAACGTCCAAATTTATTGGACACAAGTTTATCCCAAGACAGTGTACAAACTATTGACTGTGTGGTTCTTTAGGAATGGACCACATACCATCCTATCTATGCTTCCATTTTCTCTGAACTCCTGGGCCATTGCTAAAGGTTACAGTAAGCTTGCAACTTGTAGACTCACTAGCAGTGGTCATTCAGGAATGCCCATAGAGGTTTTCAGGTTCTCATGCTGTCTTTTTTTCCCTCTTAATTGCTAATATACTTTTTCATGTTCCTTATTTTTAATTAATTGCTTTTAGATTTATTTTCTTATTTTTATGTGTGTGTGTGTGTGTGTGTGTGTGTGTGTGTGTGTGCACTTGCCACGTGTGTGCAGGTTCCCTCAGAAGCCAGAAGAGGGTATCAGATGTCCTGAAGCTAGAGTTATAGGCAACAGTGAGCTATGTGATACAGATGCTAGGAACCAACCTAGGTCTTCTGGTAGACCAAGTGCTGTTAACCACTGAGCCATTTCTCTAGCCTCCATAATTTCTCTTCCTAATGATACATGGCCACATCCATTCAGGTACATGCACTGGAAAGTACACACACACACACACACACACACACACACACACACATCCACATTCACATAATACACACATATATACATGCAAATACACATACATACATATATACTTACATATACACACATGTACACATATACACAGAGAGAAATCTTGAGAAATGAGTACAGAAACAAGAGTCTCTCCAACAAATCCAAAGACAGGGACATTTATAAGCTTTTTAGTCATTGCACGAAGTACACACAGACATGATCAGCTGAATGTTTTCCACTCCTGAATGACTAAAGCACAATCTTCACAGGAGTACTAAGTAAAAGGGCCTCCAGAGTACCACTTCCTGAAAAACCTATGCTGGGCACACATTTGTGTTTTCATATATTCCTTGAGAATGATATATGGATGGGGCATAAATTCATGTTGTGGAAAGAGCTTAAGATAAGTTCCATACATTGTGAGATCAAATAAAGATCAGCTGTTATGACAATAACAGTGAGAACTTCACAAATCACATGTTAGTGATCCGAAGATGGTACAAAGAAATGTAAACAGTGCTTTGGGGACTGTTTGTGGCAAGCTTGTTTTAATAAATAAAAACTTCAAAATGGCTCAGTGACCAACAGACATTCAAAGCACTCTTGTGCAAGAAGGCTCGCCCCTCACTGTGATGTTGTGACATGCTGCAGCTCCATTTGTCTTAGTTTTAGAATAAGAAGAAGGAATTTCGGGGATATCAGAGGCACTTCCTTTAGCTAGGCCCCCCATGTGATCTGGGCCCACTCACTTACTCCAACAGCACATGCAAAGGAAGCTTCCTCTCTGGAGAGGAGATTCAGTCAGCAACAGAGGGAGTCCTTCAGCTGCCAGCAGCTAAACCCTGAACCCCCAGTTTAGAAAAGCTAAGCCTAACACCCCCTCTCGACAGAGGAAACAGTCAGTTTGAATGTGGTTTTGACTAAGACCCTGAGATCTGAGCTAGGATAGGAAAATCTGTATCATGTGAATGGGGGCGGGACAAGTGAATGAGCATCCCAGGCACCAGGTCTTGGAGTTGCTCAAATGCTCCAGTGAGAATTGCAAGTCCTTGATCACCTGAACCCATGAGTGAACACAGAGCCCAAGAGAATGCACAGGAAGGATATCAGAGCCCGAGCTCAATGCTGCTGCCTGCCCAATACTTCATACCAACAGCCCTCAAGAAAGCTTGGCTTCATACCAAAGGCTCCCCCAGCTACAAATGAAAAACCCAAGCCTCAGACAGTGCTAGTATCAGAAGGAGCTGGGATTTGCCCTTAATGAATAGGATCCTTAAAAGCATGTTCCAGCCAGGCAGCGGTGGCACACACCTTTAATCCCAGCACTCAGGAGGCAGAGCCAGGCAGCAAATCTCTGTGAGTTCAAGGCCAGCCTGGTCTACAGAGTGAAATCCAGGACAGGCACCAAAACTACATGAAGAAACCCTGTGTCACCGCCCCGCCTGCCACCCAAAAAAGCATGTTCCATCCTTCAAACATCCAGCCAGGCCCAGACCCAGTACACATCAGACATCTTTTTCAGCAAACACACACCTACTCAAGAGAACATCAGAGTAACTGGAATCAAAGCATTACTTAGGACCTTAGCTCATCTCTAGAACAAGTCACTGAAGGCATGACTGCCACTTACCAGCTGTCCCACTAAGTCCATTTAGGGCTATGCTGATGTGCACAGATGTAGGAGCATCTACTAAAGCATGGTCAACCTACCTCGGGACATACCTTTAGAGAAAATCGGCTCTCATTTCTCCAGCAGCCATCAACTGTCAATAGCTCCTAAGGGGGGACCTCGTGTGCACTTCCCCCATCCATGCTAGAATGTTGACTGGCTTGATCGTGTGTAGGTCTTGTGCAAATAAGCACAGCTGCTGGGAGTTCAGGGATGTAATAGCCCTGTCATGTTCAGAAGGCATTATTCTGTCCCAGTCCCCGCAGACCTGCTCTTACAGTCATTCTGTTTCCTCACTCATGTTGTTCCTCAAGTCTCATGGCAGTAGTGGTGCTAGGGAGAGTGTATGATAAGGATGTCCCTGTTAGAATTCCTAGCCACTCCCCCAGCTACATGACTGCACATGTGCTGCCCAGTAGCCAGGCGTTTAGTTATCCCAGGGCCTTATGTCCTGTATAATCCTATGTAATCCATGCCCCGCGTGATCACGTAATTTGCGCACAGTGTGATCACGTAAAATCTATGTGCATGTGTGGTGTAGCTACGTAAGCCCATATGCACATGTGCGGGGAGGGGACCTATAAAAGTGGATTCCACTTATCCCTCCCCCCTTTCTCGTGCATGATCATTCCCATAGGCCTAAGCACATCCCTTCTGTTTCTTTCCCTTAATAAAATCTTACAGTGGGTTTTGTTTTTACCTTGTAGCTTTTCTCAAAGGTAAATAGAGCAAATTAATGAATAACATTGCACCACTTAATAAATAATAGTCCCATTTAGGGGTGGACACTCCATAAGTCATTTATTCTCTGCACTTTGGCCATTAGTGTCTGTATTCACTGCCACCCACCATATGGAGAAGCTTTTCTGATAAAGACTGGGAGCTGCACTAATCTATGGGTATAAAGGTAAACAGTCAGAAGGCATTTAGGTAATATAGCCATTTAACAAAATAAGAGCAGTACTAGATTCACCCATGGGGCCTATGACCTGCCCAGCCATGACTTACAGCACTCCTTATGAAGGACGTCTTAAATCTATTTGGAAATCTGTTAGCCCCAAAACATTCAGGCCTCTATTACACACATGGTCATATCTTGCCAGGCTTGTCATTATTGTAAGTGGCAGGGTTCACAACTGGATAAGGCTATTAAAGACTTTTCTTCCCAGCAGACTTCATAGTATCTTCTGGAACTGTGAAGGCTGGCCAGCAAGGAGGAATCATCCAGATTAGTACCAGATTCCTGTCTCTATGTCCTGTGACCAGAGTACAGGTTACTTCTAGCAACCAGGTATTACTGTCAAGTTCTGGTGGGCAACCAAAAGAAATGTCAGTAGTCTGTATTGGGTTTGGGGGGGTTCTCTAGGACACCCCTAACCAATTTACTCAATGGGAGGTATCCCACACCTGGTACAAATATCTAAGATTCTTTATGTATGTCTTAAATTACAAACCTGGAAACCACTGTTTCCACACCCAGACCAAGGAAACCAGAATCACTGGGGATGGTGACCAGAGAAAAGTAAAGCGATACCTACCATAAATCATTTTATGTAGATTACATGCTGAAATAAAACTATTTTGATATTTGGTAGTGAATAAACATTAAAATGAATTTCATGTTTCTGCTCACCTTTTTAGTGTGGCTACCAAAACACTTTTAAAAAACACCATAATGTTCATGTTATATCTCTGTTGGGTAGGGCAGCTTCAGGGCAAGTCTGGGTTCATAACTCGACACATATTTCCTACTTAGCCACCCAACTAACCCGATGACATGGAAACTCTAATTGGTCCTATTTCGTGGATGAGAATATTGAAGCACAGAGGAAAGAAGTGCTTTTTCCAAATTCACATACTAGTGAGAAGCAGAGGCCAGATCCGCTCTAAACACAGACATCATTTTACTTCTACCGTACTATATCCACCATTTTCTGTGCACTATAATGCACATAAGTAAAAATATGTAGAGAAATATCTGAAGAAAGAAGCCTTCCTAAATTATTCCTGCTAAAGGATTTGCTACTTACCCGTAAATTCAAGTTCAGACGCCAGGACCAAATAGTTGGAAAAATCAAAGTAGAATGTTTTCCCGTAATGATGTTATATTTCATTAGTAATAAGTCTGGCATAAGATACATAGTCTCATCTTTAAAAGGGGCAGTTTGGAGTCAGTGGATTCTGGTTTAGCGTTCATTGTCCACCAAGGAGTAAATTGAATATGCCTTTCTAGGGATACAGTTACAGTGTGGGAAGCCTGCCTATGCAATGACATTTATCTTTGGAAAAAGTGGTTACAACCTATACCAGAGCCCAAAAACAAAGCCCCAAATAAAGATCTATGCTGTGGGATGGCTCAGGGTGGACTGTGGTACCGGATTTGTAAAGAAACACTGTCACCCCCAGAACTCCATGCATTTCCCAGTAGCTGCTTGTGCTAACCAGACAGTACTGTGGACAGTAAGAACAGTCTCCAGCTGGAGGCAAACAACCTCAGAACACTCAGGCAAAGTGGTACAATGAAGAGGGTTTGGTTTTTTATTTGTTTTGGTTTTTTGTTTGTTTGTTTGTTTGTTCATTTGTTTTGCCATTTGCTATCTTGATCTCTGGAAATAACCTAGCCAAGGAAGCAGGTGGTTAAAAATGGAACTTGAGGCTGGCAACATGGCTCAGCAGTTAAGAGTACTGGTTGTTCTTCCAAAGGACTCAGATTCAGTTCCCAGCACCCACATGGTGGCTTATAATTGGCTGTAACTCCAGTTCTAGTTGATCTTACATGCTCTTTTGACCCCCAAGGGCATCAGGCATGCAAGTGGTACATAGTGTAGGCAAAATAGCCCTACACATAAAATAACATGTAAAATTTTAAATGGAACTTAATTTGTGCCTTCTGCTACCAAGTAACCACTGATAAGTGGATTTCAGATCCATAAAATGACTTTTTCCAGTTTACCTCCACATGGGAAGAGGCAATCATCTGAATTCTTCTGCATCTAAGTAGCACATGAACAATAAAACAAGGCTTTCCATGTACTATAATCCATATTCTTGAAAAACCTTTAGAACTTTCTAGAATGAGATGAAATACAAAAGTGTATATAGCACAATGGCATGGACATTTGGAAGCTAGAAAAGTGGGGGGAGGTAGAAAAACATATATAAAGCCAGCTATAGACTTAAAGGAATAGATTCAAGGAGGAATAGGAAGAAATGAATGAATAAACAAAGAAAAAATAAACTCTGTAGGAAATGTCTCACACACAAGAGTCAGTCACCAGTGACAGTGTCAGGCATCTCATAGCAGAAAGATTAAACAACAGCTTCAAGGAAGTCTTTTGTGTGGACTCTGTTTGATCCAGTGACTGAAGGGCTGGGGATAGACCTCGGTTGTATGATGCTGAATAGTCACTTAGCACATGGACATGAAATCCTCAGCATTACAAAAAGAAAATGCAGCAACGGTTCACTGTTGTTCCCTTGTGCCAATTCCCTCATGAGGAGCAAGGACTATGACACAGGTTCCTGCCTCATCTCCTCTCCTTTGATACACAGGCAGGAAACATCTGAGCTCTGCATAGAACAGAACGCACAAATTACTCTCACACCTATTGCTATCATCTGAGTGGTAGGTCTCCTCAACATTCAAGTGTTGAAATGTAGTCACCAATATAACAGTAACAAGAGGTGGGGCATCTTGATTAGGTCATGAGGCCCTCCCATGTCACTGTGCTTGTCACTGTGACAAAGTATCTGCCAAAATCAATATAGAGAAGGAAGGATTCATTTCAGATCACAGCTTGAAGATACAGACCATCATGACAGCAACAGGACCCACTCACAGCTATGGTGGAAGCAGAGGAAGGCTTCTTGCTCACATCTTCATAGAGTAGAAACAGAGAAGGGACAGAAAGCAAGTCCAGACTATAACTCTCAAAGTGCACATCCCAGGGTCCCATTTCCTCCAACTGTGCCCTGCCTCCTAAAGATTACACAGACTCACCATAGAGTACCACCATGTGGAAATTAAAGTTAAACACATGAGTCTGTAGGGCAGGGATGGGGTACACCTCACACTCAAACCATAGTGATCTCCCTCAAGAAAAAGTCCCAAGGAGTTTACTTGTCCTTTCTATGTGAGAGGACACAGACAGTGCCTTCCATGAGGCAAAGAACAAGTCTTCAGAGACACTGAATCTGATGCCCCCTTAGGCTTGGATTTCTCAGCCCCTAGAACTGTCAAATTGAATTTCTGTATATGGGATTTTTGTTACAGCAGCACATACTGAATGGGACACCAATCTTGATATTCTGCATCCATGATAGCTTCAGGGATCTAGAGTATAGCAGATTAAATATCCAAAGTGATGTTTGTTAAATCCAAACCCCTAGGACATATGCATGAGTACTTATTTGAAAATTGGGTCTTTGAAGATGTAATTGAGTTCAAGATAAAGATTTAAGATCATTCTAGATTTTAGATGGCATCTCAATCCACTGACTGGTACCCTAATTAGAGACCGAAGGAGATTCAAAAGTCAAGGACATACAAGGAGGAAGAATACTTAGGGATGGAGCTACAGATGCTACCACAAGCT
Organism: Peromyscus maniculatus bairdii; assembly: GCF_049852395.1. NCBI lineage: Eukaryota > Metazoa > Chordata > Mammalia > Rodentia > Cricetidae > Peromyscus > Peromyscus maniculatus. The sequence goes on from NC_134864.1 coordinate 2,357,834, forward strand.
AAAGACACCTGGACACACCACAAGCTAGAAGAAAGGAGTCTTCTTCAGAGCCCTCATCAAGAACATGGCACATGGCCCTGCCAATGCCTTGATCCTAGTTTTTGACTTCCAGAACCATTAGAGTATACATATCTACAGTGTAGATGTAACAGTCTTATTAAATAAGAAACATAGAACCAAATGCAGAGTTAAAAGCCCAGGAGGTCAGAGCAGTAGCTAAGAGCTGATACTAAAAAAACTTTCTTACCCTTCACTCCTGCTGTCATCCTTCCCCTCAGAAAGAGACCTGTGTATCTGTCTTTTTATTGACTTTCTGTTCTGCCCTCTCATTGGTTGTAAACCCAACCACATGACCTCCTCGTCACTGCCTGTCTATACAGACCTCCAGGTCTTCTATGATTAGTATTGAGATTAAAGGCATGTGTCTCCATGCTGGCTGTATCCTTGAACACACAGAGATCTGCCTGTCATCTGATTGGGATTAAAGGTGTACGCCACCACCACCTGGCTTCTGCTATGGCTTGCTATTAGCTCTGACCCCCCGGGCAACTTTATTTATTAACATACAAATAAAATCACATTTCAGTACAAATGAAATATCACCATACTACAGTGTTAAACCACCAAATAAGATGCACTTCACTGCAGTAGGCCTATGCATTGATCAGACTTTCCAACACTGGGACAAACACCTGAGAAAAGAACTTAAAGCAAGAAAGATTTGTTTCAGAACTCAGCTTCAGGGGTTCCAGCCCATGGTGGGCTAGATTCATCACTGTGATGCTGAGATGAAGCAGAAATCATGGCAACAGAAGCATGTAGCGAAATCTGCTACGTTGTGGTAGCCAGGAGCCAGAGGAGAACACCTGCCAGCACTGTGGGCTCTCTCATCTCTCCTGTTTGCTGTTTCACCAGGACTCCAAACCTATGGCCACCCACATATACAGTGTATCTTTCTGGGTTGGATTTCCTAATTCTCTGAGGCATTTGTTGATACAATCAAATTGACAATCAACATTAACCCTACATGTTAATACATAAAAGGTGGTTTTTGGAATCACTGAGATTTCCTAGCCTCTGGATACAATGATAGATATTCCCCTAAAAGGGTATTCTCTTTCTCTTCTTCACCAAGTGGAAGGAAGGTTATATATATATATATATATATATATATATATATATATATATATATATATATATATCATAAATTCATTATATATATATCATAAATTCATTATATATATATCATAAATTCGAACAGACCCCGAAAATGTTCTGCATGAGATGAGACTGATGACTATCCATTTTACACTAGTTTCCCATAGTCAAGTTGACAGTATTTCCTTTATGTTAGCATTTGAAGCAGAAAAAAACGGGTTTGCACTTAAGTCTCATCTATTGGAAATAATGAGACACACCACATGACTGCTAATGCTGCCTAGTCTCAGTGTGCTCTATGGCCTGTAGCACTGACTTCCCCTGGAAGCTGGTAAGAAAATGCAGACTCGCAGGACACTTGCCAGAGCAACTAAGCTAGAATCTACATTTTGACAGAAGTCCCAGGTGTCTTGTGGAAACATTAAAGTTGAAAAGCTCTCTTCTCAAGCATTTACTATGACTATTTCAGCAGACGTACAGTTATATCATCTTAAAAGAAAATGTCCAGAAATCCACAAACCACACACACACACACACACACTCACACACACACTCACAGCCTCACATACTCACACATCCATAAACACACTTCCTGGCCCCCCATTCTAACATGTCACACAAATGCTTACCCTGCTTAACTTTCTTTACCTTGACAAGGAAGAACTATACATTTTCTTGAAATTAAAATAGAAAGGCAAGTGATAACAAAGACTGTTTTATGTCTCACTATAGTAACTGAATAGAAACTTTCCTAAATGGACGATTCTCCCATGTAGTATTAGTGTTTAATCTCAGAAATCCAAAGGACCAGAGGCAGAGCTTTGTAGAGTGCCTTTTCCAGCTGTGGCTTTGCTGTATCATTAACTGTTTACTAGTGTTCCCATATAACTCATCAGGTGGCCACCACACACCCTGCTACCTTGGTGCACACGACACTGAGAGACAGATGACATCAGTGTACTGGTTAGCAAACGGGAGCCCACCACTGCTTGCATAGTTTGCAACAGCACAGCATGTTTTGGCATAGCAAGGAAAGATCTGGAATAGAGGGAGTCCCCTGGTTCCAAGAGAGCCAGTTTAGCTCTACTTTGAAAGAGTAGGCCATGTTTCCTGAGGGAAATGGGGTCTTTCCAGAGACCTGAAGGATGATGTCCATGAGACTTGGTAAAGAAGGATCCACACAAGCGAAAGTGTGGAGGTGAAGGGGACACTGGAGTTCTAAGGACTGTGAAATGTGCAGTGAGAATGAAGGATGATAAAATGGAAGCTGGAGGGGCAGTAGCCGGTGTTAACACTGTCCATGCTAAAAGTTCTGGACACTGTTGTGCGAGTGATAAGCAGGCTATTGTCCTTCTGGCAGTAGAAAGAAAGAAAACCTTGAATTCTCCAGAGTATGCCACACACTGGGCTCAATATTAAAAAAAAGAAAACTGTATTTTTAATATAATATTAGCAAAATCTGGGACATTCCTGTGATGGTTAACCTTGTCAGCTTAATTGGATCAAGAGAAATCTAAGAGCCTTGTAAAACACAGAGGACCAGAATGCCAATAGGAATGCAGAGACAGGGCTGTGTTCTTTAGGTTTCAGTTGTGAACAAAGACCGAGCAAATTGTTTCTAGGATTGGTATCACTATGTTCCCTTGACCAGCTGAGCAAATGATGCTATAGCCATAGTTCAAGAGAACCCAGTTACTTGTGGAGCTTGTGGCAGACTTTGGTGTCATCCACAATGTACTGGTGTGGCAGGAACGCTGGAAGCCATGTAGTATATAACAAGGTCAGAATCCCAGTGAGGTCAATGTGTGAAACAGCAAATAACACCAATGATGTTACTTAGGAAGTTTGAAAGTCATGGTTCATTGACCAAGGAAGCTGAAGGCAGTGAAGAAAGCTGCCCAAGGAGAATTGTGTGGGCCTCAGCTGTCAAAGCCATTGGGTAGGAGTTGTTAAAGCCCTTAGGAACACGTGTTATACCACCATTGGACCTGGATACTGGACACAATGCTTCAGGATTTAGTGTTTGTTTTGCTAGGTTTCATCTTGCTTTGGTTCAAACCTTCCCTTATTCTTCTTCTAGTCCTTCCTTTTGGAGTGGAAATATTTAATCTGTGGCATGGTGTATTGGAAGAATATAACTTTTATTTCTTTTCATACTTTCTTATTATTTTTTTTAACACAAAGACAGAGCTAAGAGTTTTCCTGAAGGAGACTTTGGAAACTGGTTAAACTTTCAACCACTACTAGAAAACCATTGAGACTTCAAGGAAGCAATTTAGAATGTGTAAAATGATACTCCAGACAGTTACATCTTATTAGATGGGATCAGGATCTTTTGTTTTCTTTATTTGAAGATTAATCATGGTTTAGAAATTGTTTGGGGCCAGGCGGTGGTGGCGCACGCCTTTAATCCCAGCACTCGGGAGGCAGAGCCAGGCAGATCTCTGTGAGTTCGAGGCCAGCCTGGGCTACCAAGTGAGTCCCAGGAAAGGCGCAAAGCTACACAGAGAAACCCTGTCTCAAAAAACCAAAAAAAAAAAAAAAAAAAAAAGGAATTGTTTGGTAGGAAGTTGTAGACAGAATGGTCTCATGATAGTTAATTTTCATTGACAATTTGCCTAGACTGAGAGATGCCTAGCAGATCACAAAGCCCTCCTCCAGGTGTGTCTTTTGGAGAGGACATTAGTCTATGAAGGCTCTGACAAAACCAATGACTTGATCCAGCCAAGGATTCTAATTTTTAACAAATGACCGAGAGGTGGTGGAATGTGCAAGAAGGGACATATGTGAGTTGCTATGGATGTATATCCTTGAAGGATAAATCTTGGCTTTGGACACTTCTTGTTATTACTTCTTATTATTTCTTCTTCTTGGCTTCTGTTGGGGGTGGGTATCTTGCCTCTACTGTGTCTTATCTTGTTCTGGCTTATCACAGGCCCAGAAACACATAATCAGCTGACCTCAAATCAAAACCTCTAAGCCTACGAGCTAAAACAAATAAAAGTCCTCCTTTTATGTTGTGTTCCTGGTGTGATAGTTAGTTTTTAATTGTCAGCTTACTACAACCTAGAACTACCTGAGAACAGAGTCTCAACTGAAGAATTATTCAGACCAGGTTGACCTATGGGCATGTCTATGTAGAATTATCTTGTTAATTGAGGTGGGAAGACACAGTGCAGTATGGGCAGCAGTATTCCCTAGGCACAGAGGACCAAACTATGTAAGACAGGAGAAGGCTAGATGAAAGCAAGTAAGCACAGACCTCTGTGTCTATTTTCTCTCTCCCTCTGCTCTTAACTGTGGATGCAAAGCTTTGACTATTCCACAACACTGAACTGGAATCTGGAATTGTAAACTAAAATAAACCCTTTCTTGTCAAAGCTGTTTGTTTCAGGCTGTTTGTCACAGCAACAGATATGAAACTAGAGCAACTGACTAGTTTTGCAGTAATAAAAACTGACTAACATGTTTTTTAAAAAGCAAAATATAGCTTATCAATTAGATGCTATGATGCTATAGTAGAAACTGTAAGAAATGTTTAGGGTACATCACATGGTCACAGCAGTGCAGTGACAGCTCTAGTAATGAAATGTCACAAGGATGTTTAGTTTAGGTAGTTACTAACACCTAAACTTGTAGGTCTTAGTAACTATACAGTGATAAAAACAGACAACAGACTTAAGTCTTTAAACTTTTTTGGTTAAAACATTAAAATAAAAGTCTGCCAAGTGAGTTTGACTAATGTCTGTGATCCAGAACTTGGGAAGTTGAGGCAAATAGAATGTTATGGTTTGAGGCCAGCCTTGTCTGTATTGGGAATTACAGGCCACTCTGGATGGACTACAGAGTGAGACTCTGCCTCAAAAAACAAAATAGTGAAAAAGAACAGAGGTAAACATTACAGTGAAAGCCATCATGTCAATTTGACAGCCAAATCATCTACTTGAGCAAATCCTTTGAAATATCACAGGATATTTGAGATATGTGTGAACTCAGATCTTTAGGCTACAGAAGTTCCTGAGTTCTTTCTCATACACTGTGTATTTGTGTGTTCATGGCATGGAATCAGGAAAACAACATGAAATTTTCCAGGCAATTAGAGAAGAAAAAAAGCCCTTGTGTGTCAGCAGCACACTTGTGAATGCAGTGAAGGATGTGGTACTGATTCCCATGTGGGCCAGTCCTAGACACAAGCTGCATCATTACCTCCCACCCACTTGCCTTGCTGGTGTGTACCTGCTGTCACAGAAGGTACTGGGTGAGAAGAGATGGATGGCTCAGAACCACTCTCAATAGCAACCCTAAATCACTGAGTACGGAGAGGCATAGTAGAGACATACTTCAACAGAAAGCTGATGACTTGATATCTGTTTTCCATTTTTTTGCCATAATTGTATTTTATATCTTTAATTAAAGCACATGCATTCACAAGAAACAGATCTGACTCCTGGAGTGGACTCCTCCTTGGCCAGGCCTGGCCTCCTGGGTTGGTGGAGGGCAGGAAAAGCCAACCCAGCAGATCTGAATATGCTGAACAAACAGCAGCTGCAGGGCTGGTCTGGCCAGGGTTGTTGGCCTCAGCATGGTGTAGACCCAGCCATCATCGCAGCTGTCTGCATTACAAACCACACATCTCCCTTTCAATAAGCCTCCTGTTTGAGCTTTTCCTGCAGAATGTGCAAAGGAGCCCTTTCATTAGTTGCTTGGTAACCTAAGGTATCACCTCTAGTTGTTTTATTGCTGGGATAGAGAGGGTCTTTGAGAGTGCACTCCTCATCCATTGGGCAATGGCCTGGCCTCTCACTCTACAAGGCAACCTCAGACCCCAATCAGTGCCTCTGAATTTGGCAGCACTCTTAGGCTGAAAAGGCTCAGTTAACACATCAGGAAGGCCCTGCAGTCTTACACACATTTTCCTAGTCTTATAATATGCACCACAGTTTTTATGACCTGCAAACCTTCCTGGCTATTGATGCTGAATCAAGCCAAACCAGACAGATTTGGGAATATTTGCGTATGCAGTTGGGAATATTTGCATATGCATAATGATTTATCTTGAAGGAGAAGGGCCCCAGTCTAAAGACGGAATTTATTTATATTCCACATAATTATATTCACTTATCATAAAGGTAATGTGATGTAAAACTTTTAGTTCATCTACATTTTAACTATGACCCATTACAGGATATCATGTGTAGACTTTTTCACATGAGGCATCATAAGGACACTCAGAAAGTACTGGATTCTGGGGCATTTCAGATTGTCATTTTTCCATTAAGAAGTACTCAGCCTGTAGTGATTTGTTCTGGCCAAGAAATTTGAAGTTAAAATGTTGCATGTTTGTTTGAAATCTTTTTTGCAGAAAACATAAGCATGGGAGAAAGAAATCAATACAGCCAAAGGAATTCAAACAATACCACTTTTTGCTCTATGCTGGATGGTTTCTCATCAACTTGATGCAATCTAGTCATTTGGGAAGAGGGAGCCTCAACTGAGAAAATGCCTGTAGGCAAGACTCTGGGAGCATTTTTTGATTAATGATGAAGGTGGAAGGTCCAGTAGATTGTGTCACCCCTGGGCAGGTGGTCCTGGGGTGTACAAAAAAGCAGCAAGCCAGGGGAAGCAAAACCCTGCCTTCAGTTTCTACCTCTAGATTCCTCCCTTGAGTTCCTGCACTGATTTCTCTCAATGGTAGATTGTGACCTGGATGTGTAAGCCGAACCCTTTCCTCCTGAGCTGTTTTTGATCATGGTGTTTATCATTACAATAGAAAGCAAACTACAACAGACTCCCCATACTTCAACTTAACTCACAGGAAATGAGTGTCTTTCTAGTCTTTCTTTATCTGTACAAATTGAATATTTCATGTCACTGAAACAATGAAAACAACCTTCTAAAATGAGAAGTCAGAATTTTAATGGATGTACTTTAAATCCCTCTTAAGTCTTCTAATAAAAATATATTGATTAAGAAGTAAAGTAGACTTAAAGCCTCAGGTCCAAGGGCAGCAGTGAGCCCTTCTGTCCTAATCATATGAATAGTTAAATGACATCAAATGTCAATGAAAGTGATTTAAACTAATTTGGAAATAATCTTGAAAATTGGCTCAAAATGTCAGAGACTAAAATTCTAGTGGAGCTCTGCAAAAAAAAAAAAAAAAAAGGAGTAAAAAGCTGACCAAATTCACCTTAGGTGAATATCACATTTCAACTGCTGTGGTTGCAGTAAAAGATGAGTATCTGATGTCATAAAATGCCTAAAACTGTCTGCAGTAGATCAGAAAGTTATAATGGATGCAGGAATCTCTACTGGCTGTAGCAGGAACTTCTTGGATCTCAATGCTAGAACTATTTCACCTGCAGAAAGCTCTTGGTTTTCATTGACTCACATATACCCATTATTACCATTATCATCACCATTGCAGTTACTTCATCTTATGCAAACAAAAACTAAGTGAAGCCCTGCTCCAGGAAGACAGGACATTTTAACAAATAAGTTTAGATTTTGTTGGCCGTTGCTCCCCAGTTAACAGGAAAATGTCTCAAGGGACTGGAGACATGGGCTAGTCGGTAGAGGACTTGTCACAAAAGCATGGTGACATGAATTTGGTTCTCAGCACTTGGATGAAAAGCCAGAGGGTAGGAAAGAACATTCACATGTCACATCAGCCTAGAGAAGCCAGGGGTAGGATCCCAGGGCTCACTAGCCAGCCAGTCTAGCTTAATCACTGCAGCTTCAATGAGAGACCCTGCCTCAAAAATAAGGTGGAGAGGGGTTGAGAAAAACACTGATGTCAGCATCTGGGCTCTACATACAGATGGACACACACACACACACACACACACACACACACACACACACACAGAGAGAGAGAGAGAGAGAGAGAGAGAGAGAGAGAGAGAGAGAGAGAGAGAGAAGCATCCCTCCAAAAAAGAAAGAAAAGAAAACGCTTCTGATGACTTGCAAAGTAATTTCCCCTCCTGTTCCAGTTCATGATGAAAACATCTGACCTTTGCTAGCAATATACTCAACTGGATCAATACTCTTCACATCTAAAAATGCTTCTGCTAAGTGGAAGGGATAAAGTGTTTCTAAAATGGAATTTCTTGGAGAAAAAAAAATGAGCCTTCTGTCTTCTGCTTATCTCACACCTGAAGGGGAAAAATGAACCCCTATACTCAGCCATAGATGTTAGTATGTCTCAAAAACTGTCCTTCTACGTAATCCACCAATCCAGCCTTGTAGCACAAGCAATATGTTATAAGGAGCAATTTTATAGCATGAGAAATACTTCAAAGTATGAACAGTATGACCCCCTTCACCAGTCTCTGTATAGGTGAACTACATACCCAAAACTGAGCTGCATGTGCTAAGATCTGATTTCACATCAGGCCCCACATAAGATTTCTTTCCAGGCATTTTAAGTCAAAATATGACATAAGTTATGAGAAATAATTTAGTGCATTGAAGAAATGTGCCTGTTGCATAGTGTTGTATCCTGACACAAGAATGATACAATCTGATTGTGTGACTTGAATCAGTCACCCAAACTTAACCTTCTGCATATCCTATGACTGTACTGGGTTAACAAAGATATCCCATAGATTCAAATTTTGGATTCTTAAATTATGCAATATTTTCTTAACTCTTTGTCAATGGGAGAATAAGTGTATCCTGGCTCTGAACTGGAACAGACCCATGTTACATAGTCTAGTATCATCATTCCATCCACAAAGAAACCAGGAGGGACTCAGGTATTGACAATACACTGTGTTGGGTCACCTAGGACTTTAACCATAAACACACACACACACACACACACACACACACACACACACACACATGCACGCACACACACATACACCACACACATCATTTTACAAATGAGGAGAGCAAAACACAGAAAGACTATTGTTATTTGTATAAAACACATGGGCAATGGGAGGCTGGGATTCAAATCCAACCACTGGAGAGAGCCTCAGAGTTTGAAGTCTGATTTCTAGTTAGCTCATACAAGCCAACCAAACATAAACAAGTAAAGGTGATGGCTAATTTTATGGATTTGGCTAGGCCATAGCACTTAGCTATATTGTTTAGTATTATTCTAGACACTCATGTGAAGGTATTTTTCTGGGCGGTATTATCATTTATGTCAGTAGATTGACAGTAGAGCACATGATTCTCCCTAATATGAGTGGGCCTTACTCCCTAAGTTGGAAGCTTGAAGAGCCCATAACTGACTGTCTCAAGAAGATGGGAGAATTCTGCTAATAGGTAAGCCTTGAACTGAAACAGCAACCAGCACCCATTCCCTGGGTAATCCTGCTGCAGCCCCAACCCCATTAATTTGGGACTCCACAACCACAAAACACAGTTCATTTAAATCTCTTCTCAGAATAAGCATACAGGAAGAGGGAGAGAGGAAGGGGGGGAGGACAGGAGAGGAGAAGTGGAAACTGGGGGAGGGGTAGAGAAAGGAGATGGGAGGGAGCCACACACATACACACATGCTATTGGTTCAGTTTCTCTGAACCCGGGGATTTTCTCATTCTTCACAGGTAGTTCTGTTTGGCGGGTGCAACTATATTTCTACCAGTTATTTTCTCATCTACCTCCTCTGGACCATTCTCCTAGTCTCTCTGCCTACAGCCCGGCTTCCCACACTCATTAGAGCCAGAGATCTCCCAAGATGCATAACTACCGGGAGGGGGGTCCTTCCATAGCCCCTTGGTTTGCAGCACAGTCTCCACCAATTTTACAAATCAATTCATGTCACTTTACAATCTTCACTTTCATGTGAGTGCCAGATGACCCCTCCCTATACCACTAATGTAACAGCTGGCATGACTTAGTTCACACCATCATATCCTCTCCCCTAAAAGCCTCTATCCCATGCCTGAGCTTCTAGAACACATGCTTCTTGCTAACAGAGACAGAAATCACCTTGTTTGTAGTTACCTGTCTTGTCTTCCAATTCTCACTGTGAACCCTCTGATGGCAAGGTCTGCATCTCAGCAATCTCTAGAAGAGTATACACTGGTCTTTCCACACCTTTTAGTGAGATCTACGTAGTCTGCCACTCTCAGTCAATCAGGGATAGACCTAATTTAACTTTGGTGGTAGAGATGTTCTTGCATCTGTTATTTTTCATTATGATAGTATGAAAGAAAGCTTAAATTTGTAAACTTCTTTTTTTTTCACATAATAGCCTATGTAATGCTCACACCCGACTGAGACTTCAGTTTTCTTATCGTCCTACTCCTTTGTGTGACCAGTTCTACCAATTCAGCAAAGCCCGCAGCTGCTTTCCTCAGTAGGAATCCTAAACAATAATTACCAGGTTCCATAGGTTTGTCTTAAATTACAGGTTTCAGAGAAGAACTTAAAGAGAGGAAATGCATGGTTTTGGATCCTTCAATGGTATTATTTCCCAATCTGTGTCTCTGAAATCTTTCACCTAAGTCTTCTTCTTTAGATATTGCCCTAGTCATACCTAAGACTCAAAAAGTCTGTCAGGAAACTATGGGAACACTGGTTACAGCAGCAGGACACCATACATACCCTGTTTCACCTAGATGTGCTGGAAAAAAATCTATTTTGAATATTTTATTTCATTAACTCCCTAAACTCAGCAAGCTGGATGCAGCCTTTCCTTTACCATATTTTGCCCCACCTGCAGGCCTACAATGGGTTCTCAACCACCCTAAGGAGGGAATGTAGGGACAGGAGATACAAAGGAAAATACACCAAGTCTAGATTCTGATCAAGGTGCAACTTTATTTCCTTCCACAAGGGTTTATATAGTTCCTACAGGGTGGGGGGAGCAAGTAGCTGTCATCTGCATAAGGTTGGGCAAGCTAAAAGGATGTTTGTATGGGATGTTTACGAGGTGAGAGGGTCAAGGGCTCTGACTCAATGTCCTGTTGCTAGGCAACCTGACTGTAAGCTGATCTAGTTCCCTGTCTTATCAGGGGGTCTGTAGTTTTCCACTAACTAGAGATTCTGTCCTTGTCCCTGACAATATTTGATGGGCTTTCTATTGGTCCCAAATCCAGATGAGAATTTGCCATGCTCAATATTTCATCATTTCTCCTTTGCAACTAGCTTTCCAGTGACTTTTTTAAAAGTCATTATAACACCTGAAAATATTCAGTAGATTAATTCTATACAGTTTAGTAATGAGCCATCAGATGAACAAAATCCAATCCCCACACTTTGGCTGTGGTGTTTTTCCAGGGTTGAGCTGGGGAATCTATTATTTTGATGGCACCAACCCCTGTCCCTGCCTTCAAAGGCATCCATAAACATTTGACTTTGCATTCCTCCATTACACCCTTTTGGCCTTTTGACTTTTGCCCTGTTGCCCTTTTCCAGTGTGTGATGGGAGGTGTTCCTTCTGAATCCTAGGCATTACCTTCGTTCAGCCTTGTTGCCCCCACTGTGATCCTTCCCAGATGTGTTTTCCCATAATTCACATCCCAATGGGTTAGTCAACTAAGTCCAGCTCTCTTCTCAAATGCATTACCCCTAGATGACATCATCTACCTGCTTGACTACAACCTATGTTATGTTAGGGTGTATGTTTGGGTAAAAAGTACCCAAAGACTCATGTATTGTAGTGCTCTGTCACTTTGGTTACAATTTGTAGAAGGTGTGGGACATTTATGCAAGTATGGTTTAGTTATCTGCGGTGAGTCACTAGGGCCATGCCTCAAGGCAATATTCATTTCTACTTCTGGCCTTAGCTCTCTGCTTCCTGATCCACCAAGACATGAGGAGCCTCTAGCATGAGCTGTAGCTAGCCACTCTGAACTGTACTGGGCCTTCCCAACTACAGGACTGATACAGTGGGCAAAATCAACCTGCCCTCCCTAAGTTGCTTCTGTCAGGTGTTTAGTCAGAGTGATAAGAATAGTCTAAAGCTCCCCTAAGTGGATAGCTCTGATGTGTACACACGGGTTTCCTGGTGTACTCCTGCTTCCCTTCCATTGGCCTGTTTGTCGATTTCAGGTAAGCCCTTCATTCCGAGCTCTGAATCAACACAGTTAAGACTTACTGATTTTCACAGGACACATACAAACTCAGCAAGCAAAGGATTGTTCTTCCACTATTGTTCTCTCTGTCACAAATGAACAAAGCTTTGTTTCCTCTAGTTATCAAATCACTCGCCAATCCCTCACACCCAAATTTGGACAGTTTTATAGTCTTCTTTTCCTTCAATCCCATGCCCACTGAGGTCTGTCTTCATAGTCCAGCTGAAACATTTCATGTCCCTCTTGCCAGCTCTCTCCACATCAAAGGCAACATTACCATTGGCCTTGATTATCACCATGATCTCCTAATGGGTCTCTGATGTAGCCCTGCCTGTCTCTATCTTTCATTTTTCTGTAGATAACTTGATGTTACTGCCATCTGCTTAGAGCTTTTAATAACTTCCATGTTAGATGACACAGATAAAAATCTTCTGTATGATCTCCAAAGTCAACTATACAGATTATCAATGATAACTGCCAATCATCACTGTGTCCTAGCACTCACACTGTCTTATTTTATATATTTGTTTCTCAAACATGTCTAGACCTTTTCTGACTTTGGATCCTCTTCCTTGGCCTAGGTTATTTCCTTGTTCCCTGCCACCAAGCTTCCAGAACCTTCCATGCTTGCATATTTCTGGTCTTACCTAAAAGGTTTATTTCCAGGAACCTCCTAGAGATTTATGCCTTAAAGTGATGTCCTGCCACCCAGTCTTTTCTTCAAGCATTTATTCTCCTTGCAATTATAGTAATCTGTGGTTTCTTCTATACCACCCCATTCTTTTTTTCCATTGGAAGCTTCATAAAGCCAGAATAATTCCTACTTTCTTTGTATCTGTATCTTCAAAGACTAAATAAGAACATAGCGTAGAGTAAGTAGCCTATATATACTAGATGAGATAAATCTGTAAATAGATGAACTAATAGATGAAAAGAAGATGTGGTTTGTTCATTTATCATCATTTAGGGCCTTCTTCATGCAAATCATTTATCGCTTTCATTTTCCCTGTGTACACACAGAGAAAGCAACATGGTAATATCTTTTCCGGGATGTCTCTCTTACTAAGGATTGGCAAGAATAAATAATATTATTTGAAAGCAGCACTAGACTGGTGTTCTTTGCTCTCTATGCTTAACAAAGGAGTCTCCTTTCCATATCTACATGATTAGACATCAGAGGAATGACAAGGCCATACCCTTAGCATTATTAGGGATAAAAGATCTTGATTCTGTCACTAACTGGCTCTGAAACTAAGACTATGGCATTTAATAACATGCTGTCCCAATATTTCTTTAACGAAGGTGACAAGCAACCCTCTGCATCCTGTGTTTTGAGATTCAACAGTTTTTATAAGAACAAAAGGAATGGTTAATATCTTCAACAGAGAATTTGTTAACCACACTGCACACATGAAAGCAGAATCAAAAACTACATGTGTGCCCACTAGCCATTCAAATAATTCTACCATGTTGTTCTTGGGACCAAGTCTTCAATATAAAAGGATTTGAAGTAAAATATGCAGGCAGGAAATTACCTCAGTCCTGCAGAGAAGGGCGTGATCTTTTCTAAGGAAGTGCTATCTTTTTGAATGAGAAAGAAAAAAAAAAAGAGCTCCCAAGATTTTGAGTAATGAAATGATTGAAAGAAATCGGGTCTATATCAGGAGCAAGAGTCCTCAACACACATTTCTTCAGCCAATGTTATGAAACAACCTTTACCTGCTCAAATCAGTTCCAGCTGGGCAAACTACTTTTCAGGCTGTCTTCGAAGTCATTACACATAATTTATCTTCTTTACCTGAACTGTCTTTTTGAAATACCAGAGTGAATATTATTTACAGGGCTTTACCTACCCAAGAACACCACTGGATATGAAGCTGGGAGAGGTCATGCAGCTAGTTTCTAAGGAAACAAATTCACTCTAAAAATGAGTGCTGTGGCCATAGTGATTTTATTTGCATGTAGCCTTCTATAACAAAGCTCTCTTACATGTACCATTTCATTTACCATCTTGATACCTGCAAGACACTGGGTTTTTTCTTTTATAGCAATAATTTAAGAAAAAGATATCCCAGAATTCAGAGGGTGGAGGCAGGAGGATAGTGAATCCAGAACAGCTTGGACTGCAACTTAAGACCCTGGAGTGGGGGTGGGAAGATCTATGGTTTAAATAAATCAACTTACTTGTCTGAACTTGCATCATCAGTATGGTGTCAAGGCAGTGTGTCTCCTACTGCTCTGCCTTCTTCCGAACAGGAGCAATAACCAGAGTTTAAATAATTTAAGTTAGTTCCCAGTCAGTGGGTAAGATAACATCAGTGCTTATGCTCACAGTATCCATTCCTTATTTAAAGCCATCACAGATGACAGCCACTCTTGCTGTCTAAGGAATGGTGGAAGTTCTCCTTAAGCTGAATGAAATCTTCCCATGAGACCACTTGAAAATGGCAAGGTGGCAAAGGAACTGCACAAAGAGAGACCTTGAGCTTACTGGGAAAAAGTAGAATTTGACAGTTCATTTTTCTACATCCACTTAACTGACACTTGATTGAAGATAGTTTTGTGTGTGAGAGAGAGAAATTAGCTCATGGATGGGTGCATGGAGTGAATCCCTCCCCTGTATGGGTAGACCACAGTCAGTCTCTTGGGAAACTTAATACAACAAAAAGTGGGAAGAAACCTACATTCTGATCCCCTGTGCATGAGTCTTGGGCTGAGATAGCAGCAGTTCTCTGTTTTCAGCTCTTCAGAATCTCAGGTTTTCAGACTTACAGTGACAGCTACACCTTCATCAACTTTCCAGCCTGCACATTATAAGCTATATCACCAATTTCTTTCCTTTCTACCTTTCAGACAGCAGGCCCTGGGACTCTCAACAACCAAACTTCTCTCATTTAACATAATATTTTCAAGGTTCATGAGTTCTATAACAAGGACTTGTCTTCCATGTCTTCCAATTGCCAAACAGTATTCCATTTGATGGTTATACCACTTTTTACCTACTTATCAATGATGGCTATCTATAGAGACCAAATAGGGGCTGGAGAGATGGCTCAGCAGTTAAGAGCACTGACTACTCTTCCAGAGGCCTGAGTTCAGTTCTCAGAACACACATGGCAGCTAACAACGGTCTGTAACTCTACCTTCAGGGGATCTAACACACCTTCTCACAGACAGTCATGTAGATAAAATGCCAATGCACATTAAATAAAAATAAATAAAATATTATAAAGACCAAATAAAAGTAGATTTGCCAAAAACTTTAACATGGAATACTACATGAATAATCATATTTGGTATGTACATTGTGTGGGCATTTTTCCACATGTGTGGCATGCCATGGGAGTTGGGTTCCACAAAGCTAGTGGGTTGACCACTAAAAGCCTTCTCTGAGGGAAAATCACAAGCAGACTGTACCCAGGGGAAAAGCCTCTGCTTGGATTCTGCAGTAGCTATGGTTCCACAATCCTTGGTGCAACTGAGGGAGCAACAGAGGATAAACCACTGGAAATGTGTTTACCAGCTTGATTTTCTGCATAGTTATAAGGCCTAATTTCTCCCCACAGCTTTCCACAATGACCTTAAAACATGACCATAGCACGCATTTGAAATGCACAGAGAGAACCACATTCACCAGAGGTGACAGAACAGGTTTCAAAAAACACTTTACAAAATGGAAACCTCTAAGATGTTCCAGCCCCAAATTCCTATGAAATAAGAATGATACAGCCTCAAAAGGAGGTAGGCTTTGGGGCAGGAGAAATGAAAGAGAAACATATTCAAAGCTAAAGCTCTGGGGTTTTCCCATTGTACTACAAGAGAAAGATGGGTCTGGAGGCAATTTAACAAGTTAAATTACAACCAGGAAAGTAATAAGCATTGCTTCCTGAGATGCCCAACCAATTGGGAATAGTCTGATAAAAAAAATCCTGTGTATTCCACTTTTTTCACCCAACTAAATCCCATGTAGCACTTAACATTTAGGCAATAATATGTGGATTCATGAATCTTCAAGCAAGGCGAAGGAACCTGAAATTACTAAAATGACAGTCTGAGCTGTAAAAGCATTCCTCTGTCGTGTTTATCACTGATGAAAGGGTTCAATGTATACTTCAATCTTTCAACAGGATTCAGATGAAAGGGTGTGCAAATAAGATGTGAGCATATTCAAAGACACCAATTTTGTAAAGGTATTGACTGTTGCACACTTGATTGAGTGGATTTCTGTGCATAACCAAAGACATCCACAAGCCATACCCCTAGTGCCTACACTTGTCTTAGTAGTCAGGGTGAGAAAGCTTCTTTAGCCATTACCTGACAATTTAGTATCTTAATACAAGGAATTTTTAATTTTCATTTCTTCATTCCACATACAGAGCTAAGCTTACTGGCAGCATTCCCTTACCAACTCAGAATTGGGGATGCTCTTAGCTTATGGCTCCATCCTCTTCGAGATTACCAGAGCCCTTCTTATTAGGATGTCATGGGGGAAAAAGAATGCAAAGCAGCCCACACATTTAATAGGCCATGTGGACAAGGAATGCACCACCTCTGCCCACATTTCATTGGTTGTGTGCAGATGTATAGAACACTCTCCTACCCAGGACTAGGAAATGCTATCTAGCTCAGAGTTGGGAGAGGGTAGGAAAGGATTTTGTTACTTTTCACTTTGACTGCTAGGATCTGACATTCCTGCTTTCTGCTCTGTAGAATGAATACAGGAATTATAACTAAGCATTATTACTCCTACTCCATGTTTCCCACACCCCAAAGCTGAGCAATGCACAGGTTGCTAAAAATCACAGAGGTTCCTAGTTTATGTCCAAAGAATGAAATAGAACATCCACCAGCATACAAAACATTCTTTGCTTGATATAGTCAAAAATACTAACAAAATCATCAGAAGACAGTATTGGTATTATGAGTACAGTGCTCAGAGAGAAAAGATATGGCACAGCCTGAAGGTTACTTTTTCCTATCCCAGTGACTGGAGCTTCTCAGCCATAGCACTGTAGACATCTGGGGCCAAATCATCCCTTCTTGCAGCATTCCTGGGCTCTACCCACCAGATGTCTTTAGTACTTCCTCAAGTGAAAGAACCAACAATGTCTTCCGAAAGTGTCAAATGTCCCCTGGTGGACTAACATGCACCCCCAACTCTATATCCTGAGAACCATTGCTCTACATCATGAAAAAGTATAACATACTGTTATAGCCCACAATTTGGTTGGGGAAAACCTACATGCCAGAAACAATGTCTGCCTGTAGGTCAATCTAGCTTCATCTCTACCTAAGTCAGTCTACCTATCTTTCTATCTGTCTGACTTTCTCTTCCATCTCTCCCTTTGCCTCTGTCTCTTCTGTTTCTCAGAAAGTATTGGCAAGACCCACCAGCCTTATTCTTTGGTTCCGTCATCCAGCCTCCTTGATGCTCCTATGGTGGCATGCAAACTTCCCTCAGGTGTGCTGATCTGTTCAGGTAGTTTTACATCTTTGATAGACAGTGACAAGTAGGGCTTGGTCTGCATCCCTGCTTCCCCCAGGATGTCATTATTATAGAATGTTTATAGCAGATAAGTTTCTAAACAATCTCTTAACAAAAGGCACATAGATTGGGAGTTCTACTTCAAAGTCCCCCAAATTTAAAATCCTCTTCACAGTTGAAGGTGAAGACAGTAAGAAGATCTGACCTTTCCAGCCTCATTCCACAATACTGCCGCCAAATGTAACTTCCCTTTAAAATCCATTGGCTAGAAAATATTTCTCAGCCTTGATCCAAATACTAGTCTCCCTTTAAATAGCTGTTGCATTTCAGTCATATAATTACACCAGATCACAAGTGTTTCAAGCTGAGATGCACAGAAGGATTTATTTATTACTCTCATTGTTAAATGGGGAGTTTTCGACAAGAAAACTGTTCAAAATCCAACAGTCTTTTTGTATGAATAGAGTGAATTTACCCCTAGAGAGCAACACCTAGATCACCCAAGCCTCAGAAGGGCATCAAACAAACAACACAGTGAGGGCTGGAAGGCTTCTTCTGATATAAGTTTAATCTAAATATTTTAGTAAAGCTAGAAAATAAATGAGAATAAAACTACATATCTGCTGTTGTGCCTCGGGTCATTAATGTTAGTGATAGCTAATTTTTGCAAACATCCTGCAAAATGGGTGTTTATGTCATAATTATAAGGATGAAGCCCCTGGGGTTGGGGGGGAATGAGTGATTTTTGCAATACAGTTTTATGGCTATAGAGCCAGATTTGAATCGGAACCCTCTTTATTCTGAAGCCCAGCAGCTTTTGCTGTCTTCCCTCCAGGCTATACATGGCTCTATAGAAAATTCATTGACTTTAAATTCAATCTTGGCAATCACAGGTACTTCTCCACACCCAAACTGAAAGGTCACTATGGTAATAAGAACTTTAATTTCATTTCACTGCCTGGCAGCTCTCCTCAACTTCATAACATATTGGGTTCTAGGTAATAAAACTGAACCAAACTCTTAGCTATTTAGTGGGCTTTTATTTATTAGTATTTTGGTGTAGTGATGATCTATAGAAAAGTATTATTACAAAACACATTCTTAACAATAACATTACTGGTCTCTCTTCCCACATCAGTTAGTTGGTGCCTTCACTTAAAAAGAGTAGAACTAACCAAATGAAAGGTTTCTCTTGTGAGGTGAGTGACTGCTTGGGCTAATGAGGAAGGCAGCTGCCTTGAAGGGCAGCACACCCATGGCCGCTGCTGTGGTGTTCATTTTCATTACAATGAAAATCTACCCTGTTGCCCAGGGAGTTCAGGTAACCATGGCAACCTGCCAGCAACATCGCTGGCACAAATTAGAGCAAAGGAGCTCTAACTGGTTCCAACCAAAACCTGAAGAAAAGGAAACCTTTCTCAAGGACATTTTGTTTTGATCCTAAGTAGCCTCTGCCAGTGCTGTATCTATTTGGGGTCATTGACAGACTCAAGCAGTTTTCTTACTGATGACTTTTAAAAGGAGTTAAAGGTAATATGTTTGAGCCTTAGTTAAAACTAAACTGGAGAGTCACAGCTCTGAGTGATTCTGAGAGTCACACAAGTCTTGATAAGGAATCATTTGGATGATTCCTTGCTGGCCACTCAGCCTAGCTGCATCAGTGAGTGAATGGCCTGCCCTAAAATCGAAGTGGACAGTTCCTAAGGAACAACATGGTGGGATGATCTCGGACCTCCACACTCACATGCATGCTCAAACACGTATACATACATAACACATACACAAAAGAGTCATTGTGGAATGATAAAAGGGCTGAGAAAGAAGTCAGAGAAACATCACCCTTTACAATAGCCACAAATAATATAAAATACCTTGGGATAACACTAACTAAACAAGTGAAAGACCTTCTTGATAAGAACTTTAAATCTCTAAAGAAAGAAATTGAAGAAGATATCAGAAAATGGAAGGATCTCCCATGCTCATGGATAGGTAGGATTAACATAGTAAAAATGGCAATCTTACCAAAAGCAATCTACAGATTCAATGCAATCCCCATCAAAATCCCAACACAATTCTTCACAGACTTGGAAAGAAAAATACTCAACTTTATATGGAAAAACAAAAGACCCAGGATAGCTAAAAGAATCCTATACGCTAAAGCAACCCTTGGAGGCATCACCATCCCGGACCTCAAACTCTACTATAGAGCTATAGTAATAAAAACAGCTTGGTACTGGCATAAAAACCGACATACGGACCAATGGAATCGAATTGAAGACCCTGACATTAATCCATGCACATATGAACACCTGGTTTTTGACAAAGGAGCCAAAACTATACAATGGAACAAAGAAAGTATCTTCAACAAATGGTGCTGGCATAACTGGATGTCAATATGTAAAAGATTACAAATAGATCCATATCTGTCACCATGCACAAAACTCAAGTCCAAGTGGATCAAAGACCTAAACATAAATCCAGTTACACTAAACTTAATAGAAAAGAAGATAGGAAGCACTCTTGAACGCATTGGCACTGGAGACCATTTCCTAAATAAAACACCGACAGCACAGACCCTGAGCACAACCATTAATAAATGGGACCTCTCAAAACTGAGAAGCTTTTGCAGGGCAAAAGACACAGTCAATAAGACAAAAAGACAGCCAACAGATTGGGAAAAGATCTTCACCAACCCCACATCTGACAGAGGATTGATCTCCACAATATATAAAGAACTCAAGAAACTAGACATCAAAGCTCTGAACAGTCCAATTAAAAAATGGGCTAAAGAGCTAAACAGAGAATTCACAAAACAAGAACTACAAATGGCTGAAAGACATTTAAAGAAATGCTCAACATCCTTAATCATCAGAGAAATGCAAATCAAAACGACTCTGAGATACCACCTCACACCTGTTAGAATGGCTAAGATCAAAAACACCAATGACAACCAATGTTGGAGAGGATGTGGAGCAAAGGGAACACTCCTCCACTGTTGGTGGGAATGTAAACTTGTACAACCACTATGGAAATCAGTATGGCTGTTTCTCAGAAAATTAGGAATCAAACTACCTCAAGACCCAGCCATCCCACTCTTGGGCATATACCCAAAGAATGCTGATACATACCATAAAGATACATGCTCAGCTATGTTCATAGCAGCACTATTTGTAATAGCCAGAACCTGGAAACAACCTAGATGCCCATCAACGGAAGAATGGATGAAAAAAATGTGGTACATATACACAATGGAGTACTACTCAGCAGAGAAAAACAATGAAAGCATGAAATTTGCAGGCAAATGGATGGAACTAGAAAAAATCATCCTGAGTGAGGTAACCCAAACCCAGAAAGACAGTTATGGCATGTACTCACTCATTGGTGGATTCTAGATTTAAAATGAACAATCAGACCACAACCCATAGAACCATAGAGGCTATATATATAGCATGGAGGTCCCTAGGACGACTGTGGCATATAATAAATTTCAGTTTTACTCAATTATTGAAAAAAAAATAGCCAAATGAATGGAAACACATGAACTATGAACCAAAGACTGAGGGGCTCCCAGCTGGATCAGGCCCTCTGAATAGGTGAGACAGTTGATTGGCTTGATCAGTTTGGGAGGCATCTAGGCAGTGGGACCAAGTCCTGTGCTCATTCCATGAGTTGGCTCTTTGAAACCAGGAACTTATGCAGGGACACTTGGCTCAGTCTGAGAGGAAGGGACTGGACCTCCCTGGACTGAGTTTACCAAGTCGATCACAGTCCTCGGGGGAGGACTTGTCCTGGAGGAGGTGGGAATGGAGGGTGGGCTGGGGGTAAGGGGAGGGCGTGGGAGGGGGGGGGAGAATAGGGGAACCCATGGCTGACATGTAGAACTGAATGGTATTATAAAATAAAAAATATATATCACAAAAAAAAAAAAAGAGTCATTGTGGTATATGTCTGGGCAATTTCATGGGTTTATTTGAAGTTGGTGACGAGGAAGTTGGAAGAACATTGCATTGGTTATGTCTTACATTGCTGTGGCAAAAGGACCTGACAAAAGCAACTGTGGTTCACAGTTTGAGGAGATGCTGTCCACCAGAACCAAGAAGGTAGGGCAGCAGGAGCATGAGGTGACTGGTCACATTGCATCTACAACCAGGAGGAGAGTCTTATGTTCACCTCACTTTCTCCTTTTTATTCAGTTTTAAACCCCAGCCCATGGGATGGTGCCATCCACAGTCAGTGTTGGTTTTCTCACTTCAATTAACCCAATCGAAACACTCCCTCACAGACAACCTCACAGGTTATCTCCTAGGCAACCCCAGATCCTGTCAAGTTGATAAGATCAATCATCTCAGACATCAAGCTTCCTAACCCATGTCTGTCCTACTAGACTGTTTCTGGGAGACTGAACTTGCTTTGTGTCATTGGCACCTAGACCAGCTTCTAGGTGCCTCATGGTGTTAGCAGAACTCAACCAGAAACACAATGTCCATTGTAGCTGATGAAGGTAACACTTCTTAAGTGTGACAAAATGAAGCTTATGATCTCATAGTTCAAGAGGCTAGATATCCAGGTATCTAAGGCCAAGGTATTCTCAAGCCAGACAGTGGAAGATTAGACTCAGGCCTAGATTCCAGCAGTCCTCGGTGTAATTCTATCACATGACCTTCTCCATGTGTGCATGTCTGTCCAACACCTGGCCTCCTCCCTATATTTTTGTGCCCAACTCTTTTTTTTTTTTATACAGACTAATCTTATTTAATAAAGGGCTCTTTTCACTACAAAATGACCCCTGTTACTCATGACAATGGCTACAACCTTACCTCTAAATAAGGCTACATTCTGAGGCAATGGAAGTTGGTACTTCAACACACTAATTTTGAGACATCACAATTCAGCCCATAACATCTGAACACGGTGCTTTAATTTAAATACTGATTTTTTAAGGGTAAAATCATGTAAAATGAGTATCTTCACACATGATAAAGTTATCATTCTAGCTAGACTTTGGAATAATTTAATACACCAGGCAAAATGTCCATTCTCTCAAAAGTCACTATAAAAAAGTCACTATAAAAATCTGACTTGGATTTCACTAATCAACCTGACTTAGTGATTAAAAGCCATGATCTCAAGAACTGATATAGTTTTAAGTTTGACATATGACAAAGTTTTAACCAGGCAACATGCTATTATTAAAAGAGTTTAGTGGGGCTAGAGAGATGGCTCAGTGGTTAAGAACACTTGCTGCTCTTGTAGGAAACCTGGGTTTGGTTTCCAGCACTCACATGATGGCTCTGAACCAACTATGATTTCAGTTCCAATGCCCTCTTCTGGCTCCACCTGGTACACACACACACACACACACACACACACACACACACACACACGCACGCACACACACACACACGCACACACACAGATACACATAAAATTAAAATTTATGTTTTAAAAGGAAATAATATTTTCTTTTTTAAAAAAAAGGAGGATGGTGTTTTACTCAAGGAGCAAATAAATACTAATGTTTATCTGTCTCAAAATTATTCGTTGTTAAGGTACATTGACAAGAAGGCTAATTCTCTAAGGTACAGCAGGAGCATCCTCACATCCAGGAACACATACCCTCCAATGGAGTCTCAAGCCATCTTATAAGAAGGCCAGAAGACCCTGATCATCTTTCTAATCCTAGGACCCAATTTCCTTTATATTTAGCTATTTTCTTTTTAGAGACATGGTGACCTGATTCATTTATTTAATAGCTCTTGGTGGGACCAATTCCTTTTGAAGGCATACTGAGGGTCAGATGGCTCAAAATCAATTAGAAGAATGCAAGGCTATGTAAGGACATATTCTTAATCCAAGGGTAAAGAGCTAAGACACAGATATGGCAGTTTCTGTTTTCTAAACATCATAACCATAATGAACTTCAAAGACCTCAGTTCTCTCTTCTCCAGGTGTGACAGCAGGAAAGCCAATCATCTTAAAAATACGGCCCACTTGGGTTTAGTCCTGGTTTCATTCCCAGGGAACCCACAAACACATCAAGCCATGCAACTTTCACCCACATTCAGAGGGCCTAGTTTGGTCCCATGTGGGCTCCCTAGCTGTCAGTCCAGAATCCATGAGCTCCCATTAGCTTGGGTCAGCTATTTCTGTGGTTTTTTTCCCACCATGATTCTGACCCCCCTTGCTCTTACAATCCTTCCTCCCTCTCTTCAACTGAACTCCAGGATCTTGACCAAGTACTTAGCTGTGGGTCTCTGTATCTGCTTCTGTTAGCCACTGGATGTAGGTTCTGTGATGACAATTAGGTTAGACACCAATCTGACTGCAGGGGAAGGCTAGTTCTAGAACCCTCTCCACCATTGTTATGAGTCTTAGCTGGGAACAATCTTGTGAGTTCCTGGAGTTTTCCCTAGCTTCAGATTTCTCCCCATCCCCTTAATGGTACACTCTGTGAAGACATCTCTTTCATTGCTCTCCCTCCCCATCTCTCTCCCATGTTCCCACCTCCCCCCCCACTGGCTTTTTAGACCCCCATTCTCTAAGGTGCAATGCCTTACTCAGCTTTGATGCAGGAGGGAGGGGCTAGGTCTGACCCCAACATGGTATAACAGCTTGTGTTGACTACCCAAGGGAGGCCTTACTCTCTATGAGGAGGGGGTAGGGATGTGATGGGGATATGGGGGGAGCAGGAGAAGAGAACAAGGGTTGGTATGTAAAAGGAAAAAATCTTTTTTTAATGGAAAACTATATTAAAAATAAATAAATAGATAAATAAAGTTCATGTGACAGGGAAATAAAGTGAATGGTTCACATTACAAAACTGTCCTTTGAGTTGTACTATTCATTACAAATAAATAAATATGGAAAAAAAATCCAGTATTTGCTTTTGCTGTGTGTTCTTGGGTCCCTTGTCTGAGAACTCACGTGTGCTAAGGTTCAGATCCCCCCACCTCACGCAGAGGATTGAACCCAGGGCTTCACGCATATGAACACTGTATCACTGAGCTACAACCCAAGCCCATCGTGTTTATTAATACACAGAGTAACAAAACTTAAAAAAAGTTTCCAATTAGAAATTCTTAATTTGACTCTAATATATACTATTCTGAATTTATGTGAATTAGATTTTGGATTCAGGTTAGAAATTAATCGAGGCCTCATTATGTAATTAAATGTTTAATTGGAAGCATGAATTAACATATTAAATAGAGGCATATAATTTTGAGACAAACCCTTTAATCTCAATAAGGAAATTCACCATGGCAATTGTATGACCCATCCAATTAAGTAAGTAGTTGAAAATTATTTTTTCAAATTACTGAAAACCACAACCATAATTTATGTATTGCACTGCTGAAAATTTTGAAAAGGACTAAAGCCCCCCCCCCTCAAAAAAAGCCCACACATAAAGGGAATATAAAATGTCTTTTTAAAAACACAGAGAAGAAAGATCAAAGCTGATATCTCAAAGGATAAAGTGTGAATGCTTTTATTGTAGCCTAGGCTATCTATGTGCTTTAACATTTTTGTCCTTGGTAACACCAGGAAATGATACAGTGAATTTTTAACTATTTCTGGTAGTTGTGGTAAAATGGGTCTGTTTCACAGCATTCTACTCAAAAGAAACCTCCAGGTACCATCTGTATAAATGAGTATCTTCAGGTTCTGTCCAGCTAGTGACCTCAGAGGCTAGACTGGTGTGGAATTCTTCATAGCTGTTT
The DNA here is from genome assembly GCF_049852395.1 of Peromyscus maniculatus bairdii. Lineage (NCBI taxonomy): Eukaryota > Metazoa > Chordata > Mammalia > Rodentia > Cricetidae > Peromyscus > Peromyscus maniculatus. The sequence goes on from NC_134864.1 coordinate 2,383,231, forward strand.
CTAATTGCACATGTCACTGATAACAAGTACTCTTTACTACTAAGTTTTCTTCAAAGTTCTAGGAGGAACACCGAATGGTAACTCTCGATGTCCCAGTTCAATAACTGGAAATTAACACTTCAAGCATAAGCCGGCATAAATTAGAACCAGAGAAAGCACAAGCATGATTCAGTAGGTGGCACTCTTCCCTAGGCCAATATGCTACCAGTTCTGTGAGACTTGAATGCTCTCTATCTGGCAATTACCTGTATTAATTTCTTCCATAGAATGCTGTGAGCTAATTTACCATCAACTGCCCAACCTCAAATAAATCACCTGGCTTCTTTCTGAGCTACACATTGCAGGTTGAACATCAGTGTTCAAGGTGATGTGTAAGAGCACACAGCAATTTGACTTCACTCCGGATTCATACAGATTTAAGTAAAGGTAGTATTGCAGGTGATGTGAAGGGAAATTAATTCTCCATACCTGTTAAAGATGATCCAATTGATTTGCCCTCTTCCATGGCTGTTGACATTATTCAATGAACTAATTTAAAATACTTTTAAGTAGCAAATTAGTGGGTTCCTCATCCTTGGCATTTTTCATATTGAAGACTGTGGGGAAGCATGGTATATGGATTCAACATGTTTAGCAGTATCTCTGGCCTCCACCTACTCAATGCCAGTAACACCTACCTAGTGTGACAAGCGAAAATACATCCAGACACTACCAGACATCACAAGGAAGTGGATAAGCAAAACATCACACTGAGGACATAGTACACAAGTGATCTTTCTATATAACAAAGATTCCTGCTTTTGTTATTGAGGACTGAGCTATGCTATTAGTGTACTTTCAATAACAATGTTACTTCCTATCAGAATCTTGAAGTCAGTGCATGCACATTACAGAAAAGTTTGAAACTAATGAAAGCACAATAAAAAAAATAAAATTAGGACCCCAAGGAAGACACCGGGATCACCCAAAGACAGAGAAATGGATGAGATCTACATGAACAGCCTGGACATGAGTAGGGGTAATGAAGGGCAAGGGTCGAGGGAAAGAGAGCTTGGGGGAGCGGGAGATTCCAGCTGGATCAAGAACAGAATGGGAGAACAAGGAATAGGAGACCATGGTAAATGAAGACCACATGAGAATAGGAAGAAGCAAAGTGCTAGAGAGGCCCACAGAAATCCACAAAGATACCCCCACAATAGACTGCTGGCAATAGTCGAAAGACAGCCCAAACTGACCTACTCTGGTGATGGGATGGCCAAACACCCTAATTGTTGTGCTAGAAACCCCATCCAATGACTGAGGGATCTGGATGCAGAGATCCATGGCTAGGCCCCGGGTGGAGCTCCGGGAGTCTAATTAGCGAGAAAGAGGAGGGTTTATATGAGCAAGAATTGTTGAAACCAAAGTTGGATAAAGCACAGGGACAAATAGCCAAACGAATGGAAACAGATGAACTATGAACCAATGGCTGAGGGGCCCCCAACTGAATCAGGCCCTCTGAATGGGTGAGACAGTTGATTGGCTTGATCTATATAGGAAGCATCCAGGCACTGGGACCGGGTCCTATGCTCATTGCATGAGTTGGCTGTTTGAAACGTGGGGCTTATGCAGGGTCGCTTGGCTCGGCCTGGGAGGAGGGGACTGGACCTGCCTGGACTGAGTCTACCAGGTTGATCTCAGTCCTCGGGGGAGGCTTTGCCCTGGAGAAGGTGGGAATGGGGAGTGGGTTGGGGGGAAGGGGAGGAGGGTGGGAGGGGGGAGAATAAGGAAATCCGTGGCTGATATGTAGAACTGAATTGTATTGTAAAATAAAATAAATAAAAAACAAACAAAAAACAAACAAAATTAAAAAAAATAAAAAAATAAACAAGCAATAAAAAAATGAAATAAAATTAATCCACTGTAATTTTTATTGTACCACCTTAAATTTTTTTCTGCATAAGAATTGTCTAGGGTTTTGTAATACTATCCGACTTATTAACATCTTAGAGAGACATGGAGTACTAGCTTGTGAAAAGATCCTTTTAGTTCTAAATATATCCTGTGTTATTACTTTATCAAGCATAATTTAATGATTTTATAGTATTCTTTCAAGTGACACATCATGCATTTTAAAAACCAATTTCTTATGTCAAGATTTTTAATGCACATGACTTTTACTCTGCTGTTGGAATAAACCCCCACAAGAGGGAATTTCAAGCACTAAGCCATTTTGTATGTGCTTCTCTACAAAGGGCACAGAGAGAGAGGAAGAAACAAAGGAGAAAGACGAAGGAAGAATGAAGAAAGGGGAGGAGAACACAGAGGCAGAAACTAGAAGCTGGAAAGAGAAGAGAGGGAGGAGGGAAGGAGGGAGAGGGAGGGGAGGGCTTTGCTCGGTGGAAGCTGGCCTTGACTGGCACCTCCCAGGTTTCCTTTCCTCTCAGGCTTTGTTGGCTCATGTGTCTCCTCTTCCCACAAAGATAATCTTGCCCTTACCCACCATTCTGAGAGCATGCACTTCAAATTATTTTCTCCTGTTCAATTCTTCCTGTGACTCACACACATTAGTGAAACGGTTACATAAAACAAAAACAATCAAGACACCTTGAAAGCATTATGCTCAGAGAAAGAAACCAAACACAAAAGACCATGTATTTGCACAATTCTTTTTTATGGAACATCCAGAATAGGCAAATTCATGGAGACAGAAAGTAGATTAGTGGTTGCCAGGGGCTGTGGGCAGAGTAGATGGAAAAAGACTGCTCGGTTGCAATGAGGTTTCCTTGTAAGGTGATGATTAGGATGAGGAGAGGGTGGTGAAAGTGTGGCACAGTGATGAGTGTACTAAATGCCACTGGGCAGTATTCTCTACACTGGTTAAAGTGATGAATTTTATAGAATGTATGAAAGAGTTCAGGAGTGAAAAACAGTAACACAAACATGTGGTGATATTTTGTGTGTACTCTTAACAATTAAAGTTTGCCTGAAGATCAGAGGACAAAGACAGCCACTAGATTAAACATAGAGCTCAGGCAGTGGTGGCACACACCTTTAATCCTAGCACTTGGGAGGCAGAGATCTATCTGGATCTCTGTGAGTTTAAAGTCACCCTGGACTACACTAGATTAATCCAGTCCAAAAGAGAAACAGAGCCAGGCAGTGGTGTCACATACCTTTTATCCCTGTACTTAGGAGCCACACACCTTTAATCCCAGCACTAGAGAGGTTGAGACAGGAAATGTTATGACTGGGCAGAGAAAGGAATATAAGGTGGCAGGAGACAGGAGTTCGTCCTTTCGGCTGGGGACTCAGGGGCATTCAGTCTCAGGATTTGTGGCAACAGGGTCTTCCCTTTTCAGCTGAGGAATTGGCGAGGTGAGAAGTGGCTGTGGTTTGTTTCCTCTGATCTTTCAGCATTTACCCCAATATCTGGCTCTGGGTTTTTATTATAAGATCAATTAGGATTCATGCTACAGAAACATTTTACTATTTGAGTTGAAAGAATTTAAAGCAAATCAAAATAAGAGTGGGAAACATAGAGCCACTACTTGACTGAATAGTCACTATCTTGTCAGGTGACTATTCCTCCCACTCTCCAGATGTTGTGAGACAGACCCAGGTGGTGAGGTTCAAGGATAGGCAACTCCTGAAAGCTAGAAATAGAATTTGCTTCTGGATCCAAAAGTCTGGATTGGGGATGGACTCCAGGTTAAGTAGATGGATGGACCCTGTGATTGTTGCCTCAGGATATATTAGCCTCCTATGTTATCAAGACAGACAGTCTACAGAGGTATAAAGAAGAGAAAAGTCCCTACATCACCTGCCTAGAGGAGATTTCTCATCTCAACAAAGGCTAAATTATTTAGAAAATACATCCTCCAGTCCCGATGATGATGATTGCTCTACTTACAGAAAGACCAAGGTAAAGTGTCACTAGAAAGTAGAAGCTATGTGAGATACAAATTTATACCCAAAGAGACTGCCTTGTTTCAAAGGTGTCAGCCCTTTCAAAGTGCTACCTGAAGCAAAGCACTATACAAAATTGCTGGCAGGTAAGCTTTCATCTGTGATCCCTGTCCAGCCAACAGCTAACAGCTTACACAAGAGACCCTGGAGCAGAGGCAAGCAGCTAAACACTATATACTCATTACAGCAATCCCAGGGCTGTAGTGAGATCAAGCTCCAGTATTTCCAGAAATCCAAAGCAGTGTTGACTTGGAGGTACAGGTGTATATAGGGGGGACTGTTGTGATGTGTGGATTCATCTCACTAAGTCAGGAAGGATGCTCAAAAGAGTGTGTAAGGCCTGAAGCAGAATGGACTACGTTTCAAGAAAGAAGGGTAGGTGAGTGAAATGCAGAACTAAAAATTATTAGCAACAGGTTTGGAATAGAATGCCATCACAAAGATTAGTCAGTATTGTAGCATGCAATTTCTAAGGTAGCACTCAATAGCCTCACCTCCCAAAACCTTTGGTCTATAGTCTCCCCTCGAGTATGGGCTGAACATGGCTGTGACTTGCTTTCAGTAGCTTACTCCCAAGTTCTAGTTCCACACAAAGAGTCTCTTTTCTGTCAGCCTGTCCCTCTATTGTTTGTTCACTCAATTGCTAGAATGGAAGCCAGTTATAATGCTGTGCCAAACCTCAGGAAGACACTCCTGTAGCAAGGAACCGAGAACAGCCCTGGCTCATGGCCAACAAGAAACAGAAATTATCAGGCCACCAACCTCGAGAAAAGCCAATCCTGCCAATAATCCTTAGTGCACTTGGCAGGAGACTTGCTGTCAGGTGAACTTGCAGTGGAGACCACTCTCCTGTCAACAGCTCTTGGCAACTTCAAGAACAACCCTGAGGAAGAGACTGCCAGCTTGGCCACACCAGATTTCTGAGCCTCAGAAGCTATGGCAGCCTGTTTGTTTGCTCTTTGACGTCACTGACTCTAGTATAACTTTTCATAACAATAGGCAACATATGACACTTTACCTTGGTCTATACAGCTATGTTTGTTGATACCTTGCTGGTTATTAAATAAAAATAAAGAGAAGAATTGTAGAATTGCAGTACTCTTCCCTCCTAGACTTAGCCACATAATCATGCCCCCAAGTAAATCATCCACTTATGAAAACAGCTTCTTCAGTCTTTCTATGTGAGTTTAGGACAATAGATAATGGACTGTTTACCCTCCATTAAAAAAAAATCAATTAAAGATTGGCACTTTCTCCCTTTGATTTAGATCTACTGGCTGGTTATCCAGAGCCTCAGGGACACACATTAACAAAAGAAGCTATTAGAGCTATTTGATTTCCTGAGGAAACTCAGCAAATAATTCCCTCAAAATTCTTCACTCTCCTTTAACCCAAAACTCTATGCAGCAGCAATGGAGAAAAGCAGTGATGGGCATGGAGGAAATGGGGAAACAACGGTAAGGGGACCATTAAGCTGCAGGTTCATATGCCTCACAGCAACATCCATTACACATCCTCATAGTAAACAGTAGATATGTTTCTAGTGAAGAAATGAAGCATGGACTAGAGCCTATGCAGCAGGAATCTTCAGCTCCCTCAAAACAAATGGGGATTTTCTACATTGCTTTATTTCACCCATAACAGAGAGGAGAATACAAGAAAAGGGCAAGTCCCTTTTTTACATTTTTTATGCATTTAAGAGCTTTATTAAATTAAGTTCATGATCCTTTCCCTTCCATCACAAAATCTCTGTGTAAGTCATCAATTTCAAGGAAAATAAGATGTGCAAGGCGATGCCCTTTTCTGATTTATCCTAAGTAGCTGCTCCATTTAATACATTTGAGAGAATGCCAGGAACAAAGGAGCAGAGGGAATAGAGCGATCGCTGTCAAATACGCTATGCATATTTGTGTGACTAAATAGCTTAATTGGGACTAGTGTGCTTCAATAAAAAGAACCTGAGGTCCTGTCTTGGAAAACAAAGTGTCTTCACTTATGCTTTTATCATCCCTTGCCATAAAAACATAGCTAATTCTTTGCAATAAAGATGACATTTACCTCTTACCAGAGGACTAATATTTAATACCAACTAGATTTCAAATCAAGGACACCAAGTCCTGCCCGATGTTTCCAATGAATTATTGATGGTTTAAACAAAATATTTCCTGAATCAAGACAGAGAAATGAACAAAGGGTAGGACATATACAATATCCCAGAAAAGAAATCTATCCTGTCACACTGACAGTCTCAATAATAATAATAATAATAATAATAATAATAATAATAATAAAACAACTAAGTAACATTAAAGGTAGTCTGGCTGCACTATGTAGGAGCAGTCAGGGTAAGTGGACTTAGGGCAAATGTATCTGCCTTAATTATGCAGGTAATTTAAGCTCCATAAACCCATGCCAAGAGTTATGTTTTCCGTAGCAAAGCACTTTGTTTGGCTGATTAACAAATATAGACACATCAAGATGATTGAAAGATGTACTAGATGAACTTCCCATTGTTCAGCTTGAGAAACTAGAAGAGATTTTCCTGGTACCCGAGTATCCCCATCAACTTCTCTACCTAGAACAGACAAAGCCTCTGCCTTCTACAGGTGTGTGAAGAGGGTTAGACAAAAGCAGAGAGTGTAGCTTCTCCACACACTGAGAAAAGGAGAAAAAGACCACAGGGGGACTCCGAGACTAAATGACAGTAAAAGGTCCCTGTTTCATCTCAGAACTCTGAAGAAGGAGGGAAGCAACAGTGACATGTGCCAGGTGGAAAGGCTAGGGGAGCGCCCTGGGTGTGTTCTAAAATCCCCGCGTTTATCCACTCAAACAGCCTGAACTTTAGTTCACGGGATTTGTCTCCTCTATCTGCTTATCACTAAGAGCTGACTGAGACCCTTTGTTCTTCAACACAGATCCCAAGAACTGCTTGCAGAATTCCCCACACAGCCTCTTAGCACTCACTAGAGCAGTCAGCTGACTCAGGTCAGCATTCAACCAAGACTGCAAGAGACACCAGACACAGTGCTGCTGCTGAGCTGATGGTCTCATGGTCACTGAGTGTGACATATATGCAGACTTCATTCTCATCTGTTATTTGAGCAGACAATGTCACTGTTTCCCAGGGTCTACTCTCTCCCCCCTGCTTCCTTAGAATATCTGATTACCTTTCAAGTTTTGGGGTGACTAGCAGCCCTGATGCTAGGCCCAGCTTCACCACATCTCAGTTGGGACTGTTCCTCCCTCCAGGCCAAAATGATTCACTCTGATCTAGGTGAGGGGTATGATTGGATAGTAGGACCCAACCTTGGGTGCTTTGTTGGACATTTGAGAGACAGAGTACAGGAAGAAGTAAGAAAGGGGCAAAGGAAGGTGTTGGAAATGGTAAAAAAAAAAAAAAAAAAGTAAGAGAAGAAAGACACCAAAGAAGAAGAAAAATAAGTTTAAACTAGAAAGGAGGGGCAACAGAAAAGAAAAAAAAAAAGCTTTCTTTAACCAAGCATTCTGACTGACTGAGTGCATGATAGACAGATTTTTATCTATATATGTGTATGTGAGACACTGTGTGTGTGTGTGTGTGTGTGTGTGTGTGTAGGTGTATAGGTGTGTCTGTGTTTAGAGATGAGTGCTCACGAAGGAACCACAGGTTAACACTTTAGTTGTATTCTACACTGTCTCTACCTTGGTTTTTGAGGCCCAGTCTCTTATGGAAGCTAGAGATGACAAATTCAGCTAGACTAGCTAGCCAGCAAGCTCCCAGGACCCCGTTGTCTCTACCTTCCCAGCACAGAGATTACAGCCCGACACCACCATGATCCCCAGCTTTTACACAGGTGCTGGGAATGCAAACTCGGGTTTTCATGTTTTGTTCCCCAGAACTTCACCCACTCAGTCATCTCCCCAACCTCGATACATGTATTCTTTATCTTGCATTATTATCACTGTCAAAGCACTCAGCCATGTTTATAAAAAGGAAAAAAGAAACAGTGTCCCCAATGACACTTTCTTTACAATGATGCCAGAATCTTTAGTGAATCTAATGCTAATGGTAAAAATAAACGCTACAGATTAATTAACTAAATGAATTATCTAGTCTATAACTACAGTGAAAATGCATTTTCTTACTTGAACACAATCTATAGATTTCCATATTTTAGAGATGACACAATTTAGCATCTTTCTCTTTCAGGAACATATGATATTATTTGATAAATAACTATAAAATTTTTTTGTTTTAAGTTCCCCACACCATGAGAAGATTGTTCCTAGAAAAAAAACCAAGGATCTTATCTTCAAATATAGAATTGATGACCCATCGTGGCTACAGAAACTGGTTCCCACTTGCCAATGAATCTTAGAGTGTAGCTAAAGCTACACAAGCCACATTTCCTTTTAAGTCCTCCATATCCATACAATTCATTCTGATACAGTAGAGAGGAACAGTGTCACTGAAGCATTAGTCCAGACACCAAGAGGGCTCAATGCCAGTGCTGCTTTAACTACCCATTTGTTAATGTCATTGAGTCTCACCCACGATCTGGGATTCAGGAGAGGGCTTTGTTCTAGATCCAACTATCTGACATGGCATGTTACTATTTCCTAAAGCAACAGCAGGTAATTATGAATGAGCTTAGCATGTTCTTGTACAAAAACAAAAGGCATCTTTCCTCTTCCTCAGCCAGAACTCTTGGGCTATCATCTCCAAAATACACACCATATACTCAGCAGGTGCATAACAAAATCACGTATTTGAGAAGAAAACATGCATTTCTATCAGTAGTTATGTTATCTTCAGACATATAATACAAGCTCTGTGTTTCTAATGCTTACTATACAGGTAGACACAACTGCCTTGGCCAATCCACCTGCTAGATGGACATCGTCACACACAAATGGTTAAAGGTGCCCTAAGATCTGCAGTAGAGTAGAGGGGTCACCTAAGCCACATGACCACTCAGTTCACATCTGCCTACAGCACAATCTACTATTTTCTGATAGAAGAAATCCATATTTCTGTATGATACAGTCTACTTTTAACAAAGCTCAGATGAGATTCCTGCAACTGAATGATAAATTTGAGATTATTTTTATGTGTATGGGTGGTTTACCTGCAGGTACATATGTGTACCCTTTGCAAACCTGGTGCCTGTGGAGACTCGAAGAGGGTATCGGATCCCCTGGAACTAGAGCTAAAAGGATTATGATCTGCCATGTGAATGTTGAGAAGTGAATCCAGGTCCTCTGGAAGAGTAATAAGGGTTCTTCCAATGCCAAGCCATTTCTCTATCTTCATAATCTATAAAAATGTATACAAACACAAACAATAACAAAATAGTGATGTGAATACTTTTCTGCTGACATCTAATCAGTTTTCTTCTTTGTTATGGGATGGCAAATGGTGAACCAAGGGTACCTGAAAAGAAATCAGTGGAACAGTAGTGAAGCTATCAATCTCATGAGAAACCTGGTTCTGTGTAAACTATCATTCAAGAAAGGTCTTACCTCATCCTTGATATGACCCCACTACAACCAACAATATACATACACAATATTCTTTGCTCCTGACTTAACCATTTGAAAATATACATAATACCTAATAATCAGCACACAGGTTTAGCCTGTGTGCTAATATATTTGTAATTAGAAGCAGTGCTTTATTTTCAGGAAGCATATCATTTAAAAAGAAAAACCATGTACAGAATCCAGAGTAGGGAACTGTAGTGGCCAAACTCAATAAACTAAATTCTTAGTGTTCTACTAGGTCTTCATTTCAGTCCTGTGATTCTGTGTCAAGGCAACCCCAGTAGATATGTGGCAGGTTACCTGTTTGCTCTAACTCTTTTGGGAGGTCACACTTCATGAAAAGAAACACAGAATCTCATTCTCTCTCTTTTTTCCCTATTGCTAATAGATTTTTTTTCTCACATAATACATTCTGAGTAGAGTTTCCCCTCATTCTAATCTTCCATGGTTTCTGTTTCCTCTCTGGTTCATAAGGGAGTGTGGATGATGGCTCTGTGTTGCCTAGTAAAAAGATTCTTCTAGGGTCCTGACAGGTATAGGCACTAGGGGTTCCTAGCAAAAACTATTCCTGCTTCCTTGACTGAAATGCCAGAATTTCTTTATGTAGTGACTGTGAATACACCAAGTTTTTCCTATAGAAAGGAGGTTACTGAAGTCATCATAATAGGAATTTGTTTGTTTTCTAAGAAAGGGTTTCTCTGTGTAACAGCCCTGACCATCCTGAAACTCAGTCTGTAGACCAGGCTGGCCTTGAACTCACAAAGATCTGCCTGCCTCTGTTTCTGGAGTGCCGGGATTAAAGGCATGCACCACAACTGCCCTAGCAATAAGAGTTTGTTTTAGAGAACATGTATGCCTAGAGTCCTGAAGAGCCTTTCCTATGGTGTTCCTAACCTGGGCATGTAGGGGATGGGGCTGGAGGAAAGATCAAGGTATACAAAGACTTTGAATTAACTTTGAAAAGAGGAGGGTAACAAAATGGGAGACAAGGAGGTAAACCTTGAATGACCTGGTGCTCTCTCTACTGGGAAAGCATGCATCCGTAAACACTGTAGTAGGAAAATGCCTTTGTGATAATAAATGACATCTCCAGGCCTTAGCAGACAATGCAGATGTAGCAGGTGGTGACAAAAGATTTTTAGTACTGCTCCCGAGTGTCACAGAAACAATTTTTCAGGAGGATGCATAATCCATCAATGTGGAACCCCCACACATAGAAAAAATAATAAAAAAAAGCCTCTAGCTTTGGTGAGGTCATTAGCTCAGAAGGTAACTTTCCTGGCTCCCAGAATGATAAATTTCCTTTATCCCATTACTTCCTGAGTAAATGACTTTATAATCCCTGGATTTGGCTTATGAAGATGCCTGGTGACTCATGAATGCCAATCTGACTAATGTCTCATTTACAGAACCCAGTATGCACAGGAGCCCAGACATCATTTTGCCTGCCAAATAAATGAATGTAAACTATTTTCAGTAAAAACAAAGGAATGAGCATCCAGTACACCAAGGAGAAACACATCTGCACCCACTGTCACAGCTGCATTTATCTCCTGCTTGCTGGGTTGTCAGAAGCTGAAACACCCACAGATATAATAAGAAATAACTCCTCACATTTAAAAAGCATTTTATCACCTCTTTAGGACCAGTGATTATTCACTGAGACTTGAACATCTGCATCTTCCTCACCACCATGTTGGCTTAAACTCCATTAGCTTTTACATCTGGATTTCCATAGTAACCTTTATTTATTTATATAGGTCTAGTTATGGCAAAAGTTCCAGGTGCTTTATAAAAATATATTCAAGTGTGAGATTAAACCTCATTGTTTCCATCACCAATAAAAATATTTTTAAAAGAAAGGTTCAAATAGCTTAAATTAATTTTAGGGGGGTTTTAATAGTTCAGACAGGGATTGTGAGCACAGATGGCAAGGACTTTAAATATTTATCTTCCCTCTCTCCCAAACTCTACCAAGTTGATCATAATGAAAAATTTGAAGTTCTATAAAGAAAGAATAAAATGAAAGGGAAGGAACACAGTCACATGGCAGAGGTTGTGGCAGAGATTCAGAAGTTGTAGACAGCAGGCTGAATCTATACATAGGAGCCACATCATCCAAAGCAGGTTTGGTAAACTGAGGAATAGCTTCTCCATCTGTATCCCATGTCCATATTTCTCAAAAGGTTCTGGACTTAGGGAACAGGGCCAGGATTTTACTTCAGTTTGCTTAAACTAACAAGGACTTGAATTCTCCAAATTAGACAACTGCCAGACCAGATGAACTGAAGGAAAGTTTATGTGCGTCATCATGATACTTCAAAGTACCAAAACCAAAACAGGAGATTGAAAAATGTTGCAGTGTATGGAATGAAAGCATCAAATGCGAAGGAATAATAGTATCTAAGTCAAACGATTTTCTTAAAATCTACCTGAGAAGGCAGGTAGATGTTAAGGATTAGTCTCTTCATAAAAGCAGGAAACATTTTTACTTTTCCACTTCTATAATGAATATCTAAAAATATTAACTTATAAAAAGTAAAGGCTCATTTTGGTTCACAATAGTGGAATTTCTTCCTACCTCATTGCCCTTATTACATTTGGGCCTACGAGGCAACATATAGCTAATGTTTGTGGAGAAACAAAACTGTAAAACTCATTGCCAGGGAGCATGAGGCAAAAAAACAAACCAACAAAATCCCAGGATCTACAATTCCTTACAAGAGCACCCCACACTGTCTTAAAGCTCTACCACTATGACCCCCTTCTTAAAGTTACTACTATTTCCAATTAGCATGAGGGTAGAAAGCAAGACTCCATCACATAAACCTTTGGGGGACACTTAAGATCCAAATGACACGACAATCAATATTCTTATACTCAGCTGAGTTTTCCAAAAGATCAAAGAAGTGTTAGTATATGTTCAAAGAATGAGACTTATTTCTTGGTAATGTACTCTAGCATAGTGAAGTTATAAAGAGAAAATGAGAATAACCAACAACGTAGACAGTTGCAGAGAGTCCCCAAGTCACAGTATTATACTGGCCTAGAGACAAAATATCTACTCAGGAGGATGACAAAGGTTAATGAAGGAGGGGTGTCTGTGAGATGACAGAGAACACAGTCCTATGATGGAATTGTTAAGTTGGTAGCATACTGATGGGTATATGCCAAACATGCCAGGGCCTTGTAGGAAAATCAAATAAAAGTTTGATACGAAAATACAAAACTGTAATTCTAAAAATAATACACATTGTTTTAAACTATGTAAGATAGCAAATAAAATCACAGTGCATTGATGGGCACTGTAGTTACTTCACAGATAATGGCTTAACTGAACTTGCAGAAATAATTACATAAGAAAGCTAGCAGAAAGAGAATGGGTAGGGTTATTACAGACCCAAATCTACCTACCAAAATAGAGAGCCAGGAGGAATTATGTAACACGAGGGGGTGGGGAGACCATTTGGAAATACAAAAATAAATATGAGGAAAAATACCTAAAATAACTATGTTTATGAGGAGCAAAACTAAAAATATTCTATGATTAGTTTTTCACATTATTAGATATTTTTATCTGTGACTATAACTTTGCTATGATTACAACTGAAGGAATAAAAACAATTGGAAACCAAATCAGAGCTTACATGAGGCTACTTCAGCAGTCTACTGTTACCTAATGTAATGCTTCGCTAACACTTTTCCACTAAGCAAACAATAAATTCAACTAGCCTTAAAATAGCAAGCTGACATTGCTCACAAACCGTTTCCTCTACACAGATACCTCTCACACAACAAGTGAATGGAACACTGGGAAAAAGAAATAGCATTAAGAGCGTTAACTCAGAAATGTATAAACAAGAAAATCTTCAAAAATTCTAGTTGACTAAACTAGATTTTAGTTTTGAAGTTGTTAACCATCAAAGAGTCTCTAAGAACTTACATTATTCACACTTCTACAGAAGCCTAAATGTACAATATTAATGAGTTTACGGCACTTTAATTGATTTTCTATGTGGTGTTGCTGCGAGCTGCCTAGCCATTGGAATATACCATACAGGAACTATATTATATACATAGAATAAATACAGGAAGCAAGCAGAACCATTAACAAACTTTCTATGGAAATAAATTAAAAATTCAGATATTAAACTAAAATATTCAGAGCTAAGCCAACAAACTGAAAAGCTGAACTGTCCAAACAAGGAATCTCTGGAGGGTAGGGGGGTAACTTCCTAACAGGGGGCTGGCTACTCTGGGCTTTCCATCACGTGCATATTTTCCATGCTGCTTTCCAAAATGATGCTTCAAGATTTTCTGAGAATGGGTATGAAAACACCAAGTCACATCCCTGTGGTAGAACTGTGAGGTTAATTTTTTTTGCCAATGTTTAACATATTCATAACACTGATCCATGACCTGTAATGCTCACAACGCAGGATATGAAACCCATGTTCCATATAGATTTTTGTGTTAATTTTTAAAGATTTTGTTTAATTTTTATTTTATATATGAGTGCCTGCATGTGTGTATATGCACCATATGTGTGTCTGTGGAGGCCAGAAAGGGGCATTAGATTCCCTGGAACTAGAGTTACATGTAGTTATAAGCCACCATGTGGTTCCTGGAAACCAAACCAGGGACCTTAATAAGAGCAGTGTATGCTGTTAACCCCTGAGGCATCTCTCTAGCTCCTACACACACCATATAGAATTTTAAAGAATGTCTATTTCAGAAAGGAAACAAATAAGACAAAGCAATCTCAACCAATATAAAGACAAAATGCTTCTTCCACAGAAGAATCTTCCTTCCTTTTCTAGTTCTAATAGCCTTGTGAATCCCAATGGAAGAATTTTTTTTAGGCTCAAGAAATGGCAAACTTAATCTAAAAAATGAACTATTTATAAACATTATTTATATTTATTACATACCATGCATATTTATATATTTAACGGATACTATATGGTGTACCCTCGACATTGATAGGTTCTGCATACATAGATCCACTCAATTGCTGATCAAAATATCTTTTAAAAGCAATAAACCCAACACCTCTGTTCTGACAATGTCATTATTCCATAGCCAACACAGAAAAACAACAACTTGGGTAGCACTGGAACTATATGAGATATCATAAGAAATCCAAAGATAATTTTAAGTGTTTAGAAAACTCTGCATAGGTCATATGAAGATATTGTCTGATCTCATACAAGGTACCTGAACATCCTGGAATTCTGGTGTCCTTGAGGGATCAGGAGACAATACATAGGTATTGAGACACAATCATGAAACTGCATGAATCGCTAAAATTTCCCCATTACATGGTCATCTTTGACGGGCTCAATAATGCCACTCAAAGACATTAGATTCCAACCCTTCTACCTCTAAATGTTATTTTATAAAACGGATCATTGCAGATTTGATTAAATTAATGACTTTGAGGGGGTGAATTATCCTGGATTACTTACTGGGCACTAAACCCAGCTACACATATCCTTGTAAGAGAGGGGATAGGCAGAAGGCATTGAAGGAAAAGAGGCAGTGTGGCCACACAGGCAAAGGCTGGAGTGATGGGACCACAAGCCAAGAACATCTGCAGCCTCCACAAGCTGAAAAGGGTGATGGATTTTTCCCTGGAGCCTTCAGCAGGGCACAGCTCTGCTAATACCTTAATGACATCTGCCCAGTAAAGCTGATTTTTGACTTCTGGTTCCCAGAATGTTGAAAGAATACACTTCTGTTGTTTGAAGCCACAAAACAGCCTTCAGAAACCCAGAACAGAAGCCTTTCATGTGCACTTGAGTAAGCCTGCAATTATTATGCTAAGCATACCAGCAAGTCTGACACAAGACAAGCCACAAATTAGACAGAAAAGGTCAATTGCCTTGAAACTATGGAAATTCTGATCTGGGCAGAAAAAAGAGACAAATGTCCAAGTCACCCGGCTTAGAGGGAGCTGTCTTCAAAAAATGCTACCTAGGATAGAGTTTCTTGCATATAACATTCTAGAAAAACTTCTCAAGTACCAAGAATTTTTTCCTTATCAACTTTTAGAACCTGTTTCAAAAGGTATGTTGATTTAATATTAAAACTTAGGAAAAATGAAAGTAAGCAAAAAATTTTTAAAAAATCACATCAAAAGTTTTACCCACACCTTGTCACCAGGAAATACTTATAACTCAGAGTGCATTTTTTTCTAATATTCTAAACAGAAGCTCGGAGTTGTTATTTTATTTTTTAAGGGGGTAAGAATTTTTTGGCTCCTGATTCTAGGGTACTGTTCATCACAGCAAGGATGTCAAGGCAGTGAGAACGCATATAGTTCCTCACATTGTACCCACAGTCAAGAGAACCATGAGTCCTCTTCTTCTTCTTCTTCTTCTTCTTCTTCTTCTTCTTCTTCTTCTTCTTCTTCTTCTTCTTCTTCTTCTTCTTCTTCTTCTCCTCCTCCTCCTCCTCCTCCTCCTCCTCCTCCTCCTCCTCCTCCTCCTCCTCCTCCTCCTCTTCCTCCTCCTCCTCCTTCTCTTCTTCTTCTTCTTCTTCTTCTTCTTCTTCTTCTTCTTCTTCTTCTTCTTCTTCTTCTTCTTCTTCTTCTTCTTCTTCTCTTCTTCTTTTTATAGTTTTACAGAATAATAAGTATCCCTGAGCTGGCAAGATAAAGCCAGTAAAGGTCTTGACTTGTAAGCTCAAGAACTTGAGTTCAATAGCCAGAACCCAAGTTTTAAAAAGTACACTTTAAAAGGTTGGGCACACCCTTTCTGAGGAGTGGATGGGGGGTGTAGAGGGAAAGTGTTGTGGGAAGCAGGAGAAGGGGAGGGAGGGGGAACTGTGGTCAGCATGTACAATGAAAGAAAAAAAGTTTGGGCATGGTGGCACATCTTCCCACAGCACGTATTTTCCCCTTTCTAACACACCTGACTCCCTTGGCCAGGGAAACTGGATCCCCTCCCAGCTCCAGAGCAGAACACTTCAATGGTGCACAAGCATCAAGAGCACTCTGTGCTCTAAACATAACACTGCTCTCAGGGTGAACATCCAATACAATCAGAGTATGTACGAAAGCAATTGCTTAGAATGATGGGATCATTCTAAGACTGCCTTCTGCAGTGCTCGGTTGTTGGGCAGACTTGGAGCCTGGAACTCTGAAGCCAATTTGTGTTAACATAAGAAAATCTAGCCTAAGAACTCTAGACATGAGGACAAGCAGAAGTCTGATTATATAAAGCAAGACCTCCAGGGGAAGGCCTGGAATACATCACAGTCAACCCTCCTGTTAGAATTTACAGATGAGAATCCAAATATGTTTTAGTAGGTTAAGATAGTTTGATTTTTCTGTTATTTTAGCCCATAGCATCCATGATTCTTATTTATCTTTGTTTTTCATTAGTGTCCAGACCACTCGGGAGTCTGTGATATAAACGAGGAAAGAAAACTAGAAAAGGAGGTAAGGAGGAGAGAGGAAGTGAGGAAAAGAGAGCAGAATCAAGGAAGGAAAACCTCAAGAAATTCACAAGTCTCCACATGGAGTAAAGAGTGCAAGAAAAAAAAAGAATAAAAGTTTTAGGGTCCATAAGATGGGTCAGTTAAAAACTTGGGGAGTTTTTACTGAGTAAAAAGTGCAGTACAAACTTGGGGGCTGAGTTCAATTTCTAGAACCCATATAAAACTGGAAAGAGAAAGAAAAATCAAATTTACAAATTGTCCTCTGACCTCTGTGTGGCCCCTGACAATAATAATTTAAAAATTAAAAAAATTAAAGCTTATCCATTAGACAATAGCTTTTGGCCACTGTCAGCTTTTCCTCCCTTCTTAAATTTAAAGAGACAAGAAGCTGAAGTGCTTAGACTTGCTTACAAGGGAATCTTCGAAAGAAGAAAGGAAACATGGGTTAGCTACCACGCACTCTGACTTAAAGAAACAGTAACAATAAGGAGTATGGGCCTAAGTGTACTCTGCACATAGTTGTTTGTGACCAATGCTGTCCATCGTTAACTCCATTAGATTGAGTAATGTCTAGAAGATCCATAAAGCACATCTCTGGGTGTGTCTATGATGGCGTTTCCAGAAAATATTAGATCACAAAGGTTCTGATAGGGTGGATTGATAAATCCCTTGATGGACTCATAATATGACAGTAGTATTTGGGGAGTCGTGAAAGATAGAATGTAAGTTTGAGATGAAGGAAGTAGTTCACTGGAAAGACATCCCACATGTTGCGTTGTTTCTTTATTCCTTCTTTCTACTTCCTGTATCCCATGATGTGAGTGTCCCAACACAGGGTTCTGCTGCCAAGAGTTTTGTCCATTTGCACAGGAGCCAAGCAGGCACAGATACAACCCCATGCAGTCATGAACAAAATAAAGCTTTCTTCCTCGTAAGTTGTTTATGTCAGTTATTTGGTGACAGTGACACAAAAGTGACTAACATGACTTCTTCGTTTTACTTGAATTCTGTCTTGATATTCAAATAAGAATCTTATTTTGAAAAGGAAAATCCACATAATCACTGGATTCTTGTGTGTGAATGGGTGTTAATGGGTAAAAAAAAAAAATGAGCTTTTGTTTAAAATGAGAAAAATGTGCCAGAGCATGACTATACTTCTAATTAAATACACACCCGGCCACATAAACACAAAAGCTCAAATGTAGGAAACAGACACACGTGGTGCTGATTTCAAGTTTGTTTAAGTTCAAGTCAGGAGCCTTTATCACAAGTTCGTTTGCTGAACTTCACCTCTTAGACTGGCCATTTCACATGACTACTGCACAGTAAGGTTTGGGAATTGCTAGTAAAACCTCCAGCTCAGAAATGTCTCTGTTCAGTCCCATGAAACAATAAATGAACCACACTGTGCTGCCTGGTTTTATGTCAAGTTGACATAAGCTAGAGTCATTTTAGAAGAGGGAATCTCAATTAAGAAAATGCCTTGGTGAGATGAGGTTATAGGCAAGTCAATAGGGCATTTTCTTAATTAGTGATTGATGTGGGAGGGGCCAGGTCATCCTGGATGGTATAAGAAAGCAGGCTGAACAAATGAGGAACAAGCAATGAAACAACACCCCTCCATGGTCCATGCTTGAGTTCCTGCCTCCGGGTATCTGTCCTGCTTGAGTTCCTGCCCTGATTTCCCTCAATGATGTATTGTTACCTGGAAGTGTAAAATAGATAAACCCTTTCCTTCCCAAGTTGCTTTTGGTCATGGTGTTTTTTTATCACAGCTATAGAAATTCTATCAAAGACACACACATCAGCTGTGGAATAATCCTCTTGTATACTGCAAAGACTTGTCACTTGAAGTGGATTAATAAAACACTGATTGGTTAGTAGCTGGGTAGGAAGTTAGGTAGGAAAGCCAAACTGAGAATGCTGGGAAGAAGGAAGTGTAGTCAGGGAGTCACTAGCCAGATGCAGAGGAAGAAGGATGAGAATGCTGTATTGAGAAAAGGTACTAAGCCACATGGCTAAACATAGATAAGAATTATGGGTTAATTTAAGTGTAAGAGCTACATAGTAATAAGCCTGAGCTACCAGCTGAGCATTTATAAGCAATATTAAGCCTCAGAGTCAATTATTTGAGAAGCAACTACTGAGTATTTGGGAACAGGCAGACAGGAGAGAAACTTCTGCCTACACACATCCTTCCTGAAAGCTAGGGGAATATTGCTATTGCACTTGAATTCAAAGAATCTCAAGAAAAGTGACATACACATTTTGATGGCTTATGAACAATTAATTGTTGAAAACCAGTTTGCTGGATAGTTTCTGACCTTACAGTGAGAAGAGGACATCAAAGTCGGCAGATAGGGCTTTCTGCAGTGTCAGGTCAGTGCCCTCAGGGAAAGGGAGAATAGGATATATCAGAATTTCAGTGAGACAGCAGGCTGAAGTGACTTGCTGATGTGGTTTTCCATTAAAGATGAAGGGACAAAGGATGTTGGACACTCCTTAAGCTTCAGAGAGAAGACAGGGTCACTCCCTGTGTGAATAGTAGGGAAGAGAATGGGGGAAAAGTCACCCGTTTCCTCATACATCACCAGTGTTTAAAGCAGGGAACAGGGCCCAGGAGACCATCCACCCCTCATAACTTCCAGATGCACTGAGAAGTTGTAGGGTAAAGACAAGGTAAATCCAGAGGCAGGTCAGATAAACTCAGCTTCAAATAGGGCTTCTGTGGCACTACCTGCCTGTGACCCACCTTCCTGTACTTTGACCTGCATTCTTCCATTGAGATGCTGCCTTGCATCATGCTCCTTTACTTTATAGAAATCCTTGTACTCTGAAATGACCACCAACCATGAGCTTTATAAAATGCTTTAAATAAGAGACATATGATGTAGGAAATGCTTCAATCCCCCACCACCAAACTGCTGATATTTTAGCTCAAACTTGTAAGTGCTAGGAACTAGCAGAGGAGCTCCATGGAATGGGTTTTGCAGAGCAAGCATCCACAAGGCTGTATGGGCGTGCTATGTATATACGTATATGAATTTCCCTAGTAAATTTTATGTCACACATATAGTATTTCATGTTATATATAATGTATTTTATAATAAGGTATATTGCTTTGTAGTATAGACTATGCCTTTTTTTTTAGAAAACTGAATTTGACCAGCCTGGTCTACCAAGTGAGTTCCAGGAAAGGCGCAAAGCTACACAGAGAAACCCTGTCTCGAAAAAACCAAAAAAAAAAAGAAAACTGAATTTGAGAACCTGAATTCCTGGTATGCTTTGAGTAAAGCCAGATGATACACAGCACACTGCCGTCTTGATTTTTGCTTTTTTTTTCTTTAATTTCTAAATTTATTTTTATTTCATGTGCATTGGTGTTTTGCCTGCATATATGTTCTTGTGAGGGTGTTGGGTCCCCTGGAACTGGAGCCAGACAGTTTTGAGCTGCCATGTGATTTTTGTAAGAAAAGATAAAATGCTACACCAATTAAATAAGATAAGTTCCTGAGCTCTGCACCCTTAGATAAGCATGGCGATCAGATAACATACTCTTTCTACTTGCTTTTCTTCCTGTGTCTTTGGTCTCTTACTTAGCACAGCACAGAAAACAAACAGTAGAGAGACAACCTACAGAAAAGAAAAAAAAATGTTTCAAAACTTTCATCTTGCAAAGGGTTGGTATACCGAACTTAAAAATGCAATTAACAAACAAACCCCAAATAATCCAACTTTAAAATGGGACCGGGATATAAATAAATACTTCTCCATGGAAGAAAGTGACAATTTCATAAACTCTAACCAACTGTATTAGCTGCTGAGAAACATAAGCCCAAACTGCAATGAGATGGACCCTCACCTCAGCTAGAATGATTTTGATCTAAAAATGAAAGATGGTGGCAAGAATGTGGAAGAAAAACAAGGCTCTACACTGTAAGCAGAAATGTGAAATAGTAAAGCTGTTATGGAGAACCGTATGGATGGTCCTCAAGGAACAAAAACCTCACCTGCCATATGAGGCAGCCATGCCATTTCGGAATATGGATACAAAGGAAAAGGATATCAACAGCTTAGTGAGAGATCTGCACACTCACATTGTTGATTCACCTGTCCCAAGAACAACTAAGATAAAGGATCAACCTAGTTGGCCAACAGTGGATAAATTAGTAAATAAAATATGGCAGATATATAAAGTGGAATGTTTTTCAACCATAAAATAATAAAACACTATCTTTTAAAGCAAAATGTATGCAACTGGGGGATGTTATATTAAGTAAAATAAGAAACAGATGAAAATACACGTTCTCTCTTATTATGGTTTGGATTTTTAAATTGTTTCTGTGTGGCATGTGTATGTGGTAGTGTGTCTTGTGGGTTCACTACTTAGTGTGTGCTAATGTGTGTGAGTATGAATGTGTTTATGCAAGTACACATATGTACACATAGATATGAAGGTCAACATCAAGTGTCTCTCCTCAATTGTTTTTTATCTTTTTTTTTTTTTTTTTTTTTTTTTGAGACAAAGTCTCTCACTGAACCTGAAAGTCAATGATTCAGGCAGGCTGGATGGTCAATGAGCTTCAGAGATCCATCTTTCTCTGAAGCTGTCCTTCACCACTTAGTGCTGGGCTTACAGGTAAGCACAAACATGCCTAGCCTTTGCATGTGTGCTGAGTACCCAAATTCACACTTGCTCAGCATGTGCTTTACCAACTGAGGTTAAGATTTTAAATGGTACCTGGTGATCACATGTAAGGTGTGGTCCCAGGTGAGGACATTATCAGGAGGTGGTAAAAGGTTTAATATGTAAGCCATAGTTGGAAGAGGTAGGAAGAAGAGGGCATGCATGCTCTTGGGGAGTGCTGGAAACATGGCCCCTTCTCTTCCCCCTCCTTCCCCTCTCTCCTCTCTCATTCCACCATGTTTTTCCTGTCATGATGTTCAGCTTTGTTACTACCCCAAAGCAGCATGGACAAGCAATTACAGTCTGAAACCATGAACCAAAACCATTCTTTCCTCCTTCCACATTGTCAATATCAAATATTTTGTCAGAGCAATGGAGAACTAACACATACATCTTATGTGACTATTGAAACATAATGAATCCATGGCAATGTACAGTGGTCATTTGCAGAGGCTGGGAGCGGGGGTGAGATGGGATAATGAATGTTTGAAAGCAGTTACCCAGAAGTAATAAACTCTGATGTTCAGAGAACAGTGGGATGGCTACAGTCCATAGTCACCTATTAAATACTTCACAGATAAATATTAGAGAGGACTTACAAGGCTCTAAACACACAGCAATGATAAAAAGTTGAAAGCATTAATTAGCATGATTTGATCAGTACATATCATATATAATTACTGAAGTATACATAGTACTGCATATGTTTGAGCAATTCATGTGTTAATAACTTTTTATATTTATATGGATGAAAATGTTAAATGCTATGATTTGATCATTCCATATAGTATCCAATTAAATTTTATAATTAAAATTATAATTCAGTAAAAGTAGAGAATGGAAAAAGTATCCATAATAGACATTCACCCTGGCTCTGACCCCTAAGCAGTGTAGAAACTTAGCTATGTATTTAAAAAAAGTGACTTCAAATTTGATGGTACAAATAATCAAGAAGTTTCAAAAGAGACCCATGGAGGGGTGTGGCCACAAGTCTGGTGGTGAAGAAGCACCACAGTCCATTACTACAGAGACTGGGACAAAGCTGGATTCTGTCAGTTATTCACTGGGTGACAAAGACAGGATAAGGAATGCCTGCTTGCCTCAACTAGCTCATCTGTGATATGGGGGTGCACATGGTCCTTAACCCACTGAGTTGTCAAGAGGATGAACTCATTCTATACAAGGAAAGTCTCATAGACACAGTAAACACACTGGATGTGTTGACAAACAGCTGCTCTCCAGAATCACAATTCTTGCATTAGTATTTTTGTCACTGCTCATCATCACCATTATCATAACAACATAATCTCTATTTTATTCCGGTTTTCAGAACTGAGGGGAGTGGAACTGGAAGTGAGTCTGTGCAAAGTAGGACAGCACCCCCTTGAGGATAAGCCACACCGAGGCACAGAGCACACAAGTCTGTCCAGAAACTCCAGAACCCTGTCTCAACCCTTAGAGGTCTTGGCCTGCTTTGTCAAATCCATTCAGACCATAATGTGCCAGTCAGTCAGTGCCCAGGTTACTTATATTTATATTACTCCATCACACCCATCTGTGGGTAAAGTTCTCAAGCACCAAATAGTCTGCCTTCAGTTAAATTTTAGGGTATATTTTTAGAGTGCAGGCTCCTGCTCCATCACTAAAGCTTGGTTCCTAGGAAGAAGAACTCAGGAATTCTAATATACATACATGTTTTAAAAAGTCCTTGTGATTGGGTTATCAATATGGCTTAGCAGATAATGATACCTGGTGCCAAGACAGATACAACCTGGGTTCCATCCTCAGGACCCATGTGGTGGAAGGAGAGAACTAACTCCCAAGAAGTTGTCCTCTGACGTCTGCATGCTAGGCATTGCACACACATTTGTGCACACATTCTCTCTAAGTAAATAAACAGTAACCCACTGTGAGGATAGAGAAGACCTTTTACAAAAAATGAAACAGAAAAAAGTACTTGAGATTAACTGACTTGAGCACTCCTATTCCCTCTGTTTGTACACTGCATTTTTTTTATCCTTTCTCCATGACTCCCACATACAGTGAACTTTCAAGTTGTGCTGACTCAATAAATGTATGTAAGAAGGCAAAGACACCCAGAATCCCATGATGTAGGAGAGAGGAACAACAAGTAGTCACCAGGCTGCAAAATCCCATATGGCCTATGATGCTCAAAGACGCTCCAGTGAGAGTCCTGGGGTGGGGGGTGGGGTGCAAGGGGCTATCTGGTTAAAAAAGAAAAGAAAAGGAAAAGAAAAAAAGAAAGAAAAAACTCCACTAAAGAAAAAGAAAGTGGCAGCAATAGAGAACACACAAAGACCCAGCTGCCTGAAACATGAATAGCCTGGCAGGGCAATCTCTCCAGGACCCACTGAGAATACAGATCAGAGGGAATCAGGATATCTGGGATGAGCAAGGGTCTCAATGATGCTAACCTTCACCCATTCTCAACTCCCCTCCCTTTTGATTCTTCCTGCCTCTTTTCCTTCTCAAAGTAAAAGTTATGCAAGTATATCTCGGGAGCTATTAGGAAAAAAGAACCAGTTCTGTGTAAAGACAGAGGGTCCCAAACCCTGGCCCTGCAGCTGCCCAGTGCTACATTACACTTATTATTCCTAGGACTCAGGAGTCGAAGAGAGAGTTCCTTCTGCAGCTGGCATCTTGTGAGCTGAGTTACTCACTGGCAAGAAGCAGAGAGGAAACACAGGACTTTGTTCTTGAAGATGACTGAGGGGGGGAAAGGGGGAGGTTTGGGGATTTTTAAATAGAAATGTCAGAATTTTCAAGATCTATCCTTTGAAAAATAAACAAAGGAATATGACTTTGAAAACAAGGATGGTATTGTCCTTGAAAATTAAAAAAAAAAGGCAGTTCCAGTATATTGACAGTAAAAATTTAGGGGTATTAAGTCAATAGCATTCAGCTGGAGAATCATATGTTGAGGGCTTTCTTCCTTAAGATAGAATGGTCAGATAAAATGGAAATGCTCAGAGACCTGAAGAGCTGTTGGACCTGACTCCTGATTCTAGGAGTACCAGTATCTAGGCCTGGAATCTCCACCATTTCTAAGGATGCAGACAGAGTTCATATGTTTCTTTGATGGTCTCATGGGATGTTTTCCACCTTGGCTACAGAAACTCTTCCCTGGATTCAGCTCAGATCACAGATGACTTACCTTTGTCACACTGGCCACGCACACTGCTAGCCTCCCTGAAATATCCTTACCTGAAATCCTCTTCTTCCCAATTTCTTTTTTATAAAATTAGTTATATGTATATGTGTATGAGCATTGCATTTGTGAGTGAAGGTAACTGTGGATGCCCTAAGAGGGCATCAGATCCCCTAGAGCAGTGATCCTCAGCATTCCTAATGTTGCAACCCTTTATTACAGTTCCTCAAGTTGGGGTATTGCCCCAAACATAAAGTTATTTTCGTTGCTACTTCACAACTATAATTTGCTACTGTTATGAATTGAAATGTAAATATCTGCTATGCAGGATATCTGATATGCTGTGTGACCCCTGTGAAAGAATCAATCAACCTTCCCCCTAGAAGGGACACAACCTACAGGTTGAGAACCACTGCCCTAGAGCTAGAGTTACAAGTGGTTGTAGGCCGCCTGAAATGGGTGCTGAAAACCAAATTCTGGTCTCTACAAAAACAATAAGTGCTCTTTAACTACTGAACCATTTCCCCAGATTCCCATCTCCCCAGATCCTCAGACCCTCAATATCCTTCTAGAAGTGAAATAAATGAGCACAGCTTAAGGGCAGTACATGTACATGGAAAAAAAGATGAATACCGAACTCTATACACTCTCCAGAAAAATGAAAGTTTTACAGTCTTATTTCTTTATACCCCTAGAAAATGCCCCCATCTCTACTCCCCTCTGTCCCTCAGTCCCTCCCTCCCTTCCCCTCTCTGTCTCTGTCTCTGTCTTTCTACTCTTCCCCTCCTTCCTATCACCCCTTTCTCCCTGTCTCTGTTTCTTTCTCTCTCTCTCTCTCTCTCTCTCTCTCTCTCTCTCTCTCTCTCTCTCTCTCTCTCTCTCTCTCTGACAGACACACACACACACACACACACACACACACACACACACACACACACTTTCATGTGTGGTTGAAGTTTCTATGACTTTTTTTTGTTTTGTTTTTAAGCCAGGGTCTCACTATATAGCTCTGGCTGTCCTGGAACTCACCATTTAGACTAGGCTGGCATCAAACTCTCAGAGATCCACCTGTCTCTGCCTCCCATGTGAAAGTATTAAATGAGTGTGCCAGTACACCATTTTCATTCTGTAACATTTATCTAACTCTCCCTTGCATTTTAAGTGCACACTGTAGACTCCATCAAACCAAGCTGTCCTATCTGTTCCTACTTGCTTCATCAGAATTCACAATGACATGAGCACATCTCCTAAAGGGTGTACACGAATTTGATTTCCAGTCACTTTCCAAACATCATCAGTACTTTTCTAGTTTTGGCTCTTCACCAATAGTGTTACACATGGTGGACCCAAGGCCATAGCAGGCATTATCTCCACCCAGTCAACTGCTCTCACATGGTGGACCCAAGGCCATTGTACCTATTCTCCCCATCCAATCAACTGCTCTCACATGGTGGACCCAAGGCCATTGCATACATTCTCCCCATCCAATCAACTGCTCTCACATGGTGGACCCAAGGCCATTGCATACATTCTCCCCACCCAGTCAACTGCTCTTGGAAGGGAGAGTTACCTCATCAAATTTACTTTTTTAGAAATGGAGTCTTAACTTACTTGCCTAAATCCTCACTATAATTTGAACAATATCGAAACTCCTTGGCATGACCATGAAACTCTGTCTAGTTTGACCCCACCACTCAAATATTCCTCAGTCTCCCAAGTACACTGGCCCATTTCCTTCCCTTCAAAATGACAGCAATCCCACATTCACTTTGAAGATTCAGCATTCCTTGTTCTGATTACCTAGAAGGATCTGCCTCTCTTTACAAATTGGCTCTCACCAGTCAATGGCTTGTACATGCATTTTCTCCTCCCCTGACTTGAAACTAGCGGTTAAAATTCCATAAAGATGTTGTGGGTCTTGCCCACATTCTGCCCCGAGTCTGGCAGGCACTGAGCATACAGTAAGTATGTGTGGAATGAAAGGATGTATGTGAAGGTTTGTGTGACTACCATCACTCCAGAGTGCTGCAGGTTCCAACCTGACCACAGCTATGCAGGATCTGCTTCTCCAACAACAAGAAATGAGGAGAGGGGTGGGTCCAAGAGGTTTTAAAAAGATCATAACAAATATGCATTCTCCCCTCTCCACCCTAAACAAGCTCCTGATGGCAAATATGCACAAAACATATTTTTCTTATCTCTAAACTTATTTTTCTATTTTCACTAACTGAAGCAAAAAAAGAATATAAGAAAAAGAATCTAAAAACTTACCAAAATTGGACATTTTGTCTCTAGTTTTGTTCCCATGTCAGCACTGTAGTTTGAATGAATGAAAAAAAGTGCTTTTGTTTTTTACAGATTCTGAGGCATGAATATTAGTATAAAATTTGAGACAGAAGCAAAGAAAAAATGCAAAATAACCCCCAAAGAGACTTGGAATTTTCAAGTATTGGAGAAGTATTTTGTTTTGCTTTGGTTTGGTATTGGATATTTTCATTCTTTAAGATATGTTTTATTCAGACTGTAAATACAAGAGGAGGACCTACCATGAAAGACACAGCTCCCTATGGACAAGGAAAATGGTTTAATGATCAAGAGCACTTGTTGCTCTTGCAGAAGCCTGGTGTTTGGATCCCAGCACTCATATCCAGCAGTTCATAACTGCCTGAAACTCCAGCTCCAAGGGATCTGTCAATGCTCATCTAGTCTCAACGAGCACCTGCATGCATATACACAGAGACACAGAGACAGGCAGACAGACAGACAGACAGACAGACACACACACACACACACACACATACCAATGCATGGAAAATCATTCTTATAAAATAAGACTTCCTTTATGAAATTTAAAGTTCCATATAGCCACTGAAAGAACAATAAGAATACTATTCTATTCATATACACTAAAACCTATATGATTAATGTATGACCCCTAAATTATGAGGAATGTTATATTATTGAGAGAAAATAATCAAGATGTGAGTTCAAACTAATATCATTCATTAATTGCTAATCATGTAATATTTGCCTTCTTGAAACATGAATGCCACTTAGGAACAAGACCTTCATGTCACAAATGTTTGTGTCTGGCCCACAAGAGAAGCTCTGTTGGCCCTGTGTCCTGTACCTTGCAGCCACTATGAGTCCTTGTCTTCATCAGTGGTGTGGTGGTACATAGTTCAATGGCTTCTGGCTCATGGAAGATGACTGCTGGTATAGGTTCCTTTTTCAGTGTTAGGACATTCAATTTAGACTTCAACATGGTCTGGAAGTGCTAAAAACACAGAGAAATAAGACAAGAGCATTAAATCACTTAGAAGTGTATCTTGATTCAATTGCACATCAAACTTAGTAGCAAACTTTTTATCTTAATAACTCTGTTATAGTAAGTAAGGCTAAAAGATATTTACTCAATGAAGAGGGCAAAATCCTATCAAGACTCAACTAAAATGAAGCTGTGGGGAACAGCTAGTCTCCAGCAGAGACAAGAAGACCCAAGTTCATGGTGGTGTCATCTCACCCAGAACTTGATCATCTGAGAAGCTTTTCCAAGACATCATGTGTATGGATTCTTAGAGACATAATCTGTGTAGATGCAGCATTCCCAGGAAGGATGATCAGGAAAGGACAAAAGAGGTGCTCAATGGAGGAAAGCCCAAAAGGCTTCTGTTTTCTGCCCTACCAAGCTCTTTCCTGAACTGGCCTTGGGAAATTTTCTACTGAGTGGACTGTTCTTCTCTACTGTCTCCAGCCAGGATTCTAGGGACATATCTTCTGCACAGGCAGTCCAATGCATCAGTTTTGAAAACTGTTCCAAATGTGGCTGTGTTTAACCATTGCTATCTGGGTGTTGTAATTTCCTTTCTGTTACTGTGATAAAATGCTCTGGCCAAAAGCAACTTCGGGAGGAAAAGGTTTATTTCAGCCTATACTTCCAAGTCAAAGTCTGTCACTCAGGAAAGTCAGGACAGGAACTCAGAACAGGAATTTGGAGGCAGTAAACATGCAGGAATATTGCTTACTGACTCACTCACTGCCTTGTTCAAGTCCAGCTACCTGGAGATAGTGCTGCCCACAGTAGGCAGGGCCTCCTACACCAGTCATTAATCAAGACCACTTCTCATAGACAAGGCCACAGATCAGTATGGTTGAGGTACTTCTTCAGTTAAGGTTTCCTCTTCCCAGGTGACTTTAGATCCTGTCACATTGTCAATAGAAACTAACCAGGGAAGAAGATGTCAGAAAATGGAAAGATCTCCCATGCTCATGGATAGGCAGAATTAACATAGTAATGGCAATCTTATCAAAAGCAATCTACAGATTCAATGCAATCCCCATCAGAATACCAACACAATTTTTCACAGACCTGGAAAGAATAATACTCAAATTAATATGGAAAAACAAAAAAACACAGGAATAGCCAAAAGAATCCTGTACAATAAAACAACCTCTGGAGGCATCATGATCCCTGACCTCAAGCTCTACTATAGAGCTACAGTAATAAAAACAGCTTGGTACTGGCATAAAAACTGACATGTGGACCAATGGAATCAAATTGAAGACCCTGACATTAATCCACACACCTATTAACATATAATTTTTGACAAAGAAGCCAAAACTATACAATGGAAAAAAGAAAGCATCTTCAACAAATGGTGTTGGCATAACTGGATATCAACATGTAAAAGGCTGCAAATAGATCCATATCTGTCACCGTGCACAAAACTTCAGTCCAAGTGGATCAAAGACCTCAACATAAATCCAGCTACTCTGAACCTGCTAGAAGAGAAAATAGGAAGCAGTCTTGAATGCACTGGCATAGGAGATCACTTCCTAAATATAACACCAGTAGCATAGACACTGAGAGAAACAATCAATCAATGGGACCTCTTGAAACTGAGAAGCTTTTGTAGAGCAAAGGATATGGTCAACAAGGCAAAGTGACAGCCTACAGAATGGGAAAAGGTCTTCACCAACCCCACATCTGACAGAGGTCTGATATCAGAATATATAAAGAACTCAAGAAATTAGACATCAAAATGCCCAATAGTCCAATTAAGAAATGGGCTATAGAACTAAACAGAGAATTCTCAACAGAGGAAACTCAAATGGCTGAAAGACATTTAAGAAATTGCTCAACATCCCTAATCATCAGGGAAATGAAAATCAAAACGACTCTGAGATACCATCTTATACTTCTCAGAATGGCTAAGATAAAAAACACTGAAGACAGCTTATGCTGGAGAGGATGTGGAGCTAGGGGAACTGTCCTCCACTGCTGGTGGGAATGCAAGCTTGTACAATCACTTTGGAAATCAATATGGCACTTTCTTAGAAAAATAGGAACCAATCTCCCCCAAGATCCAGCTATACCACTCAGGCATATACCCAAGAAATGCTCAATCATACCACAAGGTCACTTGCTCAGCTATGTTCATATCAGCATTGTTTGTAATAGCCAGAACCTGGAAACAACCTAGATGCCCTTCAACTGAAGAATGGATAAATAAAATGTGGTACATATACACAATTGAATACTCAGCAGAGAAAAACAATGACATCATGAGGTTTGCAGGCAAATGGATGGATCTAGAAAAAAATCATCCTGAGTGAGGTAACCCAGACTCAGAAAGACAAACATGGTATATACTCACTCATAGGAGGATACTAGATGTAAAACAAAGATGACTAGACTGCTACTCACAACTCCAAGGAGGCTACCTAGAAAACAGGACCCTAAGAAAGACACAGGGATTGCCCAATGACAGAGAAATGGATGAGATCTACATGAACAACCTGGTCATGAGTGGCGGTAATGAAGGGAAAGGGTCGAGGGAAAGAGAGTTAGGGAAGTGGGAGATCCCAGCTGGATCAAGAACAGAGATGGAGAACAAGGAATAAGAGACCATGATAAATGAAGACCACATGAGAATAGGAAGAAGCAAAGTACTAGAGAGATCCACAGAAATCCACAAAGACACCTCCACAATAGACTACTGGCAATGGTTGAAAGACAGCCCGAACTGACCTACTCTGGTGTTAGGGTGTTTGGATGGCCAAACACCCTAATTGTCGTGCTAGAAACCTCATCCAATGACTGAGGGAACCAGATGCAGAGATCCACGGCCAGGCCCCAGGTGGAACTCCAGGAATCCAATTGGCGAGCAAGAGGAGGTTTGTATGAGTGAGAATTGTTGAGACCAAGGTTGGAAAAAGTGCAGGGACAAATAGCCAAACGAATGGAAACACATGAACTATGAACCAATAGCTGAGGAGCCCCCAACTGGATCAGGCCCTCTGGATAAGTGAGACAGTTGATTAGCTTGATCTGTTTGGGAGGCATCCAGGCATGTGCTGGCTGTTTGGAACTTGGGGCTTATACAGGGACACTTGGCTTAGCCTGGGAGGAGGGGACTGGACCTGCCTGGACTGAATCTACCAAGTTGAACTCAATCCTTAGGGGAGTCTTTGCCATGGAGGAAATGGGAATGGGGTGTCGCCTGGGGAGAAGGGGGGGGGCAGGAGGGGGGAGAACAAGGGAATCCGTGGCTGATATGTAAAATTAAATTAAATTATAAAATAAAATTTAAAAAATAAAATAAAAAAAGAAACTAACCAGGACATTATACCACCCAGCTCTAGGTTTTATCTTCATTTAGACTATTGTAACAGCATCCAAACTGTTTCCTTCACTTCCAACTTTCTCCCTACATGAAGTATCACTACACTGAAGTCAAAGGAATTCTTCTAAACTCCAGCTATGATATGGTATGCCATACCTTTACTAAAACTCTTCCAAGTATCCTCATCTCATCATAGAAAAACCTACAGCTCTTACTTTAGCTGCTAGGGCTAACCATAACTCAGAGTTTCACTATCCCACTGGTTTTATCTCTCAACCCCATGCTTTCAATTATGGATCCAGCCACTGTGGCCTCCTTGGTGTTTGAGAATATACCAAAGACACATGTGTCCTGTAACTTCTAAACATGCTGCCTCTACCCAGGGTGTCCGGAAGGCTGGCTTCCTTACTTTCATAAAAACCTTTGTCATATATCCCTACCATCGGTACTATCTGAAAGTGTGTATATGCATGTACACATACACATACACACCTCTAATTTCATGAGCATGCAACCTGCAAAGCACACAGAACCTCATGCGCAAGAGAGCCAAACCCTCACAGGATTTTCTGCTTGGCTTAGTACTCTTGTTTCAAAATTCTTAACAACTGGATCATTGGACTGGTGTTTTGCAAGTGATACTGCATGGCAGGGTAGAACATGGCCATTCAGGAGACAGTAACAACAAGGACTTCCTCAATCCCCATTTCATTTCCCTCTTGTATCAGTGATGGCCTATGACTGAGAATTCTGATGGGACCAGATATGTAGAATGAATCAAGAGTCAAGGTGAGTATAAGATAAGAGGTTAAACATCCAACTGAGGAAGCAGGGATACAGACAACCCAAGAGGTCACCCTTAGGAGCCAGAATTTTCTTCAAGTGCAAAGTCTGCTGTGTTCTAGTAACACAAGGGATCAGCAGTCCTCTCCTATGCTTTCCCTGGTATCCCTTCATTGTGCTGAGCAACAGCCTGCACTGAAATAACAGCCCAGGAAGAAAGGGAGAGGTGGAGGAACCACAGTTACTGCCCCTGCAGTGCTTCCCTGATCATCACCTGGCCCAAGGTGAAGCACAATCCACATATATCAAGAAATAAAATTCAAATGGGCAGGGCAGTGTCATGCAGTCCCTTCATTCTTTGAATCAAAGCGAACCACAGGCTCGACTAAGAAATGCCAACTGCACAGGCTGTTACTCTACCCTACCTTTGCACTGAAGGTGAGCATTGCACTGTAGAAGCTCATCAGTCATCTAGAGCTTCCTCTTTCTTTCCTTTGAGCAGAATTAAATAGTAAATAATGATAAGAAACCACGAGGACGTTCCCAGAAAGAGATTCATGAGCCAGGCAGAAAGCTTTATGTGTTTTTCCTATGCTCTGATTAGAAGACACTGAATTTGCATTTTGCATTGTAGCCTGCAAAATATTATGTAGATAGCTCTGCACACATACACTCAGCACTGTCTCTCCCATCCCCTTATTATTCTTATCATTCACCACACCTTATCACCTCTATATAATCTTGTAGTTGATTTTGTTTTCCTGTGTGTCTTTCTCAAGAACATAAGAACCGCAGATGCACAAGCTGTTTAATTGCATGAACTATCAGAGGGGCCTAAAATGGTGCCTCAATAACCACAGAGATCCAAGGAACATTATGGAAGGTAGGGAAACTAACTTATTGAAAGAAAAATTGAAAGGAAAAAACCCACAGATTTAAAGTGATGACCTCTAAATCAAAGTTCATAGACTTATCTTCTTGCTACCTTATCCAAGTTGTCCTTCCTGGACCTCCT
Source organism: Peromyscus maniculatus bairdii (assembly GCF_049852395.1). Classification (NCBI taxonomy): domain Eukaryota; kingdom Metazoa; phylum Chordata; class Mammalia; order Rodentia; family Cricetidae; genus Peromyscus; species Peromyscus maniculatus. Next base: position 2,416,425 of record NC_134864.1, read on the forward strand.
ATTGTTTTTCAATAATGTATGTGTGTAAGTTGTGTGTAAGTATATTTATTTAAGAATAAACAATAAACTGTCCCAAACAGTTCTTTTTGTTTGGTTGTTTGGTTGGTTGATTGTTTTTTTTTGTTGTTTTTGTTTTTGTTTTTGAGACTGGACTTCTCTGTGTAGTTTTGGTGCCTGTCCCAGATCTCGCTCTGTAGACCTGGCCTAGAACTCACAGAGATCCGCCTAGCTCTGCCTCCCAAGTGCTGGGATTAAAGGCGTGTACCACTGTTGCCTGGCCCCAAACAATTCTTTAACTACTTTATGTAACTCATGTAAAGGTGCAGAGGTTTGGGAATTCATATCATGTCAAAGTACATATTTTAGGAATCTTCAAATGAGGACTTTGGTAGGCAGACACCACAGTCCCCAGTTATTGAACCTGACATTCACACAGCTGTGGCTGTGAGGGTGTTTTGCAGACAAGACTGGAGGTTTGTAGTAAGTAAGTCTGTCTTAGATAATCCTGGTGGGATTATCTACTGAAAGACTTTTAAGAGTTGAACTCAGGCTTCCCCACTGAGGAAGAATACATCTACTGTGTACTAGCCCCATGTCCTGGAGTCCTAGCCCATTCTTCCTGACAGCCTGCCTTACAGTCTCCACTTCTGGCTTACCTAGCCAGCTCCCAAGACTGTAAACATGAATTCCTCTGTAGAGGATCTTTATATCCTACTAGTTCTGTGTCTCTGGTTGAAACTTGATGGATGCAGCCACCTTTTAGGAAACAAAATGACCAACTCTGATATGGAAGAGAGATTTGTCCTTACATTTCCTAGAATGTTAGACAGATGAGAGGGAACAGGACAGGAGGGGAGGGGACAGGAAAGGAGGGGAAGGGAGAGGAGGACTCAAGTTTTCATGTTAGGCTGAAAGCCTCCGTGTGACTCCTATCGATGGCTTCTGTCCACTGGGAGTGTAGAGTTTGGGAATGCAGTGTGGTGTAGGTTCTCTGAAGATGAGCATGGGGGTCACTGAGCATGAGAATAAAGTCAGAGAAAGAAACTGCCTTTGAGAAAGCAACTAGGGCAGAAAGATGAGTAAGATAAACAGAAGAGACACTCAGAAGATCAACTATCAAGCAGGGGCCTGTTGCCACCAATCTCTTCTACCATGGTGCAGTGAGACCCCGGGGGCTTCAAGAAGCCATTGATCCACATTGTCGCATTCTGACTCCTGACACACAGGGAGTTCCTAAAATGACACTAACTGTGGGTTCCTTTTCAGGAAGGTGAGATAGTCACACTACCTAGAAGTTTGGAGATTGTCTTCATGGCACTACTGCCATTATCATAGGAGATTAGAAGTTGCCAACAGGTCTCTTTGCTAACCTGTGATTAACCAGCAAAGGAGTAAAATAAAAAAACAAAACAAAACAAAACAAAAAAACCCTGAACAGTTAAAAAGAAAACCCAAGGGCTGGAGAGGTGGCTCAATGATTTAGAGTACTTGCAAATGCTCCACCAAAGCAGAGAATTCACACACACACACACACACACACACACACACACACACACCACCCAAGTCTTATTATCATTATTTTGTAGAGCTGGAGACTGAACCCAGTGTTTGAGCTTGCTGCTCTTCCAGAGCACCCAAATTCAACACTTAGCATACACATCATGGTTCACAAACACCTGTAACTAAGCCCCAGACAGTCTGAGGCCTCAGCAGCCTCCATGGCACCTGCACTCATAGGAATATACATACATAAATAAAAATTTTAAAACATATTTTAAGGTAGGAAAGACAAAATTAGGAGTAGGAAAATAACTTCAGCATGCTAGGTTGTATTACCCTCAGCCACCTAACTCTTCAGAGCCTGGGTGTCCATAGCCAGCCAGGTTCTGGTCAAACTGTCACTCACTGATTCATGTCACACACCCCTCCTGAATAACTGTGCTCAGATGAATATGGGGTCAGTACAACAGGAGAAGAAATAAAATTTCAATCTCTGTTTGGAGGTTCATGCCAGTTTGTAGAGATTCAAATCACATGACAAATACCAGGCCTGGGTGATCTCTTTAAGACAGATCAAAAAAGCTAAGATAAGAAAATGATTCTTTAAATAGAAATTCTGTCTGCTAATAGTTTTTTCCTCTTTGCCTCCTATGGAAAAAGATGAAGATAAAGAGGGGAAGTCCTGTAGATACTTGATGAGCTGTTGTGTCTGCAGTGATTCATCTTTTATGGCAAATTAATATTAAATCTGACTTTGACCTTGCTATTATAAGTCTTGGGTACAATTGTAAGTATGGGAGCTATTTCTGCTAAGAGCACTTGGCTGCTCCCTTCCTAGGGAAAACTTCACCAATATTTATATCCTGGGCTTTGGAAAATACACATGTCATAGGCTGACTGAGTACCATTTCTAAAAGCATTGGCTTATAGGAAACTCAAGATTGGCTGAAAAGACTCTTCTAGGAGAGAAACACATTGGCTGTTAGATAGGTAATGAAACCTTCTTATCCTTCAAGGTCAGTCTTAGACTGAAAACCCATAGAGAACAGAAAATCTGTGATGTGGAGAGACAGTTCCTTGGTATCTTTCAGCTCCTTGGTTCAGATGTATCTGATATTCTTACAATATGAATCAGTACATTCTTTTTCCTGCTTTAGTGGGCTTAATCCAGATACCTGTTCCTTGTAAATAAAAATAACACAATACAAATTATTTTGTAATGAAATAAATATATCCACAAAAATAAAATGTAGCCCCTAACAAAATTGATATGAGATTACATTTTTAAATCATCAAAACAGAAACATACTATTTTTGTTAAAACACTGCTTCATAAATTGGCTTGCAACCTTATATATAGTCAAGTAACTGAATATGGGGTTCACCAAAATTGGCAATAGGAAAAAGCTTATGAGTGTGCAATGATCAAACCTAATTCAAAATCAAAGATGTAATGAAATGCAGGTGTTGCTGACAGCAGTCTACCATGTGTAGCATGATCTCATTACACCTTGGTTCTAAACATACAACATGTACACTTTGCCCTGCACATACCTTCACACTATGTAACACCAATAGACTGCCTAAAGCCACCTTGGCTCACACTAGAGACTCTCATACGTAATGGATTGTAGTGTTTGTAATGTACATTCAAAGTTTTCTGTTCTCATACAAATATGATAGTCTGCACAACTTCCTTTATTCTCCTACCTAGTCATTCCTCAACATTTATCACAGTAGTATTAGAATATTTGATTTTAAAAATGAATGCTGGGCCGGGTGGTGGTGGCACATGCCTTTAATCCCAGCACGCGGGAGGAAGAGCCAGGCAGATCTTTGTGAGTTCAAGGCCAGCCTGGTCTATAGAGCGAGATCCAGGACAGGCACCAAAACTACACAGGGAAACCCTGACTCAAAAAACAAAACAAACAAAACAAAAAAAAAAAAAAAAAAAGAGAGAATGCTTGGGTTGTTGACTTGTAATAAGGACAGAATTTTCGGCAGTTTCTAAAATGGCCTTAAGTGCATTTCTACCATTTTATACTATGTGTTTGTACAAAACAAACTAGCATTCTCAACATTGGCAATTATAAGATTAAAATACCAATCAACACTGAAAAATGTTGAAGCTACTCTATGTCCTCAGTATCACACATTAGTCAAGATATATCTACTTTGTAAAAATAAATAAGCATGTCTACCTCATTATTAGGTGAAATTGTTTTCATCTTTAATAAATAATAAAATATGTGTCTGCCAGGGAATTATTTCAAAATAATCTTTATGGTTTACCAGTAACCAGTTGACTTCCATGCCTATTTTACATACAGATATCCATAGAGGTCACAAAAAAATTCTTGGTAAAAATATTTCACAAGTACAAAGTGTATAAGAAGCTATGGTATAAACTAGGTCATGTAATCCCACAGTTGTGTCTCAGATGAAGTTCTCAGAACTGTGCCACAGCAAGATAATTTCCAGGTCTCAAGAGATAGCCACATATTGTACCAGCAAAGACAAGGAATTGATGACAATGGCTTTACTACATTAGGAAGACCTAAGTGTGATTCCCAATTCTGTCAGAACTCCATGGCCTTGTCCCTCACCTGAGACTTAGTCTCCTCAAGCCCATCAACTTCCCAGTGCTAGACTCGGACATGTCAACAAAGGCTACCACTGACTCGTCACACAGCTAAACAGGTACAGTGAAGATAATGCAACTTTAAAGCACACAATCCAGTAGCATTATTTAAAAGCAACAAAGGAGGAACAGCATAGTGGAGCCTGGAAAGGCTGCTGCCTCTAAACTGAAGCTGCACAGAGCTCCATAAAGAAAATGTGTCATTCATTCATAAGGGGAAGTGAATAATGGGGAAAATTAGGGCACTGCCCTAGACAAATGAGACAAAGCTCAGCTTTCTGCATTTGGTGATTTATGTGTGATCCCAAAATAGAGCCTCTAAATCAAACCCCATTATGTGGATGGGGTAATCACCATGCCCTGTATAATTTTACAATTGGCATCACTTTCTACTCCTATTCAGACATTAATCTCTCAGAGTTTAGCCGGCAAGGATTTACATATTTTACCAATTCAAATTGGGTGTATCTCACCTTTGTGTTGATTCAGTATCCAAAACATAAAGCATCTCTGGAAGGCAAGTCCTATTCCCCTTTTCATGAGATTCCAGAAACTCTATTCTCAAACTAGGATGGATTCACAATTTTAATCTTTCACTCACCTTACCTCTTAAAGCCAATCCCAGTGGTCAGTTGTAACTTCTGCATTACCAGTTCAGCGGTGCCCTAATGAAGCTTCAAAAATGCTAAATGTTCTGAAGAGGACCAGAATAAGTGGGGGGATGAGAGTAATGGGAATCCTCAATATTCTGAGCAAATTCTAATTTGTACAAGTACTCGAAATCCACAGACAGGCCTTGGAACTACAGCCAAAAGCATCCATATGAAGAATGATGTTCCCAGGGGGTTCACTCTTGTTCCACTTTAAATAAAGTATATTCTGACACCAAATATGAGAAAAGAAAGCATGGTGATGCTTTTTGGTCACTTTTATAAGACATTTTGTATATTTTTACATTTCCAAATATTTTGTTCATTCAGTTCACAGAAAAAGCCTAAAATCAAAATAGCTTTTAAAATAAATAGCAAATAATCTATACATAATTAGAAGTAATCAAGAGTGAATAAAGGAAATTTTTACCTAACTAAATTGTACTTTTATTTAAATATTTTTAATGTAAAGGGTTCTGTCTGTCTATTTAATTTGTCCTTTTTTAAAATAAATCCATATTTTAAATCTCCCCTAATCTAGGAAACAAATATAAAATTGGACCATTTGACTTCAAGAATTAGCTTTTTAATATAGTTTGTTAGAGTATTGTTTCAAGAAAAGAAAGACCTCTGGGATATTGACATTTACTTTCATGTTCCAAGTCAATCATTCCCACTGAACATCTTATTCAAAACAATTCATTTCATTTCAAGAGCCTGTACCTAAACACCCGTACATTGAAAAGCCTGCCTATCTTTATTAAACTAACTGAAAATAGTTGTGTTTACACACCCAAATTTATTCACAATTTGGACTGTAGAAGCATTTTTATTTTTTCAACACCACAGAATTACTCAGGAAAGTACATGCGAGGAACACATAAATATCTACATGCCCAGTCAGCAAGCCCATGTAAAAACCTCTAGGCAAGGAGAGGCTCCGCATTCAGAGAATTGATGGTTGTATGTGCCTATGTCAAGTGTGTGCATATAAATATATGTGTGTATATAAATAAACATACACCCACACATGTACATATATGTATATGTGCATATATATTAATTAAATTATGTTTGAATTCTTGGCCTATCCCTCCCTTATTCACAGGAGGGCATACATTCCAAGATTCCCAGTGGATGAATGAAGCTATAGGTGGATTTGAATCCTGGAGAAACCGGTTTTTCTTACACATGCATACCTATCATGAAGTTAATCTGTAAACTGGCACAGTAAGAGATTAAGAATCATAATTAATACAAGGGAATGATTATAATAAGATGTTACAATCTCAAAGCACTCTACTTTTCTCTTTCTACTAAATGGAAACACTCTTGCATCTCTCCTCAGTGGGTCTGAATTGCCAGCATCACTCTTGTTGGACTGTAGGACGGTGGCTGATAAACACAGAGTACTGTAACACCTTCCCACAGTCAAACTGAAGATCAAGGGGGCCACAAAACTATTAACAGCTGGGTAGTGTATACTGCATAATACAAAAGGCCAGTACACATTCATGCATACACTAAGAGTCCACCATGCCTCTTAGAATAAAACACGATTGGAAATTTATCTTTTCTTTACTTATGAAATTTCCCAGTTAATATGTTTAATCTGTTGTTGACTGTGATAGTATTAATTATTAACCTGACAGGTTCTGGAATCATCTAGAACAGTGGTTTTCAACCTTCCCAATGCTGTGACCCTTAAATACAGTTCCTTGTGTTGTGGTGACCTCGAGCCATAAAATTATTTTCATTGCTACTTCAAAACTGTAATTTGCTACTGTTATGAGTCATGATGTAAATATCTGTGTTTTCCAATGGTCTTTTGGGGTCATGACCCACAAGTTGAGAACCACTAATTTAGAGGCTTTTTTTTCTAGGCTATGCTGTGAGAAATTAACTAGTCCCTGAGTGTGTCTGAAAAAATTATGTTAATTAGTTTAATGGCTATGTAAAGACCCACCCTAACAGTGAGTGGCACCATTCCCTGGAATGAGGTCCTAGGCTACAGAAAAAGGACAGGAAGGCCTGGGCATAATTACTGTTCTCTGAATTCAGACTGAAGACTTAATGTGACCCCACTTCAAGCTCCTAATGACATGACAGACTGTCCCTTCAATTGTGATCCAAGATGAAACCCTTTCTTCCATCAGTTGCTTCGGTTAGATATTTTGTCACAGCAACATACACGGCAATTTATGTGAATGACCAAAACAACAAAGAGTGACATCAGAGATAAGGAGAGTCTACTGTGTGTATATGTAGAGTATGGGTGTCTCTGTCTGTATGGATCTCTCAGATCAGTAACAAAAAAGGCATGCTCCATTCATAAGTCATTTCTGTTACCTTCTAAACTATTTCTCTGAGTAAAAGTTAGTTTTCTAGTCTTTTAGTTGTAAGCAGTTCTTCTATTGCTAAGCATGGGTTGCAAGCTATTATTCCAGAGGCATAGTTGGCCTGCAGGTTATATGCTAGTTGATTCAAAGATTGCATTGTGATTAAAATTTGAAGCTATTAAAAAACTGTTAGATATATATATAATTAAAATCTGCTTTCTACTTCTCTTAAAAAATCAACAGGTCTGCAAAATAACATGCATTCCCTCAAGGCAATAATTAGCTCTTGCTGGCTATTGCCTTTGCCTCTACTGACCCTGAGCTTTCCTCTGTAATTGACCACAGTCTCCCCTTACCCCCAGGGCAAGATTTCTTTTCCTGAATAAGTACCAGTGGCTTTTTAATAGTCATTTTATGTCTTCCTCAATTCACTCCTATCCATTACTTGGTTGACCCTTAAAAGCATTTGGATTTGCAATTTCAGGTGTAAAAAATGACAAACACCAGAACACAGAATAAAACTTTTACCCTCTCATAAAAGAAATTTCAAGCATGGCTGAATTAAATTATTGTATTTAAATTATAAAAATTTAATAGAGAGTATCTGAGTGGAAGATATAAAGAAGCAATAAAACAAACAGGCCAATATTGCTGCCTATCATTCCACTCAATACAAGTGGGCAGGAATATACACTTCAACCCTCTCTAAGCAAGTAACTCTTTTTCACTACTGGTGGTATATTTTGTTTGACTGAATAGAATTTAACTAGTATGGTAGTTTAAATGCTCATAGGGCATGGCATTACTAGGAGGTGTGGCTTTGTCAGAGTAGGTTCAGCCTTGTTGGAGGAAGAGTGTCACTGTGGGGGCAGGCTTTGAGGTCTCATATATGCTCAAGCCACACCCAGTGAGTCAGTTCACTTCCTCTCACCTGTGGATCAAGATGTAGCTTCTACACTCTCAGCTCCTTCTCCAGCACCATGTCTGCCTTCATGCCACTATGTAACACCATGATGATAATGGACTGAACCTCCAAAAATATAACCACCCCAATTAAATGTTTTTCTTTTATAAGAGTTGCTGTGGTCATGGTGTCTCTTCACAGCAACAGAAACTCTGAAACAACTAGGTAAACTCTGTGTTTTTACTTCTGCTTTCAAGTAGCATGGATTAACAGGAATGAGAGCAATCTCCACTTAAAGTAATAAGACAACTTTAAAAAACTATGAAACAACAATCTGTGAGGCAATGGCCCTCTGTCAACAAAGTAGGTGATCCCTCAGAGAAATGACCCAGTGAGAGGTAGGTTACACTACTGACCAGCTTACCACCTTGCAGACCTTACTGTCAATGAAGGAGGCGAGCCCTAAGAGATGCAACCCAGTGACACAGGTCACTCTACTGACTAGCTTACTGCCTTGAAGACCTTTATAGGCCACAGTGCAGAGAGAACAAAAACAGTCAGAGTCCAGCACTCACTATTCTCCAGCTGAGGGAACAGAGGTCAAACCTGGGGAAACAAAGAGGAGAAATGCACAAAGAGAAATCATTGTGTAAGGCTTGCAAGGACTCTCTTAAATATTCATCTGAGAGGGGATCAGCATATGCATGAAAGGAAACAAACCCAGGCTGGAAAAGAACTGCTAGAAAGGATTAGAGATTGTACTTTCTATATGCACACAGAGCCTGTACAAGCTGTCTATTCATTCCAGTTAAGGTGGAAACTCAGGAGTCACAGGGCTGTGGGTGCAGCATTCAAGGAAGGTGGGTAATAATTATGACTCAGACTACATGCAATCCTGTTGTTCCCTGCAAATCTTCAAAACAAGATTCCAAAAGATCAGCTTGTCTTCAGGTAATTCATGAAATAAACAATGAGAGTGGAAGAATCAGAACACACAAGGAAAAACTCTCTATCCAGCATCCAACAAAAGTCATTCAAAATGTCTTATAGCTAGTGAAACCTCACTGGGCATGCAAAATGGCAAGGAATTAAAACTCACCATGAGGAGATAAATCAAGTGACCAAAATTTATGCAGAACCGACATGATATGATAAGCCAGTAGTAGCATGAGTGACATTTCCTTATACTCAAGTACCACAGGCTTTAGCCAGTGCAATAAAACAAGCAAAAGGAATTAATAGGTTCCATATTAGAAAAGTAAAAAGTAAAACAGTCTGCATTTCCAATGAGTCACCTAAGACAAGCCCACATTAATCAAAAACTACTATTTAAATCAATGATTGAGTCTACCAAGGTTGAACGACATAAGATCATTGTACAAATCTTATACAGTTTAGAAACAAACAATTTGATAACTAGAATATATGCACATAAAACAAGTTATATTTTTAAAAGTCAAATCTAGGCCCTCTGAATATGGGTCAAAGTTATGTGGCTTGATGTGTTTGTGGGTCCCCTGGCAATGGGACCAGGACTTACCCTGGGTACACGAACTGGCTTTTTAGACCCCATTCCCTATGGTGCAATGCCTTACTCAGCCTTGATGCAGAAGGGAGGGCTAGGTCTATCTCCAACATGGTATAATACCAAGAGAGACCTTACTCTCTATGAGGAGGGGATGGAGGTGGGATGGGGGTAGGTGGGGGAAGCGGGAAAAGAGGAGGGAGGGAGAATAGATTGGTATGTAAAAATTATATATAAAAAAGAATATCACGTTCTACACTATGGAGTTCTGTAGTAGGAAAAGATATTTAATATAGCAGAGCAGACATTTAACTGCATAATGATCCCAATTAAATAAAAATTAAATACTTAAAAGCAGTAAAAAAAAAAAAGTAAAATCTAAAAACAGCCAAGTTTTCCTTATTAGATGGAAGATTTAAAAAATAGGTTTAAAAGATTTTTTAAGTGCATCAGAAAAATGAAAGGGAATAAAATATTGATATTCACTGTAATACTGTAATGGATGACCCATTAAACAGTTAATCTGAGAAGAGTGTATCCTATTCTAGGAAATATATGTTAATGTGTAGGAAGAAACTGATAGCGGATCAGTGAAAGGGTGGAAACAGTGGGAAGGATGGGGAGAGTGGGGAGCAGAGTTACCCTATAATAGGGTTACAAAACCCCCACTGGATGCCACAGGCTAACAAATAGAAAATTGCAGAACTAAGAATGTATTAGTTTTTTGTAGTTGTTCATCAGGGTTATCAAGTTGACCCCTAAATATTACAGGCTATTTTCAATGTTTTTGGTCACCCTATGGAACTTGACAGAAAGACCCTATGGCTGAATATATCACATGCTTAAGACACAGAACATGAAAATATTAAGTTAGTAATCACCTGTTGCTGGAGGGCTTCTCTCCAGGTTCCACCAAGCTCAGCAGTCCCACAATCCACTTATAAAATAATCACTCAGATGCTTATATTACTTATAAACTGTATGGCCATGACAGACTTCTTGCTAACTGTTCTTATATCTTAAATTAACCCATTTCTATAAATCTATACCTTGCCACGTCGCTTGTGGCTTACCAGCGTCTTTACATGTTGCTTGTCCTGGCCGTGGCTGCAGTGTCTCTCCCTCCTTCTTCCTGTTTCCCCAATTCTCCTCTCTCCTTGTCCCACCTATACTTCCTGTTTGGTTACTGGCTATCAGTTTTTATTTATATAGAGCGATATCCACAGCAATCACCCGGAAGCTTCACCCCTACTGACTAGCTTCTATACCGCTGGAAGGTGATATGTATACTATTGAAGAAGAAAAGTAATCATCTGTTAACTCTATGAGTAACAATAGTGACTGACAAGATGTGCCTGCTGGTGTAACAGTGGTATAAACATCATGGAAGTAACTAATAACTTCCTGATTGGATTTTAGGCCTGCTCTGTAAGTTGAAACTCTCATCTGTCACCATTATTAGGTCCAAGAACCTTAGCCATGACATGGGTGATAGGTAACAACCTATTACTATTACT